>NC_133399.1:82573024-83173601 GCF_047511655.1 Castor canadensis | reverse complement strand
GAAAATTGAGCTTCTCAATTTTAAATTCTCAATTCTTAGAGTTTGTCTAAGATGTTCAAATCATGGTTAGTATTTAAATACCAAGATCCTTTAAGTATATTATGATGCCAAAAAATAAAGATACAGTCTAAAGATACATTCAAATGTGCTTCAACATGTGTGATTTATTAAAATTAAAACAATGACATAGTGCACTCAATTTGAAAGTAATGATCGTGGGAGTAATCTCACTGCATTCTTGCCTGGCATCAGCAAATGTTTTCAGCAGGGAAAACCACTTAGAGGTTAATGAATTAGATTTCTCAAATTTATCCATGGATATTATGTGAGTAAATGGTATTAGTTACTATTCTTTTTGTCACAAACTATAGAAAGTAGGTTTAAGAAAAAGAGAAAATACATAGGTTTAAGTAACTGGAAAGTCCAGAGGGTAGCATTAATTTCAGGCATGGTTGCATCCAGAAGTTAAACCATGTCAGAATCAAATGATCATTTCTTGATCTTTCAATTCTGTTTTCAGCACCATGTGTTTCATTTATGGGAAAGCTGTCTCTTTGTGGTGGCCCTAGCAGTTTTCAATTTCCCTTTTTTCATTTTTTTTATATTAACAAAAATATTGAAATACTCTATGATTGGATCATGTGATCTTTCTTTTACCAATACTTATAGTTTGTGGAAAGTGAAACACTGATTGGACAGTCCTAGGTCACATGGCCATGAACCAGAGGTATAATTGGCATTATCAAAGAGTGAAGAAGCAACATTGAGTTGTCAATATTAGATGGTAGAAAAGAATGTTATACAGACAAATCACAAATGAATACTTCATGAAACAGTCCTATAAAATGTCTTGTATATTTAGTTGCAAGTCATATTTCATTCGACATACATAGTTTTTAGTGAATTGTTTTGTTTTTATGAAAATTATTGTCAATAAGTAAAAGAGCATAAAATTCATTTTATATTTTAAGGAAAATTACTACAGGAAGTATCTCACCCTTTCTGACGTTTCACCATTCATTAAGAGATATGAAAAAAATCAAAATTGTAGGCTATTTCACATAATCATCTGGAATACATTTGTTACTTGGACATTTTTATCATGATGTAGTTGATATTTGGTTAATTCTATTTGTGAAATAATGTCACTGAATATGTAAATTCTAAATGAATATGAGCAAACAAGATTGACTTGTCCTACTCAAGTAATGGTCCAATTTTACTCAACTTCTAAAATATATTACTTATGTAAAAATTATAGGGAATATAGTTTTGGGACATCTTGATATTAAAATTAGTTCCTTGAAGTGAAATAGATAAGGAAAAAATTTAAGCTATTGAGGCCATTTTTATCTTATTTACATAACTGGTTTTACATAACTGGTTGAAAAACAGTAGTAGTATTATTTCATGGTTCTAATGACAAATAAGCCACAAGAGCATATGTCTCCCTTAAACAGCATTTATTCTTCTTATTCATATTTTTTTACTATTACTTAGCACTGACATTTCAAGTCTTTTTAATAGATTTAGGATCCTTGTGTACATTTAATAAATCAGTAGAAGTACTTTACAGGGAAAATACACACTTACCATTCCTGTGAAAGATGACACATTATTCTTTAAGCAACACAATCACCTCTTTTTGTTTGTTACATTTGGTTAAGAACTAAAATGCCACTTTAATGAAGAAAGTTGTCTGTCTAAAATATGTCTGCTCTGGCATTTCTTTTTTCAAAGTTCAGTAAATCAAAGTTGTTTTCATGTGAAATACCAAAATAATAATAAATCTTTCTCAGCATTCCATTTCACAGCATGAAAACTCTTAGCTGGTTGTCTGCAAAAATTCAGTGAATGAAGCAGAAGAGAAATGCAAGCCTTGAAATTCCATTACCTCTTTAGGAAACCACTGAATCATAATTCAATATTTTTTGGACCTGGGAAGACAAGGTTTTCCTATGTTTTTTTTCTTTCTTTCCTGGTGGTAGTATAACTTATTGCAATTCAGACAAGACAGACCAGCCCACAAAACAAAATCATAGAATGAGTTATATACTTGCTGCCATGGTAAAGTCAGAAATTCAGAGTAAAAGGAATAAAAGAAAAAAGAAAAAAAGAAAAGGTACTTAATTTGCCAGTACCAAGGAAAGCATAAAAAAGGAAATATTCTGGCACTTTTGTAAAAATAACAATCTGCTTTTGGCAGAGACAGGGTGTTCTTATTTTAAAAACGTACTTGAAAATTTCAGTTTAAATTTTCCAGTGATCATAAAAAGCAAGGCTTTTTATAATGTACCTATGGAATAAGAAATCAGTCTTTAAAGCAGAGTTTTTCCAATATCAGGTGTATGCATGGATCTTTAAAAAATCCTTTGTTTTTAAACTGAAAAACCTTAATAAACTGGTTTTAACATCACTTCTAAAACCAAATGCGTGGTATGTTTTCCAACACCACTCCAACTTTATTACAAAACTTGAATGTCATAAAATTGGATTTAATTCTGACAACATCTGGAGTTAACTTCAAATCACGCAAGTTAAGGGTTCAAGCCTCCAAGACTGACTCAAGGTCAATCTCAATTTCACAGTTGTCACTGGTTTTTCTGGTCAGGAAAGAGCTTGGCATACTATTACTCATTTACTATTAAGCGTGAAATCCAGGAACATCCAAATGGAAAAGAATCATAGGTCAAGGTAGGGAGGAAGGGACAGGGTACTTTCATGCTTTATCCGGGGATGCCTCCCTTCTCTCTCTTCTAGCACTTCAATGTTTGTCAACTCGGCAACTCTCAGTCCCATCATTTCAGGGTTTCTCTTGAGGTCTTATTATGTAGGCATGCTTGATTAAACAACTAGCCATTGATAAATAACTAGATGTTCAGCCCCTCTCCCCTCCCTAGAGGTCAAGTGGTAGAGCTAAAAATTTCCATTAATAATTCTTTACTCTTTCTAACTACAATTCCTAATTGTGAAGTTATATAGGAGCCCCTAACAACCAGTCTTGTCATTAGCATGCAAAGAGACACTCATCACTCCTGGGATTTCCTAGAGTCAAGAGTGTTAAAAGCTCTTCTGTTAGGAACAGTGTCAAAGTATAAATTTCTATTTCTTATAGTGTCACAATTCTTGAGGCCAATATTGCTGAGTTAGAATCAGAACAATTTATTTAGATATATTTATTAAAATGTAACTAAATGGTATATGTGTCTAAGTTTGATTTCTGTTTATGGTCAATAGGACACTAGCTTCAAAATAGCTCTGGAACATGTGAACACTCACTTCATACCAACTGAACTGAAATTTCTTTTTTTTTTCCCCTCTCATATACTCTTGTTGTTGTTGTTTATTCACATGTGCATACATTGTTTGGGTCATTTCTCCACCCTGACCCCCTCCCAACCCTTCCCCCATCACCTCCTCAGCTTCAGGCAGGTTCCATTCTACCCTTATCACTGATTTTGTTGAAGAAAGGACATATGCATAATAAAGACAAAGCAGTTTTGCTAGTTGAGTTAAGGATAGTTATACAGAAAGATTCCTATTATTGCTTTCATGTACCCATGTGTTACAACCCATGTTGATTAAACTCTAACTGATCTTTACCTTGGTTCCTGATCCCCTGCTCATGATAATCTGTCATTTTAAGGTTTCTGTATTAGTTCCTCTGGAGTGGGGACATCAAATGCTTTCATGTTTTGGGTTTTCTACCTATTCCTACATATTCTGTATGTGTTCTCCCCTTTTCTTGTGATCCAAGTCCAACAACATTGCTGCATTTGCCTTAAATCTAAAGTTCTCATATTAGGGAGAACATAAGATTTTTGGTTTTCTGAGCCTGGTTGACCTTGCTCAGAATGATGTTCTCCAGTTCCATCCATTTACCAGAAAATGATAGGATTTCATTTTTCTTCATGGCTGAGTAAAATTCCATTGTGTACAAGTACCACATTTTCTTGATCCATTCATCAGTAATGGGGCATCTTGGTTGTTTCCATAACTTGGCTATTGTGAATAGCGCTGCAGTAAACATGGGTATGCAGGTGTCTCTGGAGTAGCCTGTGTTGCATTCCTTTGGGTATATCCCCAGGAGTGGGACTGCTGGATCATATGGTAGATCTATATTTAGATTTTTATGAAGTCTCCAAATTTTTTTCCGGAGTGGTTGCACCAGCTTGCATTCCCACCAGCAGTGCACAAGGGTTCCTTTTTCCCCACATCCTTACCAACACATGTTATTGGTGGTGTTTTTGATGATGGCTATTCTAACAGGGCTGAGGTGGGATCTTAGTGTGGTTATGATTTGCATTTCGTTTATGGCCAGAGATGGTGAGCATTTTTTCATGTGTTTTTTGGCCATTTGAATTTCTTCTTCTGAAAAAGTTCTGTTTAGTTCAGTTGCCCATTTCTTAATTGGTTCATTGATTTTAGGAGAGTTTAGTTTCTTAAGTTCCCTGTATATTCTGGTTATCAGTCCCTTATCTGATGTATAGCTGGCAAATATTTTATCCCAATCTGTGGGTGGTCTTTTCAGTTTAGAGACCATTTCTTTTGTTGTGCAGACGCTTTTTAATTTTATGAAGTCCCATTTGTCCATCCTTTCTCTTAGTTGCTGGGCTGCTGGGGTTCTATTCAGGAAGTCTTTGCCTATATCTGTTTGTTCCAGAGTGTTTCCTGCTCCTTTCTGTAGTAATTTCAGAGTTTCAGGTCTGATATTTAGGTCCTTGATCCATTTTGAGTTGATACTAGTGCAGGGTGAAAGACATGGATCTAGTTTCAGTTTCTTAAAGATGGGTAACCACTTTTCCCAGCAATGTTTGTTGAAGAGTCTGTCTTTTGTCCATCATATATTCTTGGCACCTTTGTCAAAAATAAGGTGGGTATAGTTGTGTGGGTTCATATCTGGGTCCTCTATTCTGTTCCACTGGTCTTCATGTCTGTTTTTCTACCAGTACCATGCTGTTTTTATTGCTATTGTTTTGTCATATAGTTTGAAGTCAGGTATTGTGATACCTCCAGCATTGATCTTTTTGCTGAGTATTGCCTTGGCTATTTGTGGTCTCTTGTGTTCCCAAATGAACTTTAGGGTAGATTTTTCAATCTCAGTGATGAAAGTCATTGGGATTTTGATGGGAATTGCATTAAACATGTAGATTGCTTTCGGTAGTATAGCCATTTTTACTATCTTGACTTTACCAGTCAATGAGCATGGGAGATCTTTCCATCTTCTGTAGTCTTCCTCCATCTCTTTCTTCAGGGGTTTGTAATTCTCCTTGTAGAGGTCATTCAAATTTTTTGTTAAGTTTACTCCCAGGTATTTGATGTTTTTTAAGGCTATTGTAAATGGAATTGTTTCCATGTATTCCTTCTGAGTTTGTTCATTGTTGTTGTATAGAAAAGCTAATGATTTTTGTAGGCTGATTTCGTATCCTGCCACCTTCCTATACCTGTTTATGGTGTCTAAATGTTTTTGGGTAGAGTTTTTTGGTTCTTTAAGGTATAGGATCATATCATCTGCAAATAGGGATATTTTGACTGTTTCTTTACCTATTTGTAATCCTTTTATTTTTTCTTCTTGTCTAACCGTTCTGTCTAGAAATTCCAGTACTATTTTGAATAGAAGTGGGGAGAGTGGGCACCCCTGTCTTGTTCCTGATTTTAGGGGAAATGGTTTCAGTTTTTCACCATTAATTATGATGTTGGCTGTAGGTTTGTCAAATATAGCCTTTACGATGTTGGGGCACTTTCCTTCTATTCCTAGTTTTCTTAGAGCTCTTATGCTGAAGTGGTGTTGGAATTTGCTGAAGGCTTTTTCTGAATTTATTGAGATGATCAAGTGGTTTTTGTCTTTGCTTGTATTGATGTGCTGTATTACATTTATAGATTTGCATATGTTGAACCACTCCTGCATCTCTGTGATGAAGCCGACTGGGTCATGGTGTATGATCTTTCTGATGTGTTGTTGCATTCTCTCTGCCATTATTTTGTTGAGGATTTTTGCATTGATGTTCAATAAGGAGATTGGCCTGTAGTTCTCCTTTTTGGAGGTGTCTTTTTCTGGTTTGGAGATGAGAGTAATGTTTGCTTCATAAAATGAGTTAGGCAGTACCCATTCTATTTTATGGAACAGTTTAAGGAGAGTTGGTATTAGTTCTTCTTTAAATGTCTGATGGAATTCAGCAGTGAATTCATCAGGTCCTGGACTTTTCTTTTTTGGGAGGCTCTTGATGGCAGCTTCAATTTCTTTTTGTGTTATAGATGTATTCTGGTGATTAATATCCTCTTGGTTCAGTTTTGGATGGTTGTAAGTTTCTAGAAATCTGTCCATTTATTGAGATTTTGAAATTTATTAGAGTATAGGCTCTCAAAGCAGTCTCTGATGATTTTCTGGATTTCTGTGGTGTTTATTGTTACCTCTCCTTTTGCATTACTGATTTTACTGATTTCAGTTTTTTTCTCTCCTCATTTTAGTCAGGTTTGCCAGGGTTCTGTCAATCTCATTTATTTTTTCAAAGAACCATATTTTTGTTTCATTGATTCTTTGTATTTTTTTTGTTTTCTATTTAATTGATTTTAGCCCTTATCTTAATTATTTCTTTCCTTCTGCTTATTCTGAGATTTGCTTTTCTTATTTTTCTAGGACTTTGAGATGTAGTGTTGTGTCATTGATTTGAGATCTTTCTGTCCTTGTAATATATGCATTCATGGCTATAAACTTTCCTCTTAGGACTGCCATTGCTGTGTCCCATAAGTTCTGGCAGGTCGTGTTTTCATTTTCATTAACTTCCAGGAGCCTTTTAATTTCCTCTTTTATTTTATCAGTGACCTATTCATCATTGAGGAATGTGTTGTTCAGCTTCCAATTGTTTGTGTGTTTTTTATTGCTGTTTTTGTTGTTGATTTCTAGTTTTAATGCATTGTTGTCAGACAGAATGCATGGGATTATTTCTGTTTTCTTATATTTGCTGAGGCTTGCTTTGTGCCCTAAGATATGATCAATTTTGGAAAAAGTTCCATGGGCTGCTGAGAAGAATGTATATTGTGAAGAAGTTGGATGAAATATTCTGAAGATATCGGCTAGGTCCATTTGATCTATGGTGTGATTTATTTCTAGGATTTCTTTATTGGTTTTTTGTTTGGATGACTTATCTATTCGTGATGGGGGTATTAAAGACACCCACTACCACTGTGTTGGAGATTATATATGTTTTTAGATCCTTCAGAGTATGTTTGATGAAATTGGGTGCACTGACATTTGGTGCATATGGGTTCATAATTGTTATTTCCTTTTGATGTATTTCCCCTTTTATTAGTATGGAGTGTCCTTCTTTATCTCATTTGATCAATGTAGGTTTGAAATCTACTTTGTCCTAGATAAGTATTGCTACTCCTGCCTGTTTTTGGGGACCATTGGCTTGGTAAATCTTCCAGCCTTTCACTCTCAACCAGTGCTTATTTCTGTTGATGAGGTAGGTCTCCTGTAGGCAGCAGATTGTTGGATCTTCCTTTTTAATCCACTTTGCCAATCAGTGTCTTTTGATGGGAGAATTTAGTCCATTAACATTCAGTGTTAGTGTTGATAAATACGTGGTGATCCCTGTCATGTTGTTGTCTTTGTTGATTAAGGATTTGATTGTGTGTAGCTGAATCAATGTTACTCTTTACTTTCTTGACTTTTCTTCTCCTGTGGTTTGATATTGCTTGCTCTTTCATGGTTTTGTTTGCTTTCATTTTCTGTGTGCAGAATTGCTTGGAGAATCTTTTGTAGTGGTGGCTTGGTGGTCATATATTGTTTTAGTTTCTGTTTATCATGGAAAACTTTTATTGCTACATCTATTTTGAATGTTAATTTTGCTGGGTAGAGTATCCAAGGGTTGAAGTTATTTTCATTCAGTGCTTGGAAGACCTCACTCCATGCTCTTCTTGTTTTTAATATTTCTGTTAAGAAGTCTGCTGTGATTTGATGGGTTTGCCTTTGTATTTTATTTGTTTTTTCTCTCTTGCAGCCTTCAATATTCTTTCTCTAGTCTCTGTACTTGTTGTTTTAAAGATAATATGTTGTGGGAGAGTTCTATTTTAGTCGGGTCTGTTCGGTGGTCTGGAGGCTTCCTGTGTCTGGTTCGGCATAATTTTCTCTAGATTTGGGAAGTTTTCTGTTATTATTTTGTTGACTATATTATGCATTCCTTTTGCTTATACCTCTTCTTCTTCAATGACCATAATTCTTAAGTTTGGTCTTTTGATGGACTCAGTGAGTTCTGCCATTTTCTTTTCATAGGTCTTGAGTTGTTTAACTAATAGTTCTTCAGTTTTTCCTTTAATTGCCATTTCATCTTCAAGTTCTGAGATTGTCTTCTGTTTATTCTATTCTACTAGAATGGCCTTCCATTTTGTTTTGTATTTCTGTTTCATTGTTTTTTCTGAGGTTTTCCATATCTTGGGTTACTTCCTCTTTAATATTGTCAATTTTTTATTTTAATTCATTTATCTCTCTGTTTGTGGTTGTCTCAGTTTGAGTTTGGCATTTATTTAGGGCTTCTATGATTTCATTTATTTGTTTTTGTGTTTTATTATATTCTTTATTTTTGTCCTCTTGGAATTTCTTGAGTGCCTCCTGTACATTTTGGTTGACCATGTCTAGTAACATCTCTATGAATTTCTCATTAATTACTTGTAGAATTTCTTCTTTCAGAGTGTTCTTGTGGGCTTCATTGGGTTCTTTGGTATAGTTTATTTTTGTTTTGTTGGAGTCTGGGTCTGAGTATCCATTTTTTTCATTTCACTCTAAATCCTGTAGTACTATTTTTGGGGGGGGGGAGTGAATGGTTTGCTTCCCTTTTTCTTCTTCCCATAATTCCACTAGGTAACATTTCTATCCCTGAACTATTTGTAATTTAGCATTGGCTGTGTAACAATATTGATACTAACAAAACCAAGAAAGAAGGATAAAAAAGAGAGAGAGATGGAAAGATAAAAGGAATAGTGTAGTGAGGAAAAGAGAAAAAATATGGTACAGATGGTGAATGATCAAACAGTAAACCAGGCAGCAAATCCATTAAAGAAGGGAAAAAAAATTAAAATTATAAGAAAAAAAAAGAAATTGCCAGTTCTGGAACAGTAGAATTTCAGCCTTAGTTGTTCTGATGCTAGTTCTTTAACATCCAGATCTGACTGTGTGTGTCTCTTAGTTAGGTTTGGAGCCTTTCTATGGCAAGTGGATGGTGGGTGGGTTCCCACAGGCCTTCAGGTGGAAGACTTTAGCTGAGGTGAAGTAGCAGGCCTTTGGAGCATGGGCTTGGCATGCCTGATGGGTGCAGGCCGGTGGAGTGGAGATTCTGTGTGTCTGTGTATCTCTGGCTTAACAGGCTTGAGGGAGGGTGTAGTCCAGCAGAAGAGAGAATGTGTATGTGTGGGTCCTGGCTTGGCAGGCTTTAGGGGCACAGGCTTGTGGAGTGAATATTGTGCAGGACTGTGTAGGCCTTGGGAATGTGGCCCAGCGGAAGGGAGATCCTGCATGTTTGTATCTCTGCCATGGCATGCTTTGTGTACCAGCACAGCAGAGATCTTGCAGGGCTGGGGGAAGTGGCCAGAGAAATGGAGCTCCTGCAAGGCTGTGGAGGCCTGGGGGGTGTGTGGCCTGGTGGATTCTTGGACTTAAGGGTTTGTCCCAAGGAAGTCCTGTGGGCCTGAGGGGTGGGAGTTTAGGGTAGCACAGCCCTGGTGGGGCAAAGGAGCAGGGCTAGAGGATCAGAGATTGCACCGCACACCTGGCCTCAATTTGTTAAAAATATAATGTAAGATTATAATAAAAACTACTCCTTTGTGAGTCGCCTCTTGCAGAGTTGCTTCTCCTCTTTTTGCCCAGCATTCTAAAGTCTAAAGAAAATCTACAGAAAAGAAATCTGAATAAAATGATGAAGACATTCACTGCTAAATAATATTTTTTGTTTGGTTGGGTTTTTTCCAGTACTGAGGATCAAACATGGGGTCTTGTGCATGCTGTACATACACTTAACCACTGAGCTACATACCCAGCCCTCTGAATAATCTTTCTTTAGATTTATAGAACCTAGAATACCTGGTGACCTTCAGATTATATCAGAATGTGTGAAATGATTCTTATCTTTTGGAAAAGTAATGTGGTAGTCTAAAGAATTACAGAAACTAGCCGCAGGAGGTCGAGGCTGATTGCTTCCAGGCAAAGAAAAATAAAAGTACAAATGCCCTAAGTAAGCATGAGTCTTTCCTTGTTCAGCACATAGCCTTCCTGCCCATTGTCCCATGACCTTTCCTTTCCTATAAAAGCCTATTTTGTTTATACCTGAATCCAAATGGTCTTTCTTGGGAGTACAATAGCATTCCCCAATCTTTTCCAGGTGTGGGCCTTTCAATAAACCTGATTTCTTTCTCATCACCTTTCATCTCCCAGTTTTGGCTATCAGCCAAGCAAGCAGCCAGATTTAAGTGTGGTAATTATGGGGAAGATAGAGGTAGCAACAAGGAAATCAAAAATAAAATATTGAAAGGGCCAGAATCAAAAATTAAAACAGAGCCTGGAAGCAAAAGCTGAAAAATCAAAATAGAGATCTCCCCATCCCCCATATTCTTCTCCTTTTAGATGCTAAATTATAAGAATAGGATGACATAAAGGTGTTATCTACATCTGACTTCTCCTTTGAGATATTAAGAGGCTGTCAACTCTTTGGATAGTTAGTAAGACAGAAAATTTTATAGGCATGTCTGACAAAAGGAAGTCTTGAAACATCTACCACTTATCCCTGTGTTTTTGGTAAGCCTTGACCTCATCTCCATGTTTCAGAATAATAAAGCTCATCTGTGGTATGTTTTGGATAATAGATGTACCCTAAACCCACTGTCTCTAATGAGTAGGGTTTTGTTTGCTATATAATATGAGTGTCCTTGAGTCACTAATAAATTCTTCCAGCATTACCTTTAGAATCTTCATAATAATATTTGTATAAAAGAGCTCTTTAAATTATTAAAAGTGAAATAAGAGTAAGCTAAGCGAAAGAACACGAACTGAGTTGGTGCGTAAACCTTTCTGGTATGTATGAATTGACTTATCTCTACCATAAATATGTTCTAGTGAAATCAAAAAGTCTTTGTGTTGCAACTATTAAGGGGATTTTGGATGATATAATAGAATGAGAAAACAGAATAAGAGCAACCAGAAGACAGATTTCTCCAACTTCATTTTTTAAAAGAGGATTAAAGTCATGAGAATTTAAGAGATGATACCTTGTCAGATTCCTTATTTGTTCCTGTTTTGAAACCACAGAGGAAAAGAGTGTGGTAGTTTGTGAGGAAGCCCAATTAGTACATTTTGTCTTTGTCAACTACAAAATGGCAAATATTTTTGTGAGTTTGACTGTGGAAGCATTTCCCATCAAATCAAAATCCAAAACACCGATTTAATACTTTTAAGTGAAGAAATTTTGTTCAGTACAAGATACAGACCATATAGCAGATGGTGTATCACAACTGGGTAATATACATTTAAAAATATGTATCATCTTTCAAGTTACCTTTTTCCATTGGGAGATTTCACTGGTGCCTCAAAATTTCAGTGCTGATAGTACTCCCATTATGAAATTTTGTGACCCACCAGCAGTATGATTTTTCAACATTGTGTCTATTTATTTATCTTCATTATCTTCCTAGTGAAGAGAAATTAGTAAGAAGATGTATTTATCATCCTAATCTCTATGAGAACTTCTAAAAGAACAAGATTTTATTGATTGAATGACATTTTTGTCACTAGTATAGTATTAGAGCCTACAACAATGTTCGGCACAAAGTTAAATAGTAATGAGTAGTTGTTAAATAAGTTAATAAATGAATAAATGCATAAGAATTATCATAAAGTTTCCAAAATTTAAGACTCTAACAAAATGGGGGAAAGCCATCAATAAGTAATTTAAGAAAGACACCAAAGAAGCCAAACAATAGCGATATTCAAATTCAGGAGCAATTGGGATAATAAAAGTTAAAACAATAATAACATCACTTTACTGAATGAATCATTAGAATTTATTCAAGAGAACAACAGAACAATGTTCTGATGAATGATGAAAACAGTCTCCAGCTATTCTGAAGAGCAGATAGTACTTTGTTAAAATGTGACCTAGAGATTCACCTTCTGAGCACACACACACACACACACACACACACACACACACACACATTCAACATACAACTTTCATACATTCTTACAGACCCAGGAAGGATGTAAACATGACGTATATTTCACTGGATGCATGTTGAAGAAATGGAGATTTTCTTGGTATGCATCAACCCTGGGGGTCGTTAATACAAGTGAGAGGGGAGAAGTTAGGGGCAGGGGGAAGGAGAGTGAATATGGTGCAAAATATGTGTACACATGTATGTAAATGCAAAAATGAAACTTATTGAAATTGTTCCATGAATGGGGGGGATAAAAGATAACACTGGAGGGGGTGAGTTCATGTATGATATATTTGACACATTGTAAGGACTTTTGTAAATGACACAATGCATCTCCACACAGCACAACAATTAAGGGAAAAAAGTAGCAAAGAGGTAAACTCTTATGAATACTTGACAAGGTGATGGTGGGATGCAATCATAGCAGCACGGCTAGATTTGAAGCTGCTGAGTGAAAAATGTAAGGAATTTATTGAGACGTACAACCTATACAATGCATGTAGATTAAAATGAATGAAAATGTACAAGAATATGTAGAAGGCCACCTGATATACACTACAGTAGTTGCATAATGAATGTAGGAGGAATAAGATTGGACAGTGGAGATAATAAGAAATGAATCAATCAATTAAGGAAGCATCTTGAATGAACCAACATTAATAGTACATTGAAATAATTAAATATGTGAATAATAAAATTCTCTGTACATGTGATCTTAAAGCAAAGTAAATAAATACAGGTTTTAATTTACTCCCATATTAAAATAGAGAAGACATTTCTAAATTTACTTTAGAAGAAAAATTGTGAAAAGTAGGAAAAATGTGTTCAACACATGTAAAAGTTTATGTCATGATATTTAAAGAGTTTTCACATATTAACAAACTTATAAAGGATAGAGTCAAATAAGCCACTATCAAAAATGACAATGTTCTATACTATACATGAATATTTTCAAATAAGTATTGAACTTTGAATCTTATTTAAGAAATCATTTTTGTATACCAAACTGGTATTTTATTTACTCATTAGTCAACAATTATTCTCAGCCTCGTGAGGTACAGAATACACACTTTTCTATACTGCTAGTCCCAGTACATATTAACACAACCTTTCTTGTGGGAGGTTTGGAAAAGAAAAGTGTTTTTATAAAACTCAAAATTACACTTATAATCAGCTAGGAATGGTTTGTCGGGCATGTCGTCTGTATTCCTAGTACTGAGGAGGCTGAGGCAGGAGAATTTCTGTTTGAGGACAGCTTGAGGACTTTCACATATTAATCAGGGAATTATGCATAATTCTGTTCTTAGCCAAAATACAGAGCATGATAAACTACTAAAAGTAATCTAGATACTCCAGAAAAATGAATCAATTAAAATATGTTACATTCTTTTAATTATCATCCTTTGAAGATAGGATTATATGTGTTTACCTTCCTCATTTTAGATTCCTGTACTTTGTAAGTTATTGTATATCCTCAAACCTTATATATTAAAAAATAAAGTCTGTAAAAGTCCTAGATTAGTGGTTTGATTTTAATCACTGGCAACAGAGAAATCAAGATAAGCCACATTAATAGTCAGATTCAGTAGGTGCCCAAGAGTACAGTTAGGCGTACAGTTTCAGAAGAGTTAAAGTGGGATTTTAACCAAGTGAAAATGTTGCATTACATAATAAATTAAATTATTGAATCATAGAAAATGTCAATTATGGTTAATTAAAGAGCCCTGGGTATTTATTGTCTGTGATCAATTTTGGTTTCTTAGCAGCTTCAATTCACAGCTTCAATTCTGTCAGTCTAAACACTGCCAAATTTCTTTCCTACAGCATGTCTGGTATTCTATGTGTTCACAGACCATAAATTACTCTGAATACTAACAAAAAATGATAAAACCAAAATTTCAAAACCTAGAAAACAGGTGATTCTTTGCAATCTGATATCAAATTAAAATGCTGTAGCAGGTTTAATATTTTCTCTGTAGAACTTCCTTCAAAAGAAGCAAGAAAACTGGATTCTAACACTGTATTTTGCATTATGCTTCAAGGCCTTATTGGACAGATTAGTTGACCTTTCACTCCCTCGGTTTTATGTGTTACATGAATTTTTACATCCCTCCCAGCTCTGTGTTCCCATCGTAACCATTTTCAATTGGGTTCAAATAATTTTGTCTTTCCCTGGAACCAAAGAGGGGTAGCAAAGCATCACATTAAAAATTATTTCCTCCCTGCTTTAAAGTAAGACTGGAAAATCATCTTTAAAAATTCCGCGCACTGAAACAATGGAATCACCTGATGGAGGAAACTCACAAGGATCGCATGGAAGAGGCTCTGTGAGTTCTTGGTTGCACTTGCTTCCCAAGCATTGTCCTGCCTACCCTGCTTCCAGAAGAATACTCTTTCCATTCTTTTCTACTTTGTTTCTACAACATTCATGGATTACTTGTCCAGACATTTGCCTCATTACTCTCAAATAAGGCTGCCTTTGATAATGCAAATCACTTCTTATGCTGTTATATTATTTATCATTCCAGAATTTCTTTATTAATATTTGTGACCCCAATGTGCGTATATATTTTTGCTTGTTTCCCTTTCCTCTGGTTATTAAAACATTATTTAACAAAAGGATTAGTGCATTCCATCCTCAGCTAACTAAATAGTTAGCACAAGGTATTTATTACAGCAAAGACTTTAACATCACAGGGACTTAATATTGAAAATGCACTCAAACTGCATTCAATGAGATCCATTTGTGATTTAGGTTGGAGAGAAACTAATAACATGTTCTTTTTATATTTTTAAGAAAATGTCCAGGCACTGGTAGCTCACACCTGTAACCCTAGATTCTTGGGAGGCTGAAAAGAGGAAGATTGGTGTTCAAAACCAGTCTAGGCTAAAAAAAAAAAAAAGTTCATGAAATCACATCTCAATCAATAGCTGGACATGCTGGTGCATTCCTGTCATCCCAGGTTAGGTAGATGGCTGAGATGGAAAGGATCATGGTTCCCTGGCAAAACAGTTGACCAGCTCCTACCTCAAGAGAAAAATGCTGAGCCTTGTGGTTCCTGTTATCCCAGTAATGGCAAGAAGCTTAAACTGGGAGTACTGCAGTATAGGCTAGTAAGCAAAAAAAAAAGCAATATCCTATCTCCAAAATAATCAGAGCAAAACGGGCTGGAGGCTTGGTTCAAATCGTGCAGTGCCTGTCTAGCAGCATAATGCTCCAAGTTTAAACCCCAGTAACATCAACACTAAAAGAAGAAGGAAAAGAAAATAGACTGGTAGTGAGCTCCAGCACCAAGTCCAACCACAATATCAGCCTTACCTTCTCAATTACATGTAGTGGAAGAAGATAGAATGTCCAAACAACTTCAATATAAAATAGAATCGATAATATTATAGTAAGACTTTAAAAAAATTTTTGTCATGGAATTTTTCAATCCAATGTATGGATACCATATATTGATGACCTGTCAGAAGGTATTAAATGTCACAAGGAGGAATATAGTGTTAATTCCTTGGAAGCGAATTTCACTAAAGGTGAAAAAGTTTTCATTATGTGTACTTTTAAAAGGTTTTTCCTTTGTGTGTGCATATAAAAACAGCAGAATCATTCATTTTCATGTTTTATATAAAACAGAAAATTTCAAAGGAACTTTATGTTTTCAGGGCTGCTTCAGGCTCTCTGCCTGGACTTCCCAGGGATATGCACATACATTGTCCTCTGCTTTAAGGAGCACTTCAGAGGAAAAGTTTGAGAAGCTGTGGTTCAGTTGAAAGAATAATAAACTTAGTACTGCAAGAACTGAGAACAAATTCTTGCTTTGCTATTTACTAGCTATTGTCAGCGAAACTCTCAAAACTTCAGTTCCCCCTCTGTAAAATGGGGTACATACTGTAAGCTTTATAACTAAGTGAGAGAATTCAATAACTGGCAGAAGTTTTGAAACAACTTATGCTATTGTATAAGAGCTCCTTACATGAAAGTTTGATTTTGCAGCAAGATTAACAAATATGTAATAATCAAAGTTTAAACTGACAAAAAATGCACCTAAATATTGTATTGTGCATTGAATTTTCCACACATGTCTTGATAAACAGAAAACTTCTTATTCTGTCTTGCTATCCCAGGAGTCACCCTCTCCCAAATTCCCTTACAGTTTTGATATTCAGTCTTGCTTTAAAAACTGGCATTTTCAGGTGTTATATTTTATTTAAATGACTAATAGCCCTAAGCTATTCACAAAGCAGCCTCTTTTTTTCTTTTTTTAGTATCTTATACATATAGTAATCTAGTGAAATCTTCCTGAATAAATAAAGAAATTAATTAATAACTAAACTGAAATTGTAATATAAAAATTGGCCTAAGTCTCTAGTTTCAGGAATCAGGTTGTCTATGAATTTTGTGTGAAACTCTTATTATCTCTGTAGCCTTAGATAAATTTTGCACCTAAGATTCAAATTGCCTATATAGAATATGGGAGTTGCAACCATGTGATTCTGCTGTTAATATTAAATTTGAGTATGTAATTGTTAACATACCTTCTCTTACCCTATGAATATAGGCTATAATTCTATCAAAATAGTTGTATGAAGGGGAAGTAGCATGACACTGTCACATGTCTTATCTATAAAAGATGATTTATCTTCCAACTTGGTAGAATTCACTGCTTTATATTTTTATTCCAGGTCTGATTTTTAATGCATATCCTTAAAGCAAACTTGCTGCAACAAACATGTCTGCCACCCAGCTCACTACTACCATGTTTTCATGGATCCAGCCACTTATGGCTACCGATTCTTGTTCTTTCCCATAAGCCCCTTGATTTCTTCCCTCCACTTCCAATGACTGAGCACAATGCAGTTCCATGAAAAGCTCTAACTTCTTATGAAGATGCTTAGTTTTATGTTAATAGTCCCCATAGATATCCTTACAAATCATCATTTTCACTTTTTATTTATTTCCATATTAAGTAAACTACTAGCCAAAAAAGTTTTAGCTCATTTCAGTTTGAATAATTCTTTTTGTAAAGTCGATACTCAATGTGTTACTGATTGCTTTAAAAATGCTTCCCATCACCTATACACATTACAATAGAAGGACATTTATTCAACCATAAAATAGAAACCTCCTGACTTGAAGATCATTAGATTCATAAAGAGTTGATCTACTGAGGCCGATTATCCTCTTCCCTTGATGTCTTTGAAAATGAGAGAGGCATTCAGATGATTTCAATGAGTTAAAAGCTGTTCTGATGCACTGACAATAAATGGGCATGTGCTACAATCCCAGGATGCTTCTTCAGTTTTTTAATGGAACATTAGAAATTGAGAGGAAATTGAAAGTTTTATACCAGAAAACATAACAGAACATTAAACTTCCTTTCATATTGTTTTAGGATCAAATATTTGACTTGATTCAAATCAATCAAAAATAAGATAATTGGATTCCTGATTTGTTTGAGGTACTAGGTTAGGAATGAAAACAGACAAATGACAAATGCAGAATCTTTTTATCAAGACTCTCATGATATTTGAGAAGACAGATTTTCTGTATGCATATATGTACATGTATACATATAATATATATAGATGTGTATCGATCCATCTATCTAACTATACCACTACGCCATAAGTATATGCACAAGAAAGAACATCAGTTTCTCCTATGAGAAATGATTGATTAGCTATGAGACTGTTTCAGATGACAAACCTAATGATAACAGTGAGGTTGAGTCTGAGTTTTGAAGGATTAATAGAAGCATCATATGTCAGACCAGGCCAGAATGAGCTTTCTAAACAAATGGAAAATATGATTTTCCAGATGATAAATTGCCAGAAGAAAGGGCAGAAGATAATATAAGGTCAGATCAGGACAATTTGTGTGGTCCAACCACAGAAATATGGAAGAAACAAAGAAGTAATTAATTCTAGAAATAAGTTAGATATAACCACTGTTCAGTTAAGCAAGACTAATATATTGCTCTAAATAAAAGGCTTTACAAAGCATCAAGACCTCGGTGACTTTACACTTCCATTAAACAAACAAAAAAAAAAACAAACAAAAAATGGTAGGTGGAAATCAGGAGGATACAGTTTCCAGGACAGCAAAAAACTTTGCAAGATCCCATCTCAACCAATAAAGGCAAGGGGTGGTGGTGCATGCCTATCTTTTGAGATCTGGGCAAGGTGGGAAGTATAAACAGAAGGATTGTGATTCATGCCAACACAGGCATAAACAAAGATCTGAAATGAAAAATAACTAAAGCAAAAGAAGTGTGGGAGTATGCCTCAAGTGGTAGAGTACCTACCTAGCAAATGCAATGTCCTGAGTTCAAACCCCAGTACCAGCAAAACAAAACAAAACAAAAAAACCCTGAAAGTTCAGTAGCCTAACTACCTGATACTGAACAGGAAAATCACCCTAACAGCAGGTATAAGGACATAAGAAGTTGCTAGTTATGCCTTTAAATGGGTTCAGGGCCAAGATAAAAGGCTCCCTGCAGAGATAATTGCCCATTCCTGCCTTTTTTTGTCTCCTTCTGAAAACACACTTTCCACTAGAGATGCCCTGCTGTCCATTCCTGCCTTGCTTTGTCTCTTTCTGTAAACAGACATCTCAACACAGGTCTTCAACTGCTCCAGCCTAAACAAACCCTGATCCCTAAACCTCAATATGAACCCACCTATTAGCAACTAGCATGTTCATCCATAACCTAATCCCTTATACTTCTTTATAAGAATCCTGTAATTTCACTGCTCGAGGCCCAGAATTTTGAGTATGAGCTCAACTGGGACAGACCACTGGACCCACTGGGTAAAATAAAGTTTGAGTTCTACTTCTCTGAGCATCGCTTGGTTTCTCTTTGGACAGTATTTCCACATTTCTGGAGGGCCCAGGAAGATTCTAACCATCTGGCCCTTGAGCCCCTGGCCAGAGGTTGGGCTGCCCCAGAGTAGGGAGGGACTTGGGACCAAGCAAGGCGGCATGCTACCCGATGGGATTCCAGGTCTTCCTTCACCCTGGAGTTCCCACCCTTCCAGTAGTCTTACCCTGACTGGACTCCAAAGAGAAATGGACCAACTCTCCTGGCAATTTCATCTGGACTCAGTAAGCCCCCTGAGAAAAGTCAGCCCTCAGTCAGGGCAGAAGGGGAGTCTGATCAACTCTCAGGGATCTCCAAGAGGAATTCTACAGATCAGGGACTTCCCCAAAAGGTGGCAGGGGGTGGGGGGAACTGTAATAACTTCTGGTGTGAATGTGTGTGTGAATGAATGGCCTGATTTGTCCTCGCTTCAGGCTTGAGTTTGTGTCTCCACAGCTAAAATGCTATGGAGTCTGAGTGGGTCTTTCCTGTGAGTTTGTAGTGATTATCATACAGCTTAGGGTGGCATCAGGGCAACCTGATCCACAGTCACAAGGCTGACCCTGCCACTGATGCTAAAAGGCACCTAAGTTCCTTAGGGAGGCAGCCAGGCCGACATCTGTTTGGTCTCTTCTCTTGAAGGGGGATCCACCCTTGTTTATCTTTGTGCCCCTGATGCAGGGGGAAATACATAGGGTTGGTTTAGAGAACACCTCTAACTGCCATGGGCAGAAGATCTTCAAAGCCCACAGCATAAAGTCCTAGACTGTATGATTAAATATTTTAAGAATGGATTCACAGGAGACTATGGGATCAAAATGTCTCCTGGTAATCTGCGCACACTGTGTGAGTTGGAGTGGCCAACTTTTGGGATCAAAATGCCCCCTAAAGATACCCTAGAATTGCCACTGTCAGGGCTATTTATCAGGTTGTAAAAGGAACCCCCAAATTCCCAGATTGGTTCCCCTATGTCTACTCCTGACTTCAGGTGGCTCAGACCATGCTCCCTTGGGTATGATTCTGTACCAACAAGAAGGGGAAGAGCAATGTTTTCATGGTCCAGGTAATGAAGCCCAAAGACAGGAAGACAATCAAGCCTGTTCTGAAAGGGGACCCAAAAGATGAATCACCTGTGCCCCGCCATACATTCCCAGTGCACCCCCACCATCAGAGCAGCCAGTGTCACCTCTCCCAGACAGTCCACTACCTTCAGTGAGTCCCCTTCAGCCCTGTCAGCAGCATCCCAACCCTGGCCTGGAGTCTGAGTATACAGCCCCTGACCCACCTCTTTCACTTATTGTAGGCACCAATGCCTCAGGCCAGGGCCCTCCAAATGCTGCTACATGAGACACAAGGGCCCCAGCAAACTGGTGCTGATGGCACAGTGCAGCCCAGGTGCTCTATCCTCTATGACCAGCCTTTCAGTACAACTGACCTCAAATTGGAGGAAACTCACACCACTTTATTCAGAGAAGCCCTAGGCCATGACTGACCTCCTAAAATCCATATTTCAGATGCATCAACCTACTTGGAATGACTGCTGACAGATCATCCTGACATTTTTCAACACAAAAGAGTGATGGTGAATCCTGATGGAGGTCCACTGCTGGCTCCAAGGGTAGGCACCAGCAGGAACCCTAGACACAGAAGCATGGAAAAGAGAGGTGGCCCCCGATGATTGGCCTACCTGGGAGGCTGACAAAAAAATGAAAGCTAAGTGTCCTTATTGGCTGTAGCACTGGGGAAGCTGAACCCAACCAAGCAGTCAGCTCTGCCATGGAAGGCGAGACCCAATGGAAGAGCACCACTACAATGAGACCAATGTGCCTATTGCAAAGAGACAGGTCACTGGAAGAATGAATGCTTCTGCCACAAGGAACCAACATCAGAGTCTAACAAGACTGCTCCTAGAAAGAAGACAGATGGCAACCTGAACCAGAGGCCCAGGACCTCATAGGCCTAGCAGGAATTGAGTCAGACTAAGGAAACCAGGCTCCTTACTACTAGGCCCCCAACAGCCCACAGTCAAAATGAAAGTGGGGGGGCCAATCAGTGATCTTCATGGTGGACACCAGCGCTGAGTATTCTGTGGTCACTAAACCTATGACCCCACTCAGTTGAGTGCAGAGCCACAATAGTTGGAGTCACTGGCAACCAAACTGCCCAGCAGTTCTGTCCACCCTGGGCATACCAGCTAGGAGGGCCAATGGTGACTTATGAATTCCTGTACCTACCAGAAAGCCCAATTCTCATGCTGGGAATGGGTTTATTAACATATCTTGGATCCCAAATCACCTTCACCCAGGGAGGGCCCACAAGCCCTATGGTGAGAGAACCAAATGCCCTTATCATGGAAGTGACTATGCCTACAGAAGGTGATGCAGCTTCACTGCCAGGAAGAGGAGAACCCGAGGAAGCCCACCTGCCTGCTAGAGGAGTTTCCTGATGTCTAGAATGAAAATAGGGCCCCCTGATGTGGCTTGCAACCATGAGCCCATAAAGATAGATCTCAAACCTGGGGCTCTCCGTGTTAGACAGGGGCAATATCCAGTACCACAGGAAGCATGCCTGGGAATTCAGGCCCACCTACTGCAGCTGAAGGATACAGGGATAGTGCTCCAATGCCATTCACCATGGAACACCCACTGTTACCCATCAAGAAGGCAGGAGGAAGTGACTACCAGTCTGTTCAGGACCTACAGGCAGTCAACAATGCCGTTATCATGCTGCACTTGGTAGTTCCTAACCCCTACACTCTCCTGAGCTTTCTATCACTGCAAGCAAGCTGGATCACTTGTCTGGACCTAAAGGACCAAACAAGTCCTTTAGGACACTTTATTCTGCCTCCACCTGGCCCCAGTTAGCCAGCCTCTATTCGCCTTTGAATGGAAAGACCTCTATACTGAAAGAAAGACACAAATGACCTGGACCAGGTTGCCTCAAAGATTCAAAAACTCACCCACTTTGTTCAGGGAAGCCCCAGCAGCAGATTTATTGACTTTCCCAGAAGAAAACCCAAGCTTTACCTTGCTCCAATACTTGGATGATTTGCTCCTGGCAAGTCACAGTCGAGGGAAATTCTGGGAGGGGACGAAGGCACCACTAGCCCAACTCTCTGAGGCAGGCTACAAAGTTTCCTGCAAAAAGAACCAAGTTTGCCAGCAAGAGGTCCAATACCTCAGGTTTATTATTTCAGAAAGGTGATGCACCCTAGGTCTGCAGAGGAAACAGGCCATCTACTCTATCCCACAGCCAAAGACCAAAAGGGAGGTCCTAGGATTCTTGGGAGTGGCAAGATTCTGTCACATTTGGAGACCCAGGTATTCAAGCCTGGCCAGACCTCTTTATGAAGCCACAGCAGATTCTGGAAAGGACTCTCTAAACTGGGGACCAGACCAGGAAAGTGCTTCCCAGGAGATAAAGATACTGTTAACCAGTGCCCCTGCACTAGGGCTACCAGACACAATGCCACCGTTCAATCTCTTTGTGAGAAAAATCACACAACTCTAGGGTTCTCACCCAAACAATGGGTCCATGGCAATGGCCAGTGGCTTACCTGTTGAAGCACCTGGACCCAGTGACCTCAAGACTGTCTCCATGTCTTTGGGCCTTGGCTGCCACAGTAACCCTAATCAGGGAAGCTGACAATCTCACCCTGGGACAGGACATTAATGTTAATGTTCCCCACGTGGTCATGGCCCTAATGAATGGGCACGGTCATAAATGGCTAACCAGTTCCAGAATGGCCCATTACCAAGGACTATTATGTGAGAATCCTCGAGTCAGACTCAAAACTGTACAACCTTTAAATCTGGCCACTTTCCTGCCAGCAGAGGAAGGGCCTCCAGATCATGACTGCAAAGAGCTAATGGATGAAGTGTACTTCAGCAGGCTGGACCTAACAGATGGGTATCTCTCAGATCCAAAGATCAAACTCTTTATGGATGGAAGTAGCTTTGTCCAGTGAGAATAGCAAAAGGCTTTGTTTGCAGTCAATACTGCTAATAATATCATACAGGCTGAAGCCCTACAGCAAGGATGGTGTGAAGAATGAGTTGAACTAGGGGTGCTTGTCCAAGTGCTGTGATATGCAAAGGGAAAACAGGTGAACAGCTACACTTATTCAAAGTATGCTTTTGCCACTCTGCACATGCATGGAGCAATATATAAGGAAAGAGGACTGATGACAGCAGGGGGAAAAGAGATTAAAAACAAAGATATCCTCCAACTGCTGGAAGGAGCCTGGGAGCCATCTCAGGTGGCTGTTATCCACTGCAGAGGCCACCAAAAGGGCACAGACTATGTCAGCAGAGGAAACCACCCGGATGACCAGGTGGCAAAGAGAACAGCAGAAAAGCTAAGTTCCCCTGGAGTGCCAGAGCAAACCACCAAACTTGTTCTGGCTCCAGAGCCACCGCCCAGCCCGAATTACACCAAGGAGGAAGAACAATGGGCAAAAGATTAAACAGGAATAAAAGAAAAGGGTGGGTGGTGGAATTCGCCTGACCAGAGACTCTTTGTTCCCAGTGCTTTAGCATCCTCTCTGGTAAAACAACAACATGAGGTAATGCACTTGGGGAAAATGGCCCTGGAAAAACTGCTGGACAAATAATATTTCATTCCCAAGCTCTCCACCCTGTGTGCTCAAATAAGTGCTAGGTACATTTCATGCACACAAAACAATGCAAGTCAAGGACCTAAACCAAGTCCTGGGATTCAAGCAATGGTCACCATGCCTTTGAGGACCTGGAAGTGAACTTCACAGAGATCAAACCCTGCCAAGGACACCGTACCTCCTCATCCTTGTCTGCACTTACTCAAGGTGTGTTGAGGCTTACCCCCACACACAGAAAAGGCAAGAGAGGTAATAAAGGCCCTCTTAAGAGAAATTATCCTCAGATATGGGCTTCCCCTTTCTATTGGATCAAACAATGGACCAGCCTTTGAGGTGGAGATAGTCCAGGACTTGGCTAAAGTTTTAAAAATAAGTGGAAGCTCCACACAGCATACAGGTCTCAGAGTTCAGGAAAAGTAGAGTGCATGAATTAGACCCTCAAGACTACATTAGCCAAACTGCCCAGAAACACAATCCCCCTGAATAGACATGTTAACAGTAGCCCTGCTCAGGGCGTGCTGTACCCCTAGACCCTCCAGCTACTCACCCTTTGAGATTCTCTATGACAGATCCCCTCAGATAATAAATAGGCTTAGAGGGGACCTCAGGCAAATTGGAAATTTAGACATGTCCCTACATCTCCAGGCCTTAGGAAAAACCCTATGGTTTTAGAAAGGACCCCAATCCCCATGGGTAACTGGGCTCATCCCCACCAACCTGGGGATATGATATGGGTAAAAGATTGGAAAAAAAGAACCACTCCAACCCAGTTGGACAGGTCCCCATCTAGTAATATTAGCAACTCTCACGGCTGTGAAAGTTACAGGTATCACTCCCTGGATTCATCACTTCCAGATAAAGAAGGCAGCAGCCCCTGCAGACCCTATCTGCAATCCAATCATTCCAGAGCATACCATCGCTGGAAAGAGCCCCACCCCTGCTCCAGCCACCTCCCAGAAGCTGGTTGGCCAATGCATGGTGAAAGCCTAAGGATTTGCCCGCCAGGACATAAATGTATTCCCCTTTCTGTGAACCTTACCTCATCCTTCTGGTTAGCATTGCTGCAATACTGTTCACAGTTGGATTTGCTTTGGCTGCTCCCCAGGATTGGAACATAGGCAAAAGGGTACAGTTGGCCTCCTGTTATCTCCTCATAGCTAGAAGCCTTACTATTGTTTGGTGTTATCTGTAGTCCAGACCCCAGTCTCTGGCATGAAGCCTCTGATGTGCTTTTGCCTTCTCACTCTATTACATTTTAAGGTTGTCCCATCTAGAGGCCAAAATAACTTCCCAGCTTGCATAAAACCTCTCTCCTTCCAGAGAAAACTGTGGTATGCCTTCACCTATTATCAATACCTGTCCCCCTGCATGCTACACATCAATATCTGAATGTATAAGAGGAGGGACAATTTACTATAAAGGAAAACTGACAGGCCTGACAGGTTTCTGCAAGAACAAAGGCATTACAGGGCAGAGGTTTGCTGGAAGAAAGACAGGGAACCCTTAAAGGCATAGAACGATGAAATGATGGGGGGAGGAAGTAAACCTCATTATGTCTGGGTCATTTGCATAAAAAATTATTTTAAGCCTATTCTATGTTTGCTAGAAATCATGGAAGTTTAGAGGAATTTATATTTTATTTGTGATAAAAATTACCAATAAAGCTTTCAAAATGAGCAAAATCTCATAATTTTGTTCAGTCTTTTTACTTAAGTCACATAGTTTTCAATTTTAAGTACATAACTATTAATGTTCATGTATCATTATTATTTTAAAGTGCACCAAAATTTATTTTCCCTAGACGTTCTCTGACTATTCTTGAGATGAGATATGCACTATAGACAAAAGTATGAATTCATGGACTTCTTTTTGAGTTTGTGTATACAAAGCCAATGGGTTACTTTTGTTTTGGTTTTTGTTTTTTATTTGTTGAACATAAAGTTTTCTTGGTCTGTTTTTCATTGTTGGAGATGTATTTACTGTATAGACCATACACATATACACACACACAAATGATGTACAATGAGTTCAGCTCAATAAAAATATATTTGGGATCCATGGATGATAAATATATAGAGCAAAAGAAGTACTAAATGTTTTCTTAAAAGCATAAAGATATTCTATGCAGTATGTGAGACATTATTCTATTATATATTTGATTCTTTTAAAAAAGTCTTTTTTTATGCCTATAGAAATTACTCACATTGTAGTAGATAAATAAATTCGGGCAATATTGAAGTATTTTCCCGAAGTTTTAAAAGTCTGTCTTTTTAAACTTAGGTTTTTTTTTTTAATTTTAGAATTAGTTTTCCTACTTATGAATTAAATTCTTCTCTAAAATATGCAATTGACTTTTACATCTTAAAATCCTTAAATGTTGGCTGACTGAGACACATAGTTCTGATCATAAACTGTACCCCAAAGAGTGTTTAATTGCCAACTGCAAAAATTTGAGAGTGGATATTACTTCTCAGCATTACATATGTGAGTATAATTGCTATGCTGAAATAAAGTGAAATCTTCATTATGCCCACAATCAGCTACCAAAAATAAAATCATCTTGCATAATGCTGCAGGTGCTTATGGTGAATTATGGAAATAAGCTTGATATTTTACTAACTCTTCATCTACAAAAAATATTTCATCTTTCAAGGTATGACCACTACTCAGAACAATCCCAAATATTATTTATACCAAGCATCATACATACAGATTGGATTCTTTATGGTTTCATAAGTCCTATCATTTATTAATGCAAAACCTAAATTTATATGAGCCATCTTCAGAAATATGGAACCACAAATCAACTGTCATCTGATTCTATTTGACAGAAATGAAATAGTCTTCTCTAAAAATCTTGTTTATTGTGCTAATTTAAAGCCAAAATTTTAAAGTTTGAAAATGGTGTTTTCTTATCTCTGCCCTTTGTCTATTAACTCTCAAAATTCTGAAAGTATGTTTCAGGTTTCTAGGGAAATAGTTTAAATTAATATGTCTAGAAAATTAGAACTAGTGATATTATATGATGATGTAAATTTAGCGAGTAAGGGGGTGAGTGAATGTATGAATGAATAAATTAACCTACTTAATGCTCTGGAACAAGTACATTTTATTGGAAGAAATCCTATATTACTGTAAGGTGAATTTTCTCTCTAAAAAAACTAAATAAATAAAATTCCAGCAAAAATGCTTTTTTGTTTTTTGACACTCAAACTTTTAAGATTAACTTTTAAATGGTGAATATTCTGATATAACATAATTTTTACACATATATTTTTCACTGCATTTTAGTAAAAATTCCAAGTTCAGAAGAATATGGCTTTTTTATTTTACACAATGTTAAGAATTGCATTTTGCTCTTGAAGCTCTTTTCTGTACAATTTTATGCTTTCAAACTTGTGGACAATACTTCCATAGATCTTATAGCACCCACAACTGTCAAACATGTCATATGAACAGAATGAAGAATGTCCTCGGTTAGTTTATAGAAGATTGTTGTATTCTTACATTCTTTTATGCCATAAGAGTCTGCCTGAAAATGGACAATTGCACCATAGGCAATTTGATTGTAAATACCTTTTTCTTATTTCAGGGAATCAATGACTGTCTTATAAGTATTTTGTAAACCATATTTTAGAAACTTTTATAGTGGCCTCCAAAATTAAATTTCTGTGCTCTTTTCAGATCCCTAGAAAAAAATAGACACTGTGTGCCATACAAATCCTATTTTCCTTCATAGTGTCAAATATACATCTTTCTAGCTATTTATACACCTTCGTTTTGTTCTGTGTTCCTCAAAAGTGACAGGAAAAAAAGACATTGATGGGAACTCCAGCACATTACACTTCTAAGTGCAAGAAAACTTGGTAAGGGACTTTATTTTGTTTTATACTTAAAAGAACAGAAAGAACTAAATTTACAACTGTTTAAAATAAAAATATACAACTCTGGTGTGATTGCACATCTGTTAGCTGTAAGTGAAACTATAAATGTGCTGTTTCTCTAGCCCTTAAATTGTAGCTGTAAACTTCCAGAAACATCAAGCAAGTTTATTTATCCCAGCTTGTTTAAATTATATTGGCTTATTAAATAAGAAATGGGTCAGAGGAGCAAAGTGACTTTTGAAAAATATCATATGTGGACAGTTCACTTATTAACTATTTTCTATCAAGTGTTAATAGAATATTGTGGTATTTTCCTGTGATAATTACTACTGCATACTATGGTTTTAATTTTCGTTTTTCTAAATGTGTTTAATTTTCTGGTTTAAACAAAATAAAACATATATTCTAGTACTGTGGTAAGCACTACATGAGTTAAACTTCATTTTCCATTATGGGAGAAAACACATTTTGAACCACGAAAGAATTTGCCCTAGAAAATGCAAGGCAAGTGAGAGCACTCCTTTTGGCTGAATAGCTTATATTTTAAAGGACTAGGGTAAATGGAAGATTTTAAACAAGATCTATTTCCACTGCCATCTTTCACCTTTTCAACCCCTTAGCTAAACACTGACAAAACAGATCTATGCCTATTTTTATTTACATGTACTCCCTTGAAATCCCAAGATATCTAATTCTAAAATTCTGAGATTACAGGGTCCTCTTTTCTCCTTTTCTACTTATTCTTTCTCCTTGCTTTTTACCCTCTCTGTTTCACCCATTGCTTTTTTTTGTATATTCATTTGTTTTTAAGTTTAAAAAGAATTGATTTCTCACCTACTATTGACATGGTAGAGTGACTGTGAACAAATTTGGATTATCAAAACATGGTGATGTCTTTTGCTTTTAGGGGCAAATATTTTATTTAAACCTTTATTTTTGCAAGATTTTTTGTAACTTTCTAAATTTTCTATGTTTGTTAAACATTCAAGTTGTTAAAAATTGGTTATATCAATGTGGAATTGAGTAAACAATTCTGGACAGAAATTGTAGATTTGGGACTTGTCAGCCTATTTAACACTTAAAAAATTGATGATGTAACAGAGTAAGTACAGAGAGAGAAGCAGTCCAAGGACTAAATCTGGGGCACTTCAATATTTAGATGTCAGGGAAACAAAGATGATACACGAAAGAAAAGGAAAATCAGGGGAATACAGTGGCTATAAACCAAATGGAAAGAGTAATTAAATAGGAAGGTGTGATCAAGTACGCATGATGCTGGTAGCTCAAATAACACAGCACTGTGAGGTTAACAACAGTGGGGTTATTGACAAATTTGTGATGAACAATCTTTGGAAAGATCTGGAGCTGAATCCCTGAAAGCAGTGAATTTAATTACGAATGTAGGGAAACACTAGAAACAACTCATACAGGACATTTTGAATTTTTTTTCTGTAATGATAGAAAAAGAAAAGTGTAAAAGGAAAGTGACTACATAGTATTTTATTTACGTGAAAAAAAATGCGATGATGTCATACCATCAGAAACATCCAGAGGGGAAATGGAATAATTTCTGTTGCAGAGTACATAGGTAGATAAACTACGCTATATTTTTTAATTGACTAGAAGGATGGCCAAGTGAATGAGTGCTATCTAATTAAAATAGCTAGGCATATGAGCTTTGTAAAAATAATTGTCCTTTGGTAGAAATATTTTGAGTTATCTTCACAGTTAATTATTCTTCCTTCTCTAGGAACTATTTCTCAGAAAACACAATATGGTGTAGAAAAATTCTGGAAGCCATTTTTCTGAAGTACATGACACCATTCCCTCTGCTGTGGTTATTAGATCAAGAATGGAAATCTAACACAATACAGACTTACAGAATTCTCCTCTGATGACTTGAAATTGGAATTGAGGCATGGCAGTGAGTTTTTATCTGTACCAAGTGTATCAGTCAGTGTGAGTCGAGATAAGGAAGTCATCTCATATATTTTGAAAAGAAAAGGTTTAACACAATAGATTGGTTATCCAGATATTAAAAGACTGAAAGAACAGAAACTAAAACTTTGAGATAGCATAGATATTTTTACCTGTGGAGGCTACCTACACAAATGAGCCAACTTTTAGTAGCTAAGAACTAACCACCACCCATGACTGAGTTCATCCTACTTCAACAAGTCACACGGAGAAGTGAAGAAACATTTCCTCAATCCAGGAGCTCAGAGATTCTCCTACCTTTGAATAGGGCATCATGCGTTTAATTCTCAGTGGACAAGAGGGTGATATAGAGCCTGTTGGGGGCATGCATGATGGTAAGGAATGTAAAATAATTCAAATAAAAGAGCTATAGTTGTCTTCTGTTGCCACAAGAAAAATGACAGGAAATGAAAATAAAATTCATGTCTCATATTCCTGCCTTCTCTTTCTTCCCAGATTGTGGACAAACAAGTCTACTACCACCCAATGAGTAAGTGTGATGGATGTAATTTGCCTGCCTCAGCACCAGCATTAAGAGAAGAAAAGGAAAGCTGAGCTTGGCACCAAAGGAAAACACGTAAATAACCAGTAACCCGAGGAGTTTAGGGATAAACATCCTTCACAAATGTGGGTGAGCTGAGAATATAGATGTTTCCCTGCAGGGAGTAAGAAGGAGAAATGCATTCTTTCAAAGTAGAGACAGAGAAACTTAAAATGTATTTTCTGTTGGTTTTATATTTTCAAGATTCAAATGTCAGGATCCAGCTGAATTCTTATTCTTGGGCTTCATAAGGCCTTTTTATATCCTTAAAATTAAGTTCCATTCCTTTAGTTTACCTACCACTCAGCAAATATCTGGCACTACAAACCTTTACTGAAAGAGAAATCATATGCTGTTTTCTGAAACTTGCCATAAACTGTCTTGTTATAATATTCTAAGTGTAATTGTTCTATGCAACATGGAAGACAGTAGTCTGAGCATTTGAAATGTGGTAACTTAAATAGCAACTTTTTATTTTATTTCACTCTAATTACTTTACATTTTTTAAAACTGACTTTCAAGTCAGTTAATAAAATATTTAAATATGTTTGGAGAAATTGAGATGTGAATTTACTTAACTCAGTTTTATGAAATTTACATCATGTATTTCTGATTAAAATGTAACAAACAGATATATAGATATAGATATACATATGTGAATGTAATAGATTTCAGTAATTTTTATCACTTCCATGTCAAAATAATAATATTTTGAATAGATAAGGTTAAATAAAATATATTGCCGTTATTAATTTACCTATTCTTTCTTTTTTTTTTCCTAATGTGGTTACTGAGATATTTCAAATGACTTATGTGGTTCATGCTACATATTCTTTCAGACAGTGCTGCTTTGGACTTTTCCACTTGAAATTTTTCTGTAGAGCACAGTTATATTTGCCACCTGGGAGCTTATTAGAAGTATAAAACCTTAGGCTCCTCCCAGACACAGTGAATATGAATCTTAGTTTATTCTTAACAAGATTTCTAGATGAATTATATGAATATCATAATTTGAGAAGTGATTATTCAACCTACTTTCATATTTGTCAGTTCTTCTACAGCAAAGATCAAATGGAGTCTGTTCTATCTCAAAACACGGTTTGATACTGAAAATTAGCACAAAAGAGTTTGGTGAATAGAGGAATGATATCTTTTTAACATAAAAGATGCACAGAATAGTACACATTTTTCCCAGTAAGTTAACCTTTTGCTCTCAGTAGTTACAGCTTGCTCCTAGCACATCGGCACCATGCACCTTCTCTCACAGAGCTAAACTAAGCAAGTTTCATGGGGACCTAGTACTGATGATGTCATTTCACTCTGAATTTTTTCTTTGTCTCCAGAGAAGTCTAGTGTTTTGTGTTGAAAAAATTTAGTGGAATGGTCTCCCTGATCTTTCCAAATTTCATTTTTGTCTCCATAATCAGTCTCTTTAATTTTTCTTTATTGCCCCTTTCATCAAGTTACTCTCTTATTGTTTCTAAAGTGAATTTCACCATGTCATTTGAGCAGCATTACACTGTCATTAGAATTATTATTTCTGTTCATTTTCTGATTACATAGATCCTAAGTGATTTTTATCTCACCTGTGGTTTTTCTTTGAGATTTGAATTTGCTAGTGTCCATCTTTGTAATTTGCACTGCTTTCTAAAATATATAGGGTGAACAGAGATACCTTTTACACCATTTTTCATGAATTGTAATAAAATTAACAATCCTGAGAAATTCCCTTATGCCTTGTGTTTTAATAGTTAGGTCAAGACATAACTTCTAGAGATTGGAAAACATGAGAGATGATTGCTAGAGGAATTATTTAATGCCAAAATTTCTTCAACTGTTCTAAATTTATTATTTATATTGTATGTAATTCAAGAAAGAATTTGAGGTTGACTACATCTATGGACACAGATTTAAGGGGTTTGTTAAAACAACAGAATAATAATTAAAGGGGTAGAAGGAAAGGAAGAAGAAACAGTACAGTTGTGCTAGAAAATCTTGACTAAAAAGACCTGCTATTTCTGAATAATAAGCATATCTGAGTTTATTGGCTATAAGGGAAAATAGCCCAGATATTTCAATAAATTGTATAATATTTTAAATTATTTTGAACTTTCAAATTATTGTTTTTATTTTATTACTCAATTTGTACAGAGTTTAACTATAGATTTCTCACTACAATTTTTTTCTTTTTATTGTTGTGCTGGGTAGGGGTACATTGTGGCATTTACAAAAGTTCATACAATGTATCAAATATATCACAATTGAATTCACCCCCTCCACCAGTCTCCTTTAGCCTCCCTTCCCCCCATTCCTGGAATAGTTTCAATAGGTCTCATTTTTCCATTTCCATGCACGTGTACACAGTATTCACCATATTCACACTCTTACACCATTTCCCCACCTCCTCCCCCTCCCACTGGTACCAGCCCCATCAGACAAGGCCTTTTTCAACTTACTGTTCTTAGATTTTGTAAAAGAAAAAAAATGATATTTTTGCTTGTTTATGATAGCTACACAGGGAGTTTCCTTGTGATATTTCCAAATATATATATATATATATATATATATATATATATATATGTATTATAGACCAATTTGGTTCATCTCTTTTACTATTTTTCTCATTTGTACCTTAGTCCCTGGTTTCAACCAGTTTAAAAAGTCTATATTCATTCATGCATAGAGAGTACATCATCCATATTCACCAACTTAACTTCTTTATTACTTTTTGTAAAATAAATTAGAAATTAGTCAAAAAACATTTTATTTTATTCAAAATTAATCTTTGAAGTTGCTAAATGGTATTCTACAAAAGGCTATTTCTTATATTAGTGTTCATCAAATCTGACTACTCATTGTCTCAGAGTTCTTTGATTCAGCTCTGAGAGAAACTGATGAAATCATTGTTAATTAAAAAAAATTGGAAGCTTACTGCTGTAGGCCATGCAATGTGCTGGAAGGAAGGGGTTCAGTAAGAGGACAAAGCACATGAAGTGCTCACACATTCATTGATCAGTTTGGAAACAAAGACAAGCATCAAAAAAGAATGAAAATTTCAGGATACTAGAAGGGAATACATCAAGAAATTTTATCCTATATTGAAGGTCAAGGAAACTTACTGGAGGGAATGACATTTACGCTAAGATTTGAAAAATAAGTTAGAGTTCTCCACACTAAGAGAACAATTTGTGCAAAGATTCTCAAGTGAGAAACAAGTTCGGTACGGCTTGAGGGTGACAGGTAAGGTGAACTCTTGCTGAAAAGGTTAAAGTAGAGACTAAACAGAAAAATCACTTGAAATGTAGGAAAAATTTACTCACATGTCTGCTAGCATAAAATTAAAGAATTTTTGAATGAGTTATTTACATTTTTAAAATACATTATCATGTTAGAAGAGAAATAAAGATTAAATTGACAGAAGATACCAGTTATGAAACTATTGAAACACTTCAAAAAAGAAATGATGGTGACTGGGCTTGGATAAAGACCATCAAAACAAGAATAAGAAAACATATAAACCACACAAGGTATATTCCTTGTTACTCCGGCTACAGAGGCAGGAAGGTCATGATTCAAGTCCAGTCCTGAAAAAATTACTGAGACCTTATCCCCAAAACAAAACAAAAGTGTACTGATGACCATGGCTCAAGTGGTAGAATAATTGCCTAGTAAGTACAAGATCTGAGGTGTTCAATCCTCAGAACCACAAACACACAAAAAGGAAGACAGATATAAAAAGATTGATTGGGATGTGGGTTTATTTGCATATGGAAGGTGAGGAAGTGAATATCATGTTTCCCAGAATTTTTGCATGAGTAAAAGGTTTTAGTATCATTCATACAAAAAGCTCAATTGCGGTACTTGATGTGGGAAATTCAACAGACATGTAAGTGTTCAAAATAGTTTTAAGATAAATTTGCATCTAATAATACTGTTGAACTAGTGTCAGAAGTATTCAGTACTTTCATTAGCAGTCCTGTCAGAGTACTATATTTTTATCTTTAGAAGGAAAGTTATCATTGTAAAAAAGGCTTTTAATGTAAAGCCATTTTACTCTCCAGAATTGTCTTATATTAAATTGAGAAACCACCAGATTGCCCATTTGCTGTATATTGTAAATCCAGCCCAGTTCCTGTTATATTTTAGGTGATACAGTGATATTTAAAAAAAGAATATATATTATATTTTTTCCATATATACATATATACATTAATAAGAAGGAAAAATTTGCTTTTGATATTTGGTAAATGAATTGGAAGATACTTGGCAAAGAAACAATGATATTTCAGACTCCAATGCATCCTTGGTTTGGTTAATGGTAGTGAGTTGATCATCCAACTTTGTTGTTTAATTATAAAATACTTTAGAAGTTCCACTATAAATCCAAAGCATCGAGCACCAAGACACAATCCATGCTGGTGATATTGACTGGATTGCATCTCCACATCTCTCTACATACTGCAGCCCAAACTGGAAGACTGTCCCTTTTCTTATGAAAGCAGTTCAGGTGGTACAAGTAATAAACCCTTTGGATTCTCCTCTCCAACAATCACTCTGTATTCAGACACACCTTTCCTGTTTCTTCTAGCACACAAACCACCATACAGTCCCAACAAAAATGAGAAAAAAAATAGACACTGATTCTTTGGCTGCCTCTGATACTTGATGCAGCAGAAAGGGAACAAAAAACCTAATCTTAGCCATAATTCTTTAAAATATCATTAATTTTGTCCTGGAAATCTTCAGTCCCCACTTAATTAGAGATTCCAAAGATCTATTTTCTTTACTCCTAATATAAATGATGTTAATAAATCATGTGAATCTTTTCTGTTTATAAGAACTCCTCTCCTGCTTTTTAAATTACCATTTTCCCCTGAGGAATAGGACTACTAATTGAGACAAGTTCTCAAATGTATTTTATGTTCATGTAATTATTTTAAAACATATGGCAATAAAAAATTTATGTCTCTTTTGTGTGTTTTACCATATCCTTATCATCTTACAGGTTCAAGTAGCATCAGCCATTTGAAATCCTTTGTTTCTTTTTTTTTCTAAATATAATTATTATTCAAATAAGAGAGTATAAACATATTACAATATATGTCCACATATTTCATTTTCTAAATATGCTTAGTTTATTTAGTATTTTAATTATTATATAGTTTTATTATAAATTTTATATGCAGAATTTATTACTTAACATGTCAGAAATTGTGAAAACAGTTGTGTAAATTGTATAACTGGATTTAGTTCTTGTGTATCTTTCATGGTGAATATAGTGGTTTTCATGTTATGGAGGGGAACTTTAAATAGATCAGAAAGGAATTTTCATATCTCAATATAAAGATTAATTTTAAGATATAATTTATTTCATTACAAACTCATAAAAGACCCAAGGTATGAGTGTGTTCATAACCCAAAAAGAAAACATTAAACACAGAGAAAAATGAAATAGTAGCAAAAGGCCAGAAAATAATTCAGAATCCAACATGGCAAACAATAAAAACAACACTAGAAAACATGCCAAACAGTTGGAAGCTGAATAACACATTGCTCAATGATCAATGGGTCATTAATGAAATAAAAGAGGAAATTAAAAGATTCCTGGAAAATAACAAAAATGAAAACATGACCTACCAGAACCTATGGGATACAGCAAAGGCAGTCCATCCTAACAGGAAAGTTTACAGTCTTGAGTGCATATATTAAAAGGACAGAAAGATCTCAAATCAATGACCTAATGCTACATCTCAAAGTCCTAGAAAAACAAGAACAAGCAAATCCCAAAACAAGCAGAAGGAGAGAAATAATAAAAAAGGGCTGAAAAGGGAACCTTTAAAGTAACAGAGGCAATAGGAGAAGGGGACAAGGAACTAGAGAAAAGGTTAGTTCTAGAAGAATTAATTTAGAATGTAACACATACATACAGGAAAGCAATGTGAGTAAATTCCCTGTATAGTTATCCTTATCTCAACTAGCAAAAACCCTTGGTCCTTCCTATTATTGCTTATTCTCTCTTTTCAACAAAATTAGAGATAAGGGCAAAATAGTTTCTGCCTGGTAGCAAGGAGGTGTGGGGGAGAGAGAAGAAGTAGGGGCAAAGGGATTGGGTAGGAGAAAGGGGGGAGAAATGACCCAAACATTGTATGCACATGTGAATAAAGGAAATTAAAACATTAAGGGCTGAAATTAAGGAAATGGAAACAAACAAAAAAAATACAAAAAATCAACAAAACAAAAAGCTGGTTCTTTGAAAAAGTAAACAACATTGACCAACCCCTGGCAAACCTGACTAAAATGAGGAGACAAAAAACTAAATCAGGAAAATCAGAAAGGCTAAAAGGGAGATGCCTCAAACACCACAGAAATCCAGGAAATCATCAGAGACTACTTTGAGAAACTATGTTCTAATAAATTTGAAAATCTTGAAGAAATGGACAAATTTCTAGAAATCTATGACCATCCAAAATCAAACCAAGAAGATATTAATCACCTGAATAGATCTATAACACAAAATGAAATTGAAGCAGCAATAGAGTCTCCCAAAAAAGAAAAGTCCAGGACCTGATGGATTTTCTGCTGAATTCTATCAGATGTTTAAAGAAGAACTAATACCAACTCTCCTTAAAATTTTCCATGAAATAGAAAGACAAGGAACACTTCCTAACTCATTTTATGATGCCAGTATTACACTGATCCCAAAACCAGACAAAGACACCTCCAAAAATGAGAACTACAGACTAATCTCCTTAATGAATATCAATGCAAAAATTCTCAATAATATAATGGCAAACTGAATCCAACAACATATCAGAAAGATCATTCACCACGACCAAGTCAGCATCATCCCAGGGATGCAGGGTGGTTCAACATTCACAAATCTATAAGTGCAATACAGCACATTAATAGAAGCAAAGACAAAAACTACTTGATCATCTCAGTAGATGCAGAAAAAGCTTTTGGTATGATCCAACACCAATTCATGATAAAAGCTCAAAGAAAACTGGAATATGAGGAATGTACCCCAACACTGTAAAAGCTATATATGACAAACCTATACCAACATCATACTTAATGGAGTAAAACTGAAACCATTTCCCCTAAAATCATGAATGAGACAAGGGTGCCCACTATCCCCACTCCTATTCAATATAGTCCTGGAATTCCTAGCCAGAACAATTAGGCAAAAAGAAGGAATACAAATAGGTAAAGAAACTGTCAAAATTGCCCTGTTTGCAGACGACATGATCCTACATCTTAAAGACCCAAAAACCTCTGCCTCAAAACTCCTAGATACCATGAACAGCTACAGCAAAGTGGCAAGATACAAAACCAACTTACAAAAATTAGTTTTTCTATACACCAACAACAAACAAATTGAGAAAGAATATACAGAAACAATTCCATTTATAATAGCCTCAAAAAAAATCAAATACCTAAGAGTAAACTTAACAAAGAATGTGAATGACCTTGACAAGGAGAATTACAAACTGCTGAAGAAAGAGATCAAGGAAGACTACAGAAGGTGGAAAGATCTCCCAAGTTTATGGATTGGTAGACTCAACATAGTAAAGATGACTATACTACCAAAAGCAATATACATGTTTAATGCAAGTCCCATCAAAATCCCAATGACTTTCATCACAGAGATTGAAAAATCTACCCCAACGTTCATTTGGAAACACAAGAGACCACAAATATCCAAGGTAATACTCAGCAAATGCTGGAGGTATCACAATACCTGACTTCAAACTATATTACAAAGCAATAGCAATAAAAACAGTATGGTACTGGCACAAAAACAGACATAGAGACCAGTGGAACAGAACATAGGACCCGGATATGAATTCACACAGCTATGCCCACCTTATTTTTGACAAAAGAGCCAAAAACATACAATGGAGAAAAGACAGCCTCTTCAACAAATGTTTCTGGGAAAAGTGGTTACCCGTCTCCAAGAAACTGAAACTAGATCCATGTTTTTCACCCTATACTTGTATGAACTCAAAAAGGATCAAGGACCTTAATATCAGACCTGAAACTCTGAAGTTAGTTAAATAAAGAATAGGGAATACTTCGGAATTAATAGATATAGGCAAGGATTTCCTCAATAGAACTCCAGCAGCTCAGCAACTAAGAGAAAGGGTAGACAAATGGGACTTCATAAAATTAAAAAGCTTCTGCCCAACAAAAGAAATGGTCTCTAAACTGAAAAGATGACCCACAGAGTGGGAGAGAGTATTTGCCAGCTATACATCAGACAAAGGACTGATAACCAGAATATACAGGGAACTTAAGAAACTAAACTCTCCCAAAATCAATGAACCAACAAAGAAATGGGCAACTGAACTAAACAGAACTTTCTCAAAAGAAGAACTCCAAATGGCCAAAAAACATACAAAAAAATACTCACCATCTCTAGCCATAAAGGAAATGCAAATCAAAACCATATGAAGATTCCATCTCACCCCTGTTAGAATAGCTATTATCAAAAACACTACCAACAACAGGTATTGGTGGGGATGTGGGGAAAAAGGAACCCTTGTGCATTGCTGATGGGAATGCAAGCTGGTGCAACTACTCTGGATGAAAATATGGAGGCTTCTTAAAAAATCTAAACATAGATCTACCAAATGATCCAGCAATCCCACTCCTGGGATGTACTCAAAGGAATGCAACTCAGGTTTACTCCAGAAGCACCTCCATATCCATGTTTATTGCAGTGCTATTCACAATAGCCAAGTTATGGAAACAGCCATGATGCCCCACTACTGATGAATGATTTAAGAAATTGTGGTATTTATACAAAATGAAGTTTTACTCAGCTATGAAGAAGAATAAAATCATATCATTTCAAGTAAACGGATGGAACTGGAGAACATCATCCTGACTGAGATTAGCCAGGCTCAGAGGACCAAAAATCATATGTTTTCCCTCATATGCAGACTTTAGATTTAGGGCAAATGCAGCAATGTTGTTGGACCTGGGTCACGTGATAAGGGGAGAGCACGTATGGGAGGAATGGGGATAGGTAGGAAACCCAAAACTTGAAAATGTTTGAGGTCCCCACTGCAGAGGAGCTAATACAGAAACCTTAAATGACAGAGGTCAAAATGGGAAGGTGACCAGAAACTAGTGAAAAAGTCAGGTAGAGATGAATTAATTTGAGTTTTAATACACTTGTGCATGGAAGCAATGCTAGGAATCTCTCTGTATAGCTGTCCTTATCTCAACTAGCAAAACGCTTTGTCTTCCTTATTATTGCTTATGTCTATTCTTCAAAAAAATTGGAGAAAAGTGCAGAACAAGTTATGCCTGGAAATGAGGGAGGTAGCAGGAAGTTGCTGGGACAGGGGGAGAAATAGCCCAAACAATGTATGCACATATGAATAAATGAATAAAAAAAAGATATATTAAAAAAAAGAAAAAGGAAGTATTTGTCAGTCAGGTTCCACATACACGTGATTTCACCTTCTCTATTTCAAAAGAGACTTGAAAGAAATTACTTACATATTTTATGGCAAAGTTGAAGGAACAAACAAGGAATAGTTAGCTACTCAGAATATACAAATCAAGAGGTAGGTATGACTCCTTGGGCTGAAGGGAGAAGAGAAGGTGATTCGCATAAAATTTTTTACTTAGAAAGTGTTTTATATAATCTAGTCTGGTAGCTTATTTAATGGACTTTTTTTTAATGTATTTATTGGTGAAATAGGTTGAATTTTTTGATATTTTTATTCAAAGCACAACAAGAAATAGAAAGGGCATGAATAAAGAACAGATACATCTGACTACCTGAACATTAAAATCTGTGACCCCACATCTGCCATGGTCAGACAAGCTCATTTCAGCCCACTGAACCCACTGAAACCACCAACAAATTGTAACATGGTGCTACTCAAGGCTTCTGACAAATAAACAAAAGTAGGTATATTATAGCGTACAATAAGAAAATAGAATTCACCTTAAATACGCTACATAAAATTCTATATTAATAGTTTTTAAATTACCAATTCAAACATTTTTTAGGTATTGGAAACTATACTGGAAAACTACATCTTTGTTGTCACTAAGCTTGTCTGTGTCTATGTATTTAGGACATTTGTTGGCAAATGCTAACAAATATTTTCATTCCACGTGCTTGTTAGTCCAAGATGTGTAGGCAGTTTCTTTCCCAGAATAAGGATTGCATATGAAATATTTTCTCAGTAAAATTATCTTTTTTTTTCCCACCACTTCAACTATTCACCTACTTAATTGATATAATAGACTGCGAAGTATCCCCCAACACACACTCTGGGAAAAGGAATGAAGTTTGAAAATTATTCTAATAATTCAGTTCCCTGTCTGACAAGTTAAAAATGTCTGTAGCTGCTTGGAAGTCCGACTCATATCCAGAGCTTTTGAGGTTGATGGTGACTCCAAGAAAGTTTTTTTTTTTTTTGTCATAAAACTGTAACAATTTTTCAAAATATATTTTAATCAGAAGAAAATGCTACAAAAATGTGTGTTTCTGGAAGGAATGAACTTTAATAATTCACCAAAATTTGAAACAATTATCAATTTAGTTGGTTCCATAGGTCATTTTCTTCATAACATGTATCATAATCTCTCTGGGTACACAGTGACTCAGACTTCCTGATGTTAAAGGAAGCACTCAGAATCATTGCTGACACTTTGGGTAATGGTTAATTTTTTTGTGTTTGCTGTCTTCTTTTTCTACTATCTGCCTAAATTTTGACCCCTTCCATTTGTTTCCATGTGTTCACTTTGGTAAAAATAACATAAGTTTAACTGTTTTTGGAATTTGAACTCTTTCCATGGAGGGATGGATATTTTTCCAATGTTCCCTTCTTTGTGTCTTCCCTATCCTGAAATTTATCATTCTTGAAGATGCTGCCTTAAATTATATACTTAGAAAGTTGTTGACTTAATAATTAGTATGAAAATAGCTGCTCAAAACACTCTTACTATGTTTTCCTTCCTCCTTTAACTATTTATTTTAATTCAAAATTTAAGACATTTAAGTAGCTACAGCACTAGATTTCACCAAGAAACACAGACGTCTAATATAAGTAAGTCTACTCTGAAAATTCTTTTTGTCAAGGAGCTGATAATATAAAACCAACTTCTTTAAGTTTACATTTTTAATTTGCTCTAAAATAAAGCACCAATAAAAACAAGGGTTTCTTGCTAAGAAAAAAAGAAAACTAAAAATACAAAGAATCAATTACTTTCTGTTTCATTACCAATTACTTGTTATAGCTTCCACTCAAAGGGCCTAAACAAGTATTTGCTGAGTTAACACATTTTTAAGAAATTTAATTGAGAATTCCAAGTCAGACCTCTACATGGCAAGACCATATCAGGTAACCTTCCTTAGCCTGTCAATTTCACAAAACTGCAAGATGAGCAATCTCTACTCAACACCACAGCACTTCCCCAGCCCAGCTAAGTGATCATCACATATCTTTCCCCCAAATCCATCTGTAAGACCAAAGAAAAGTTTTGCCCTTAATTGTATACTTTTCACTGTAAAGGACTACAATCCATCAAGAGTAAGTTAACTGAGAAAAAATTTATTCTGAAATTTATTTTTTAAAGAATGTATGTAATGTGTTACTATACTTTTTGTACTTTAATGTTTTCTGTAGTCTAAAAAGCAATTATAATTGATCATCATTTGTGGACTGCATACTTGTGAATTTGCCTACTTGCTAAATTTATCTGTTATCTCAAATCAATCCTAGCAGTGCTTTAATTTTCACTAGTGACATAAGCACAGCCTACCAAGCATTTAAGTCAAACACAGAGAAGATTTGACTTCTTATCTCAGGTTCAATATGATAAACAGGAGTCCTTTTTGCAGTCTATTTAGTGTTGTTTAATGGTGTTTTCAAATACTTTCCTCTGTGGCTTTTATTCCTTTACCCTTCACATGCACACTTTCCTCTCCCTACATGTAACACCTAGTGATATTGTTATCAAAAGACTTCTGCAAAGTCTTTTGGATCACCCAATCGAAAGATTTGTGTAGCTCTGCAAAGCTTACCACAGACTGATGTACAATGGTTACATTCCTAAACAGACACATCTTACACACACTCCCAACCTCTTTTGAATTACTCACAAAATATGATATATATCAAGGAATTCATTATTTATTAAATGATTGCAAGGCTCGCAGTCCTTTAAACTCAACAATAAAATACTAATTATATCTATAAACAGTAAGTTAAACATAAGTTCCTGAAAAATGTCAATCAGCAAATCTTTTTGACAATATTCATATCTTTCCAAACATTTATAAAAGCAAATCAAGAGGAAATTATTTCTCAAAAGTAGTTAGAAATGACAGCTTAACAAAAATGAGAAGTCCAAAAATCTTCTGACCATTTATTGGACAAAACAAATACTATTTTAAGTAAATTTTGTAAACTTGGACGTATCCAAGGAAAATGTAAGTATCCTTACTTTATATTAAAACATATCAATAAAAAATCTAAAAAAAAAAAAAAAAAAAAAAAAAGAAAAGGAAGAGGAAACAAAGACACCTGTATCAGTCATGGTTTTCAACATGGACCAGTGGTGGAGAATCTGGGAAGGGGAGTTGGCCCATGGGACTGTGGAGACTGGCAATAGCAAACTTGGTGGGATACACTGGCAGTCTGGAGAATCAGAAGCACTGAAGTTTAGGTATGAAGGTAGCATGATAGAACAGCAATATTGCATGTGAACTCTGAAGGCATTCTGCTGACAAATTTCTCTGTGCTCAGCGAAGAGCCTCTGTTTGGCCTGTACAGTCCTTCAGGCGATTGGATAAGGCTTGACCACACTATGGAAGGTAATGTGCTTTACTCAAAGTCTACTATTACATGTAAATATACCTCCACAGAAACCTACAGAGTCATGTTCAGCCAAATATTTCAGCACTATGTCCTAGGAAAATTGACACATAAAATGAATCATCATAATGAGAAACTGCCCTAAAGGAGCTGTGGTCTTGGAGGGGCACAGCAAATTACTAGAGCCCTGACAGTTACATGAGAAAGAAATGGCCCAGTTTCAGTTGTGTTTGGATATGCAGTGTCAGAACCCAAATGATAGGACCTAAGCCTGTTGCAGCTCTTACTCTGGGTTCTATTCAGAATTATCAATCGTTTAAGTAACTTGAAGGTGGGTTAGTGATTAAGTCAGTCAACATAAAGGACCGCCCATAAGACCTTGCTCCTTGTGGTTGACAATGTGAAGTGTAGGCATCTGATTTTAGAATAGCTAACACATAATACATGACATGAACCCTCATGTGGCAGAAGCAATGTGGCAGCTTATCTGCCACTCTCCTTCCATATATTTCACTGATGTATTTAGAGAGCTTGACACTTCTTGCACACTAGACCAAATCAACATGAGAGCATAGCATATTGATCCTATGTGATGCTGTGTGGGATACCAGGTTCAGCCAGACCCATCAAGACCAGAGTATTAAGGACTCATTAAGAACAGTTGATATAGTCCAGAGGCAGGAAAATGCAGGTATTTTAAATTCTCTGCCAGGCTAAGGTGAACCACTCCTTATTGTTCTTACAGATTATGATTGCAATAAGTACATTTGCCTCGTAAGAGTAATATATCAGGCTTGTGTGTCGTGGTACACACCTGTAATCCCAGCTACAAAGTAGAGATAGGAAGATTGAAGTTTGAGGTTAATCCTAGAAAAAATTAGCCAGAACCTATCTGAAAAATAAACAAAAAACAAAGGACTAGGAACACAGCTCTAGCGATAGACTAGGAAAATGGCTCTAGTAAAGACTAGAGTTCAATACCAAGTAGTGCAAAAATAAATGAACAAATAAATAAATAAATAGGTGCATACCAGGTACCGGAGAGTGTGTTATTTTGTTCCTATACTGTTGCAATTGAAATGGCAGCCATATTTGGGATCACCACCACATTCAATTCAAAATCTTTTAATGCTATTCTCCCAAAGCCATCAAGCTTTACCCTTTTACACAGAACAAACTATCATCTTAGACAGATAAGCATCATCAAGAATCATCATTTCTTCATCTTTGAAGATTTGAAGATAGCATTAATCTTTGCAAATCTTCCTAAGAAATAATACTGTTATGGTTCACTATTTGTCTCTCTCTGTGTGTGTGTGCGTGAGAGAGAGAGAGAGATAGAGAGAGAGAGAGAAAGAGAGAGAAAGAAAAACAGACAATTAGTTGTGGGATTAAGTTGCCAAGGGAGTTCATCACAACTACACATTCAGGAGCTAAGAAGAGGCCATAGGCTATATATGAGGACATATTAAAATCTACAGAAAATTAAGTTTGAGGAATTACTATTTATCACTGTTTCCCTGTAAGCCCACATTCTGGCCATTGGAATATGCTACCAATATCTAGTAGTATCTAAAAATGTCAATAATACCAAATCTACAGTGCACATCACAGGAAAATTATCACAGCTTCTTCGGAAGAAGACAGAGAAATGTTTACTATATACATTTGAGTTCGCATTGCAGCATCTTTCACCAAGTGACCAAGGCTTGTGCTATTAAGGGGACATAGAGTCCCTTTATAAGCTTGTTTAAGCATGTAAAAAGGACAAGAATCTATAAATTCCAATTACACCAACCTGAATTAGTTTTCTGAACAACAGAATCATAGATGAAAGAGGACTCTAATAGGTTACTAAACTTTTTTATTCCTAAAGAACCTATGGTCAATTTGCCATTTCCAGAGGTCCCTATGGGTCAAAACATTCTCACATTATCCCTGTGTTCTATGGCAATAATCACACCCACTTTTCCTCTGATGGCTAAGTCTTTAAAATCAAAGCTTTTAAGGCCCTTGATACATTGGATACCATGATAAATAGAACATTCAGTGGCACTCTCTTAATATTTCACAGGGCAAGTAAGTGAATAATTTCTAACTAATAAATTAATCTCAGAATAACAATTTCTTCAAACTTGTTACTTCTGCTATATTTTCCAAGAAGATCTAATATCTGGGCCTCACTGAAAATAGACTGTGAAGTATAGGTTTCAAGGAAATATCTAGACAAACTGTTATAGTTCCTAGATTTGAACTAAGAATTAAAATTCAAACAACAGGATGAATACAATGGCATCATTAAATTTGACCAAACCCAATCCTAAGTAACAACTTGTTTGTTTATTACTTTTTCTATCCATTCTTACACATTTTCCCTGGTTCATGCTGATTCAAGGTAGCATGGTTTTATAACCTTTGCCACATATTCCTCCCAGAAAAGAACTTGCAATTTCACTCAGAGTTATTATTTAAGTATCATAGTAATAAAAATAAGCAGTCCTTAACACCATAGCTCTCATGGGAAATTTATGCTCTAATTCTCCAAGAAAATCTATTATATATAATCGAGTAAGTTGTAGCCTATACATAGAATGGGAGTAGCTATATACAATCTGTGTGAGGTTTGAGGGTCTAGTCACTCAAATAGTTTCTAAAGTTTAATTCTCTTGATGAACCCTGTTGTAAAAGTTAGGTATATGTAGATATGAAGGAAAGGGATATTGCCCCAAGGGAAGTCACTGAACATCTTTTATAAATTCATCATATAAAAGAGAAGATAATGAAGAGAAGACTATCTCAGGCAATAAAGATTTAGGAATATGAGGGTGTTTATCAGTCTCTGATTCATCTATTTGTACTAGCATTTATTTTTACAAGTCTTAGGTCCCCAATTCTTCTCAGTCAGTGCCTTAACTAATGTAAGACTTGTGAAGTTTTGTATTTAACTGGTCATGAATTTTTGTCACTACTTAATTATACTTTAGATGTAATATTTAGTTCACTTCTACTCTGCAAACATGAGAAATAACATGGGTTATTTTCATGTTCACCACAGAAGTTTTCTTCTTCTCTACTTGAGCTTATATTGAAATTCAAGTTTCATTTTGTTATTTTTTTTCTGGTAAACTCTTCTGTGCTGTCCCAGGCAGCTGGTTTAACTCCCAGCATCCATAATATCAGTTGCAATCAAGTACAAACAGGCACTTTGACTCCAAAAATTTTCTTTCAATCTCATGGTAAATATCATTTGAATAATTGTGATATTATTGACTGACATATCAGTGCCTTGACTGTCCCAAATCCTATCTTGAAAGCCAGATCTATAACACAACACTGTCAATCAGTCTTAGAGGAAACAAAATTGACCATAGTTACATACATCTATGTTATGAACATTTTATGTACATACGTAAGCATAAGTGAAGAGACTACATACAGAATAATGAAAGGAATTAAGGTATCAATTACGAATTGTTGAAACACGGATCTTACAGACTGCCGACTATGTAAAGCTGTTCATCCCTACAGGAATAAAGATGCAAGGAAGGAAATACTATTGCCAGACCCACTGAAGAATAAAAAGCTGAAGAGATTCTTCCCAGAGTGGGTGGTTGTCTTAGATGTATACAGATATATTCAGAATAAAGACTAACTTCTACCTCTGATTGTCTATTAATGGTTTCCTATATTGAATACTTCAAAGCTAACTGAGGATATAGAAGTTGTGGGGAAAGTGGAGAAGAGATATGGATGAACAAATGCGGGATAACAGGGGGATAACGGGCAAAGAATCTACCAGATTCAGTTATTCTAACAGTCTATCAATACTTTTTACTAATTATAATAATAGTAATAAAACATTGTTATGTGCTAATAAACATGAAATAAAATATCATGTATTTGTATTAGTAAGTATATCAGATCAGAAGGTATAAAATATAACTATAAAAATGCAAAGCAATATAAATAATAAAAATATTTAATTTAGATGAATACTTAGGACATGACAGACATTTTCTAAATATGTAAGTGTATAAGTAAGATTTTACCTTTCCTAGTTGTCACTAACCTTTATGTGGATTCAGTTAGTAATATTTTCAGAAACTGTATATTATCAAGTTAAAGTTATGGATATGATAAATGCTAGAAAAAATGTTGAAGCCTGGGATATCTGAATCAGTGTAGCAATTCTTATTCAATTCTAACATTGACTGAATGCATTGATTGATTGATTGTTTGATTAGTTGATTGAGGGTACTAGAGCTTGAATTCTGGGCCTCTTGTAGATAAGATTACAGCAGTGTGTCACCACACCTGGACTGATTTGCTTGTTCTCATTTTATAGATAGTGCTATTACTCAAAAAAAGGTAAAGTTATACAATTCTCTACTCAGGAGGAACATAGCTAATGAGCTCCACAGTTGGTAAGAAAATCAGTCTCAGGAATCAAAAGCAAACAGTTTTCCCAATGCACCCATTTCAGATTCTTCAAATAAACTTTGATATTGTACCTTCCCACATAATTATGCTATAATTACATGCCTTAAGTTAAGTTTCAATGTATTCTTCTGATATTTCTCCTGCCTATTTGGTGTATAATCAGTCTCAAGAAATTATGAAAATATGCTGTTTAGGGTTCCTCAGTTGCAAATTGCATTTTAATTCACTTAATTTATAAAGGGCATCTGTCTATTCTAATAGGCTGCAAGTAGATTTATGCATGTAGGCAAAGGCATTGATCTTTGCCAATGTTTCTACAGCATTCATTACTATATTGGTGTGGTTTAATTATTTTATTTGTTCATGTTATTTTCCTCTGGTATAAGATACATGTGTATATACTCAACCCATATCTATTAAAATCGTGGTAAATATTTCCTGCTCAAGCTCTACTGATGTCTCAGTACATTCCCTTTGAGTCAGACAACAGCTAACAACTCCATTGCCACTATACTGAGCCACATCATTCTCCACGTAAAATAACAGCTAAACTGATCTGCACAGAACTCCACGTGTGCGTGGAACATATTAACACCTTTTCCATGTTTGGTTCATGTGAGGGAACCAGTCCCGAAAACAGCAGTTCTCAGGGAACTGTAATATTAATCCTAGTGGTGGGGAATTGTTCCCCATTAGGTCTCAACCTTGCACTTTTCCCACAGCCTTCTGTTGTATTCTGTCCTTAAGGCAGATGCTACCACATCTGCCATATTCACTTCCTGACGGAGAAGCACAATGACCACTTTTTTAGATTCAAGATTAAATCTAAATTTTTCTTTATTTCTAATATATTAGAAAAAAGTAACATTTTTTCTCCTATTTTTATAAGTTCCTGGTGGTGATTATTAATTCAAACACTCAAATATATTGAATTCACTTACTCTGTCTACCTGCAATTCTTCAATGAGCATTTACTAAGTTGCTGGAGTCTATGAGTGAAAAAGAGAGGTGAAATTACTCCTCTCATGAAGCTTATCATACAGTTGTGGACGCAGACTGCTAAGAAAGTTAGAGGTACAATATAGATGGGCTAAAAGTTAACATATGAAATTAATAAAATAAAGCAGGGAGAGGGTAAGGAGTCAGTCTTACAAAATAAAATAAGGTAATCCCATAATAATTAAATAAGGAGGTGTCAGTAGAAATTGAAGGAAGTGAATGAGTGATACTTCCATGTATTATGTGGGAAAAATACTTTAGGTAGAGGAAGCAAGTAGAATTAAATCCCTTTAAGAGAATCATGCCAATATAGTTCAGAATAGCAAGATCATGCCATGAACTTGAGGAATAAAAGAGGAAGGTACTCCCAGAACTTGAGTTTAGAGAGCAAAAGGGTGTAGGTCAGGATAGAAAACATCGTAATTAGCAGAGGGGAAACCATAAGAGGAAACAGGATGAAATAGGAAATGGTATGAAATGGTCCTGGCATACAAGCTCTTCATTCTTCTCTTTGCATGACCCTTGAGAGCAATGTGCATTCCTGTTCTGTAGAAAGGTACATTGTGGACAGATTAGAATGTCTGTCAAAGGAAAAATCTTTCATAAACAGTTACTGACTAATTCATCTTGCTTCACAATATTATAATTAAGTGAAAATAAAACTTAAAATGAACAGAAAGCTATTTTAAATATAAAATATTTTATCCTATGTAAAATGTGTCACATTTTAAGATTTCAGTAGAAGTTTTTGTATCTCACAGTGAAAATTAGGAGCATGTAAGTTAAAGTTCAAACTTGTATAATTATATTGTGATATTCAAATTCTTTTCCATTCCCAGGATAGCTTCTTTTTTCTCTAACTTTTAATAAGAATCCAGGGCCGCACATGTACTAGACAAGCTAGACCCTCAGCTCAAGGAGAGTTTAAATAAAAGTTGAAGTAACTTTCCAGTGCTTCCAGGTTTGTTCTTATAAGTCAGTTGTTCCATATAAATTAATAATGTAAAGTTTCCTTCTTATACAAGATTTGAGTCCTCTAAATTATGAAGTTTATGTGGGAAAGAAAACTGCCTTAACTAGATAATTTCTTCTAATAAGTTAATAAAGGAGTCACTATTAAAATTCATGCATCATTTAACAACATCTTTGCCATGCTGTCAGGGCAATGGGAAATACAATTAGTACAATTCAATAAAATTTTGCATTTGAATATTTACTCTGCTCAATGAAGACAAAGGAAGTGATAAAGAAAAGATACATTTGCACTAAAGTCATTAACAATGAGTTTCTGGCAAAGTGAGATCAATTAACTATTGAAGGGAATGAAAACAACAAAAGATGATGAATTCTGTAAAAAAGAAAATGAGATACATATTAATGACTAAGTAATACATTTCAGGAAATTGATAAAGTACTTTAGTACTCTTTCTTTTATAAGACTAGTAATCTTTATGATCATGCAAATAAGTTAAATATGAATTAAAATATTATATTTAATATATTGTATTATCATCTATTTTATCTAAAAGTTAGAAAACATTCCCACTTTACTTCAGTAGTCAACATTTCAATATAAACAAATAATCAGTAATAACAATTTAAAGATTAGTTATAGTTTTTAGTTTTATTTCTGGAGAAAAGTATACCAGTAACTTTTATATTATACCCTAAAAAATTTGGTCTTCATTTTAAGTTTAATTACATAAGAACCCATATTTTCCTGTGCTAATTTTTCTCAACCATTAAGAAATTCACAAACAGCATTTAAATGATATTATACTATATCAAATACACTATTTTTAAATCATCTTATTTAACAGAAGAGAATTACTGTGTTTTTTAAGCTTTATGTTTCTTATAGATCTCTGGATATCTTCAAAAAGGGAACAAACCCTCATCGAGTCTCAAAGCATATTTTATCAATTATTTTATCAATCATTTCATGAAATTACCTAAGGAAATGAAATAATAAGGGTATGGATGAGGTTCAGAGAAACTTATAATTTATTACAAGTTATAAAGCGATAAGGAACACTCAACATTTAAATTCAAATGTTTCTAACTCTAAGACCATTTTGATATTATTTCCATCATATTTATTCTTACTCAACTGCCCATGGCTTTGTCTTGAAATCTGTTTTTGTTTTGTGTGAAAAGTCAGAAATTTGGATCTGTTTTTATGGGATAGAAAGTTAACTTTTACAATAATAACAGTAAATAATCCAGAAGAAATAAAATTTTACTTTTACGTATTTCATAGGTATTATTATTATCAGCCACAAAATTAACTGCAGATTTGTTAATTTACATTTTGTAATATAGAACTGCAATGGTGATATGTCTCAAAACTGACTTTGACTTGGAAATGTGCTCAGTGGTAAAGTGCTTTGCTAAACAAGTGTAAATTAAGTGGTCATAGTGTGTCCAGTATTTATTGATACTAAAAAAATGCTTATCCTCAAGGAATTGACAAAAGAGTCAAAATATGTATTCATATGAAAAAATAGACAACATAAAATAATGTTATCTAAAGCAAATAGATTGTTAAATTACCTTATTTTTGCTCAAAGAAACATTGATTCCTTCCTTACACAATTTTATTATCGTTTAAATGTTATGGCAACCTATTCCTTTTGCAGCCTCTATTTTCTCCAAAGAATAGTAACTAGAGAGTTGGTTTGCTTTGAAGTTTCTACCTTGACAAATGATAGTCTTTCACAGCAACTTACCCCCAAGGACAAATAATAATTTTGAGTAAAAGACAGCAGTAAGGGTTTGTTTCTATTTTAAAACAAATATGTCTCGTCATAAGAGAAAAGGTGATTGCCTCCCATGGAACTATCCATATGTCTTTCTGGCATTTATAGCCTTAGAAAAATGAGTGAAACCAATAAGCTAATGAATAAAATGTGCAAAAAACAGAATTGCAGAATGTTGACAAATGTAAATTTCTACAGTCTTGACTAGAAATTGGCACATGACTGAGCCATCACAATTAAATTCCAGAAGCTCAGTACAAAAAGGACTCAAGATGTTTAACTCTAGGCAGACTTAGTTTTCTAATTCAGCCAAATTTCAACACATGTTGAGGATTCTTGTAATAGGAGAACATTCAGCTGTATGTTTTGACATCCAAGTTGGCATCTCTGAATGTCAAGCTCTGAAAGCCACAGAAGAGAAAGGAACGCTGGAGATCAGTTTTTCTTCATTTTTATGAAAGATGTTTAATGGTCTTGATGTGACTCCAGCTCTGAAATGTTACTGGAACAAAATACTACAAATTACTCAGGCTTCTTTTGCCAAAGCCACATGAAAACCAAAGCTATTTTTCAGATTTTTAAAAAAATTTTGCAAATGGTAAGCTTAATGACTCCATGTTCTGCATGACTTTGGCAGTCAAATGTTGATACAAAACAGCAATGTAAAAATAACATGGACATTAAACCACAGGTTCTTGCTGTGTTGGTCTGTATCTCCATTTATAAACTCTGTTTTTGGTGGAAAACAAATATCAAACTCATTGAAAAGGAAAACTGGTTGGTAACCAGTGACATCACTCAATTGAAATGGAGCTGCTTACTTTCAAATGTTTTAGCAGACAAGACAATAATTATCTGTATTATTTACCATACAGTAGTCAATATCATAGATAAATTTATCAGTATGTTTAAATACTTATGGATAATATGAATTTATATGTTGTCTTATTGCATTTTGTGCTGTGATAATGAAATACCTAAGACTGGGTAAGTTTATTGGCTCATGTTTCTGGTAGGTGGAGTGTCTACATGGCTGAGGGTCCCTGACTGTTTCATAACATGATAGGAAAGTAGAAATGTAGAGTGAATTTGCATTATGGGGGCAACAGACAGTCATGATAACTAATCCATCCACTAATGGCCTGAAACATCTCAAGAAACAGTATTAATTCATTTATGACCTAATTACTTTCTACTGGGCCCCAGCTCCTAAAAGTTCTACCATGTCAACACTGTAATACTACAGAACAAGCATCTATCACATGAACTTTTAGGGGGAAGACATTTCTAAACCATCACAATTAACAGGATATACTTGAACTTACTTATCAAAGCAATAAGGCATTTAAGCTTATGGGAAGGCACATATACCTTCAAGGTATCGCATATCATCATTTTGTTGACTTCAAGTCAATAAAAATATAATGCCATGACACGTGTTATATTTTAAGTATTCAAATATAATCTCTTAAATCCAAGTAAGGTTGTCAGAGATAGAACAAGAGATTTAAAATATTCCGAATTAGAACTTTGTTGCCAATATTTTAAGGTTCATTTGATCAACTTACTATTCCATTTTTTCCATATCCTGTTGGTGTTCTAATAATTGTCCATATTATCACCAGAGAGAAGCCACATTCAAACTCTTGTTTTTACAAACCAGTGAAAGAAACCTGTAAAAAGTATATGCCTTTTAATGGACAGATAAAACATTTCATTATAGATCCATAAACTTTTATAAATTCTAGAGAAAATCAGTTATTTTAAAAGCATGATCATGAATAGCCATCAGAATATTTTTCTTGCTATTTAGGGTCCTTTGATGAATATCTCTGACTTAAAACAAAATCTATAGTTGTTTTGATTTCTACAATTCAATTTTTATTTTCCCTTCTCTCAGAATAGTAATGCAAACAATTAAAAAATCTTTATGCATAGCTTATTAACTATAAATTCAGCCTTTCCTTATAGATTGGTATATACTAAATGTACAGGATAAATGACCTGCTATGAAATACCTTTCTTTGGGAGCACGCAGTGTGTGTGAATCATGATAAAGAAAATTCAGCACTAGTGATAACAAATGGCATGGGCTGATAATATTCTGGAACATTTAAAAACTTATCTTTATACATCAAATGTTAAAAACAGAAAGCATCCATTATGTATAACAAACACACATATGCTATTTATTCAAATTTGGACTCAATTCAATAATTTGCTTTTGGGGCTTTGCAATTATTAAAAGAATTCTAGAAGATCACCATTGCTGTAGGCATATCTAATGTGGCTTTATGTTATTGTGCTACATACATGGTCTGTATATATGTTCTCTACAGTGAGTTTTTAATAGAGCATAGATGCATATGCTTATTTTCTTCTACATTTTCATGTATGAAAATTGTGATCCTATAAAGTTTTAACAATATGAACCTTTTTATCTTAAAATTTATAACGTATGAACCATTCCAGATGTGTCGGCCATAACTTTGCAGCATATTTCATTTTTAAAGCATCCATCTTTCTCCTTCTCTAATATTTCTCCTTTCTCACTCTGTATGTTCTTTTCTCTTAGAGATTCAGATTTTGTTTCTGCAAGAATTATACCCACTGAAATTCTCAGAATACATTTTATGTAACATTCATGCATTTTCCTTTTGTAAAAAGTCAGCTTATTTGAACAAGATGACTAGCTTCTCCAGCTGTACCATGTGTCTGTTTGTTCATCTTTCATGATCATTGAGAAAAGGGTTATGGCAGGATCCCCAGTGCTGGGCATAGTGTTTTTCAGTTGTATTGATGATGCATAAGTCAGATCCTGCCACAAGTTTGTTATCACATTGCATGCATATAGTTAGCTAATTTTTTAAACTAAATTTTAAAGAATTATTCAAAATGATCATCCATATTCCATATTCAAGTTAACATTGAAAAACTTCAGAAAATATTTACAAGTAAAAGAAAGGCATATTTCAGATCATTAAACAGTAATAAAATAGGAAATTGTGGCTGTCCACTTTCAGAGACAATTAAAATAAACTTTTCTCTAATATTTTCCCCATTACAAAAGGAAAATGATGATTTATAATGCAGCTACTTTCCTCATTGTCAATTACACATAGTATAAGTCTATTTATTGTAAGGTATGCTAAATTCTCATTAAAAAGTTAGTAGTCCACTAATGCATTATAGAATGTGTCTGGCTAGTTAGTGCATTACCTCCTTTGGACATCTGCACGTGAGTATAGATTCCTTATGTTGTCTATTTCAATATCAATTCTTGTCTATCATTTTTATCTTTAACCCCTTGAAATTTTAACACCTGAGGATGACAAGGTAGTTGAATTAAAATATTTATAACTATTTACACTCAACTATGAAGTTTCTGTTGATTACTAAAGACTGACTAGTTCCATTCACATGTTCTGCAAAGTTTATATTTAAAACAACCAATATCAAAATTCAGTATTTTTCAGAAATAGCACTTTCTCCAACTGTTCCTTTTTTAAAGTCAATGATTGCAAAACACAACCACCTATTTATAGTTAAAAAGCAATTAATACTTATTAAGACCTGAAAATAATTTTCTTAATGAATATTTATAGCACTCTTTCCTTTTCATAAGATACCAACATTATGCTCCAGATTTCATCATCAACAATATGTTTAGAAGTTTCTTAATTCCATTTACTTGGGAGGTAAAGATCAGGAGGACCACAGTTCAAACACAGCCTTGGAAGAAAGTGAGTAAGACCCCATATTAACAAAGAAGTCGGGCATTATACCACATGTCTCCAATCCAGATTAGCTGGGTGGCATTGGTAGGAGGATCATGGTCCAAGGAGAGTCTGGGCAAAAGGCAGAGGACCTTACCAGAAAAACAATTGATCAAAATTATCTGGCAGCATGGCTTAAGTGGTAGGATATTCTTCTAACAAGTCCAAGGTTCTGAGTTAAAACTCCAATACATCTTAAAAAAATACAAAAGTTTCTCTGTAGTCTTTCTTCCACACATTTTATTCACAAGTTGAGTGTTTTCTTTGTTTTTTGTTTTTGGTATAAATTCTCATGGTTAAATATTTTTCATAAAAGTTTAGTATTCATAAACTAATGTCTGAATGGTGTTACTATGTTTCATGGGGACTTTGACCCCTTCTACTCCATCTACATACTTGTATATTCATTTTCAGCAATTCTCTCATATGATCCACTTTGTAAAATCTGCTAATTTGGCTCAAGCTTCTTTCCATAGTTTGACATAGATTGAGCACCTGCACCTTTATTTCTACCATCTCACCTACTTGTTTCTGTTTCTCATGACCTGTCTATTCTTTAAGACAGTTTATGCCTCACATGAAGATTTTAACGTATCAAGTCAATCCTTCTTCCACTAATCAATGGCAATTTATGTGGCTCTCATAATTCGTCACCAGCAATACCAGATTGCACATAATACTTTTAACTTCACGAGTGATACTTATTTCATCTTACATACAAACTCCTCTTGTTATGTAGTTCCTTAAAATAAGTACATGGCTTAAATTGGCTTACTTTAGCTGAATAATTTTATTAGTTTGTTAGGGATGCTATAACAAAGAACCACAGACTGAGTGGCTTACACAATAGGAATAAATTGTCTCACATTTCTGGAGGCTGAAAGTTCAAGATACAGGGATTTACAAATATGGGTCCTTTTGAGGGATGTGAGAGAGGATATAATCCATGTGTGGCCTCTAAATTCTGGTCCTTTGCTGTCAATCTTTGTTTTTCCTTGTCTTACACAAGCATCACCTCCAACACCTCGTTCAATTGCCTATGAACTGTGTATGTGGGTTTTATGCCTCAATTCCCTTTGTTTAATAAGGATTTAAGTAATGATCTCATCAAAACTCATCCAATAATATCTACAATGATTATGCTATCTAATGAAGTCACACTGAGATACTAGGGTTTAGTATATAAAAATATGATTGAGGGGAAGGCACAATTTATTCTATCACAGTATTAACCTAACTTGATGCCTTAAAACAAAAAGCATTTGTTTAGCTCATGATTGTGTCAGCCAGCAATTTTGCTTAGCAAGATTCATCTGCACAATTCATTGAGCCTCCCACATTTGTGTATTCAGCAGCCAGTTAGCAGTGCAGTTCAGTTTGGGGAGATTGTTGTTTCTCAGCTGCTGAAATGACGGCAACTGAGTCACTTCTTTCAACACTCACATACTAGCCCAGAATTTTTCATATGGTAACTGAGCAAGTTTTCAAAGCCTAACAAAATTGTACAGGGCCTTTTTACAACTAGAGTGGAAACTGGTATAAGATCACTTCTGCTAAAGAAAGTCTCAAAGGCAGGTTAAATTCAAGAGGATGAGAAACGGACTCTACCTTTTGCAGGAAAAGCATTTCTATGGAAAAGGGCATAGATTGGAAGAATATCCATCAGTTTTTTGCAACATTTATCAAAGAGACAATGCCTTGTACAATGGTTGAAATGTGTCATAGATTTTATTTTTAAAATAATGTTATGCAAATTTAAGCCCCTTTATTTCCTTGTTTTCAACCAAGAGTAACATGTAAAACTATGACATTCAGGCATATCTCTAAGCCATCTGAATTCCAAATTTGGGCATGCTATTCTGATATAATTTAGATCTATTGACTATAAAAATGGAATTTAAATAAAAATACTCTAGAACACATGAAGGTTTGATGATGCTGGTACACATGGGTAGTAGAGGAAGTAAAAAAAAATTGAGTAGAACAAACATCTTAGAAAGACATTTCCAATAGCTGATTTATCTGAGAAAATCTGCAGCTGATTTATCAATATTAAAATGACTGCAGGCAAACAATCTGTTTATAAAAAAGGAGTTCTTCGTTAAAATCCAGATAGTGAAGCTTGTGGCCAAAGGTTAATGAGTTTATATGGAGGGAGATATGAGAACTTTGAAAAAACAGAAAGGAACTCCAAGCTCTGTCAACAGAATCATTTATTAAGCTTTTTGATAATCTGAATCAAGATTTTACCAAATCTATGGTGCTCTTATTACTTTTTCCAGAGCTACTAGAAAAGATATTCCACTTTCTGATTTGGCCACTCAGGGGTATTGTTGAAAGGCAATCCCTGGTATGTTGGAATGGGTATCTTTGGTCCATGACATTTGGATATTTGTCATAATCTAAAATTTGATGTTTTCACATTTAGATAGAGACAAAAAGGTGGTGGACATGATGTTAAAGACAAGATAGAAACAGATGGGTTATAGACATGCAGATACATGTAGATATTTGTTTGGGAAAGTGAAGCCTAAGCACATAAATTGTTAACTTTGAGGTGATGGATAAAACTGAACTTCTGTTCTTGGAAAGTTAATTATATGTCCCTGAGTCACGTTGAATTTACTCATGTAGGCATGAAGACCTGGTACTTATAACCTGGGGAGTTGAATGCACTAAGAAATGGATGGCCCATCTACTTTCTTTTTTTCAGAAAAGTGCAGTAATGGTATACTTACTATGTCAACTTTTGTAAAAAGGAGCATGAGCATGGTAAAATTGCTACCCAACAATATTTTAGGAAAAGAATTTAATGGAATAATTTGTATATTACATCATTTGTATGACCACATGGATTTATTGACAAAATGAGCCCCATGAATTACTATCATCTGTCTATTAATGTTATTCATTGACTTTTAATTTATTTTTCCATATACTCCTGTATTGCCCTGGAGGGGGAAATGAAGGAGGGTTTGAATTTTACTTTGCTATTCCTTGGTTAATTTCAATAACATCATGTTCTGTCAAGAGACCTTTCTTCGAAGGTGAAATTTAGAGATAATTATTACAAGGAAATGCAACCTAAAGCAATAAAATATAACCATTGATTACTGCAAAATGACAACTTCTAGACAAGTGCCACAGAAATATGTTAGCTTTAAAAAAGAAAAGCCACCAGAGATCAAAGTAAAATGATAGAGCTTCACATGGAGAAAAGTTCTAAAAACACTGGTCTAAACAGTCTTGTTTATTTGCAGAAAGTTTTGATTCTCTAGGGAGACACATTTGTTTTTACATTCTTGTATGTTTATACATCCACAATGGGGTCTGAAATTGTGACTTTGACAATATCAGAGAAATCTGAATGAAGAATAGTGTTTTATAGTTAAAGAACATGTTTCTGAGACTGATATTCAATTAGGAGTTGAGGCTGAAGATGCTGACATAAATGTCACCCTCTGTCATATAACCAAAATTAAATGTTAATGATATCACTGGTTCTTTAGAATACTATAAATTTTCTCTATGTACTAATTATTATAGAGTAATTGTATTGAGGAGAGGAACCCCAGAGTGTTTACATATTTTAGAGCTGTTCTCAAAAAATACAAAGTTTTGTTTTGAAGAGATATAGCTGGATGTCTTTGCTTTGGTTCTGTGTAGCTCTCATCTTGAGAAAGCCAGCAAGCCATCCAAGCATCTGTTTCTTCCTGTATAAAAGGAATCATTATCATCTTCACCATATCAAAGCATTATTTGTATACACAGATAAAAATTATGTTAATGTCTAAAGATTATTTCACAAATCAGTGGAATGTTATTATATTACACAGCACCTAGCATTTAGTTACCTGTATAGGAAAGCTAGACCAAGCAACAAAAATATTTTTGCCTAAAAAGGAAATATTTGTAAGCATTGGCCATCATATAAACTTGCAATCAATAGAGTTCTCAAATATATTTTTATTAATGCATATTTATTATAAAATCAATTATGGTAAACAGTCTTTTAGACTATACTATGGTGTTATGTTTTTCACATTGACTTTCTCTAAGTTCCAGTTATCTCATTACATGTCTTTGTAAATCATTTATTTGACTATATTTCTTTATTTTATTCTGTATACATATTGAACTATCTAGTTTCACACTGCAAGAAGGATACTTCCTATTATTGGTAGAGATGACTTATATGCATAAATTTACAGTGTCTTATTTGTATAAAAAAGGAAAAAAAGAGAACAAATTAGCAGGTTTTTGAAAATTTTAAGTATGTTTGAAATGAGGCAATTAAATTGAATATGAGATATTCAAGCAATTCACTTTGAGTGATTTCAAGGGAGACTTCTTTCAAGTAGGTCAGTATATTTATTTACAATTTTGTTCATTATAATCCATCCATAATTCTGAACAGGGATTCCTGGGATGAATAATAGCATGGATTTATGTTTTAATAATAATTATTTTTTCTCCAAATTAATAAAGGAGAACCTGCCTGGTTCATAGTAGAGATCGTCATTCAGGAGTACAAACATTCGCAGCCACAGTATTTTTTGGACTTATGATAGCAACAATGTGCCTGCTTAATGCTGTACAATAATATTACTGTTCAAGATTGTGTAAATAACACATTTGCTACCAAGCCTCAACTATCTATTTTTAGTCATGACATTTTTTAGTTTTTTAATACAAATTGTGCATATCATGTGTATATTTCTAGTTAATATTTCTGTTTTATATGAAGCCTAAGTCTGAATAAAGGATTCTGGAAAGATGACTGAGCAGGAAGCACCAGGAATCTTTCTCCCCAAGACAACACTTGCACTGTCACAGTCTGTCTGACCTAACAATTTTGGAAGTCTGGACGCTATTGAAGGCTTAATACTTCCAGAAGAAGGCTTTTACAAAAATTTGCAACTACTTTCAGTCTATTTCAGGTGTTACTACAACAGCTACCACCCCCTTCCCCTTAGGCCCAGAGCAGGCAATTGCTTTGCAGAGTTCTTGAAGGAGTTTACACACATCTTATGTGAGCCAGGATGGTGGAAAAAAAAAAACCCACAAAATCCCAAAACCTGTTCTCCAGACATCAGGGATATGTCTTTGTTAATTGCTTTGATAACAGAGGTGCAGATGAAGAGGTAGCAAGCTCTGTTGCCAACACTGTTCTGCCATATCCCTCTTCCTTCCTTGAAATGACTGAATAGATTGAGATTTTTCTTTTTCCCTGTTGTAGGAAGACATTGAAGAGTAGGAGATATAGAATGTCATGGCCCATGCCCAGAGGAAGCTAGATCCAAATGTCTAGTTTTTAGGAAAAAATATCTTAAGGCATACAAAGGAACAGAAAATTTCAAGCAATTCCATGGTACAGGGGAAGGAGTGGGTGGAAATCAACAGAAAATGCTCATGAAAAGTTTGACTTTGTGGATCAACTAGACAAAGGCTTTAAAATGAGTTCCTTAAAGAAGATGCCCAAAGAACTGAGGGAAGATGTGGAAAAGTCAAGAAAATGATGCATGAACAATAAAAAATATCCACAAATGGAAATATCAACAAATCGGTAGAAAATTGTAGTAAAAACTTCACTAGAGAAATTCCAAGGCTGATCTCAGCAAGAGAAGAAAGAATCAGCAAACTTGAAGGTGGAAAAGTGGAAATCATGAAGTCAGATGAATAGAATGAAAAAAGATTAATTAAAAATTAGTAGAAACTAGAAATAATTTAATAGTCATCTGGAAAACCCATAGTAATCTAGGAGAAAATCCCAAACTAAACAAGGAAAAATTAACCAGGTATGAAATTTTTATACAAAATCAGTAGCTTTCACATACTAAGACATTGATAATAGATGGTCCTGGCTCTCAATGTTGAGAGAAAATCAAAATGAATTTGAGCTGCTGTTGTCTAGTAAAATAGCAAAGGTCTCTCCATTGACCTTCTTCAACTTTCAGTTACTCTCTGTATTAACTATCAGAATTTTATAACTTGGATATTTCACTGTTGGCTCTCCAGGCCTCCTCTCAGTACATAAATAACAAATATACAGTATGATAAATGAATAGGAGTGTAGTGTATCTCAGAAATAGATCACGTCTTAGCATGTGAGAGCTCTAGATTTATTCCCTAACACATAGTAATAATAACAATAATAATAATAATATAATCATGATGATGATGATAAATGAATGGCCACATCATACCTTTCAAAATTTGTGTGTGATTGGTCAGCTTGCATCTGTTATTCAAGTGATGTGCAAACAGCAAAGTTTATAGCTGTGTTATCTCCTTGTCTCCCACTTGATATTTTATAAATTTTTTTTTCAAAAAATTGATCAACAAAAATGAAAATGCAATAAAGAAACAAGTATAATGTTGGAACTAAAATTCTAAATGAATCTACGAAAAGTTGCAGAAGAAACAGCTGACATCGGAATGTTGGCACCATTGCCATTCAAGATACAATGAATATGTAGCTGAAAGAACTTGGTGAGCCAAAGACCAGCATAAATGAAGAAAGTGGTTATAACAAAAAAGGATGAAGATGTCCCAGAGGAAGTATGCTGAAAAGCCTTCACGTTAAAAGAATATCCAAAATATTCCATGACATTGAAAGTGCAAAGGATGAAATGTTTGAAGCTGATCCATCCTTAGAAAAGAGTATGACAATTTGTCAAGCATAGAAATGACTCACTCTGTATTTTAAGCTTTATGACAAGTAGAAAAAGATGAGTACATTTCACATAATTCTTGAACAGTTTTTTAGAAAATTTAAAACTTTAGCTCTCTATGCTTATAATGTCAAACCTGTGTATAATAACATTAGTTTTTTGACTTCTTCATTTTCTTAATACATTTATAGCCTATGGATCGAAGGCTTTTACTGTTTTGACAAAAAAGTTTAATGTTAAGAACAATCATAAATTTTCCCATTGATAATTAGGATCACTCTCCATGGTTTCTGCCTACACAGTCATGTTTATGGCCTTAGAGCATGCAGTGTCCATGTAAAACATGAACTTTCTATGTGAACTCCACACTCCATGTTCTGTACTTAACACCTAGTCACGTTAATTAAAAAGTGCCTACTTTTTACTTGATGATTACCAACTTAGTAGGTTCTTTTTTTTTTAGTTTGATACCAGTCTATAATAAAGTGCTTCTCTACCTAAAATATGGATCCAACTCAAACACAATAGGTAATACATTTCAGTTTTGTTTTGACAATAAACTTTTGAGAATGTCTTAGGAACTTAAACATAATTTATTATTCAGAGAAAAATGTACATTCTGAATTCCTATATTACAAATACCTACATGTCCAGCACTCTTCAGACTTCACTGGAACTGTATGTAGGAAATGATTATTCCATAAGTAGGGCTTTCAAGAATAACAAAAGGCAGTTTCTTGAAATTATAAGATTTAGGACTATATTCTTTCAAAATCAATAACCTATAAATTAAAAGAATATTTAAAAAAAAATTTATAGGTCAGGCACTGGTGTTTCATGCCTGTGATCCTAGCTACTCAGAAGGCAGAGATCAGGAAAACCATAGTTTGAAGCCAGCCTAGGCAAATAATTTGTGAGACCCTATCTAAAAAATACCCATCACATAAAGGGCTGGACAAGTGGCTTAATGTGAAGGCCCTGATTGAAGCCCCAGTACCACAGAAAAAAGAATATTTTATTTATGCTAGCTTATATTTTATGTGTTTATATTATGCATTGTTAAAGTTTTAGGATTTGTTTCATTTATAAGATATAATATGTATTGCTAATGTTTACAAGAGTAATTCATTCATGTAATGTAATTCATTCATGGGCATTTATAGTGTACTAACAGATTGCCAGGCACCATTCTAGAGATTTATAAAAAGGCTTAAGATCAAATTTCTGCAGGTGAGTTGTTATGTATAGGAGTATGCAGAATTATAAACAATAATTGCAGAAGTATTTATCGCAATATAAGGGTAAGTGGCTTGTCTCATGGAGTCAAATGTTAGTTTATGAATACAAATCATCCGTTTTTTATCATAGCATTTCAGGTGTAAGGGTACATTACTAAGCATACACGAGTAAGATTCAGTTTCACAGCCAGGCGGTAGATTTTATGTGACCTTAATTATAGTACTAATTATTGCTATTACCAAGAAGAGTGAATGAATAAAAGGAAGATACTTAAAAATTCAAAAAGTAAGATTAAAATCATAATATTTATTAAATTAATAGTTTTGATCCACCTGGAATTCACTCTAAATATGTAATTAAAGTTAAATAAAACCTCAAAGACATGTTAAAAAGAGTCTCACAACAACCATCCTCATGCACTAGGCTTCAGGAAATGAATAATATAATAGCATGTTTACCTTCCAGTATTGGTCTTTCAAATGTCACTCAATACTAATTTGATTCCATAATATTTAAAGAAATTTCCATTTACCCTTTAAAAAACAATATACATAACATGAGACAATATTTCATTCACCTCAATACAATTTATTTTATTACCAAGTCATGGTAGAATTTTAATAATTTTAATGAATATACTCCCATATTCTGACTAGCTACTTCAAATTACCAATCTTATAACAAGGTGACATTAAAATCACTTGATTTGTAAAGCAATAAAAGGTATTATTTGCATGGATTAAATATGTAGTCACAGTGTTAGAATAAATGAGGTTGAAATATCAATTTTTAAACATGTTTATTTTTATTATTTAGACAAGTTACTCAATTTTTTGCAACTCAATTTTTCTATGATATTAGAAAAATAATATCAGTAATCTGATGCAAAAATAAAATTAATAATTTATTTAAACATCAAATAATTGTAAGTAAAATTTATTGTAACTTGTTGCTGATTGCAATAATAATCATATCATTATCAGAAATCAAATAGTCTTAAAAGACATTCTCCAAATGTCTACAGTACATAATATCAGATGATTTTCACTTCCCATCAAAGTAGCAAAAACATGAATAATAGTTCACATTTAAATGAAGGAAAGCCTTATAGTTTGACAATTATTCCCTTATTTTGTCCTATAATATAATGCCACATAATTAAAAACAAGTAAGTTATGATTGGGTAGATTATTAGATATTTCTTAGTATATTAACTTGCCTTGCTAAGTTGGGAAACTAAACATTATGTAAGTAAGTTATAAACATAACAATATTTTTAAGTTAATGATGTGATTGATATTACTTTGAACATTGCAATGCTTGCATCCATTTGGTTTCCTGGGAAATATCAATTCTTTCATATAAATGATATTGAACTTGTTTTTTTAAGCATGCCAAACTTAACTTTGCAACTAGAACATAGAAATGACAGAAGTTGTGGGGTCTGCTTATCTTTAGGTAGGAAGTGATAATTCCACTCCATAAGTTGAACTTCCAGTAATAAGAAAAGCAAGTTATGGTTCTTTTTCCTGGTAAAATTATTTAGGCCACCATTCTTTAAAAATCAATTCTTCATGAATGAAGAAAATTATTCATTTGTTATATGATCTACTTTAAAATAATTATCTCATATATGAAATTTCTGAGTTGGTTAGAGCTTTATTATTTGAGCCCCTATCTACAGTCGTTACAATTCAGCTACATCTAACATTATAAAAACAAAATTGGACCTATGAAAATTTAAAATTACAAAGACTGTTAAAATTGGAGCCAGAATATTTTCTCATCAAGATTTTTATTTTAAAAAGTGTTTTATTAAACAGAATCTTTATTTTTTTCAACATTGGATTTAAAATATCAACTTATTTATATCAATTTATTTATATGCAATATCAAGTTATTTATATTAAAATGTTATTCACACAAAATTTTTAGTGTAGATTAATTTTCAAGAAATGGCATACTTATCAAGAAGAAATAAAGTGAGAAATAAAAATGAATTCATAAACAATTACATACATAGTTGCTCAAAGGTAAGAGGCAAAAACTAGCGACCCACACATAAGTCTTTGCAGGATAAGTAAGACAGAATAGAGTCCCATTTCAAATTTACTTTGAAAAATATCATTTAATAAACCAAAATCTCATGTATTTTGAGATTACAAAACTTTAGCTGAAAATCAACAAGCAATCCATATTTGCATTACTAATCTTATAATGATTTGAAATACTTATTTTACATAAATTGCATTTTCAAATTGAGAGGATTAATTAGTAAAATTCTGCCAAATCCACTATAGTCAGCCAAACAATACATATTGAGTATCTAATTCCATAGTTTACATAAACACCCTTAAAAATCAAATATTTACAACTCCTTGTTTAAGGATGAAATGGCATTCTTGATTATATTCTGTACTGAAAGTGTCCCTCTTACACTTTCTGGAAACCTAATGTCTCTTGGAAGAGTGAGAACAAACTCATCAAGATGCTTTTTAAAATAGAGAATAACTATGAAGTCCATAACAATTATAAGAGTGATGATGATGATGATGATAACACCTCATATTTAGTGAGTGCTTTCTATTTGCCAGGCCCATACATGGGATATCTCTCATCAATTTTGTGATTAATTACTCTTACTCTCCCATTGTCCTTTAAGGAACCTGAGGCACAAAACACTTAAATTTCACCAAGGTCATACAGCTATACAGCTAAGAACCAGTACAGTCAGGGCAAATTGAACAAAACAAAGAGAAAAGGGAAACAATTTGTACTTTCCCTCAGTTGGTTTTCAGGGATCTGGTCCAGGAGGGCACAAAGACCATGGTTTTTCTTTGACTGATGCATTGTAGCACGTAGCAGACTCCTTGCTGAATTAGATGAAGTCCTCTGTAAGCTTCTTTGGAGCTATGTCAAAGAACTAGCTCTTTCATCACAAGATTTTTTAGTTTGCCACACTTTAAGTCTTTCCTTTCAGATATTTCTTTCTCTTCTCTTTGGGAGTTAATAGATTTTGATAAGAAAAAAAAAAGACAACCTGTCTCCTCTACCAAATATGAAATGAAGCTAATTTAAATCAAAACACTTGGTTTATGGATAAGCAAGAGTAATAGAGGGGGGATTAGGATGGTTAAATATAGTATATATGGAGGTAAAATAACAAGGTAAAATCCAACTGAACAATGAACAGACGATAAAGAGCAGGAATGTATAACAAGTCATGATAAGGAGAGGGTACTAATGAAAAGGGAGGATTAATGAGGAGGTAAAGGAGGGTGAATATGGTTGATGTATTTTCTATACATGTATGAATATGGAACAATGAAATCTGTCAACATCAATTTAACAGGGAGGGAAGAAACAGAATAACGGAGGGGATGAACCAAACGTGGGTAACACTGTAGACATATATGGAAATATCACAATGAAATCCCTTGTACAACTAATATATACTAACAAAAACATTAAAAAAGAAAATTAATTTATCTCCAAACAATAGAAAAGGGAATTTAGGCCACTTATTACTTGCTATTATGATATTCCAGCTTTTTAATGTATATAGATATTTTCTTCTCAGGGCTTGCAAATATGTTTGTATTTGCTTAGCAATCTGAAATTCAGTAATAAATATAGAATTAACAAAGTTACTTATGGTATCTGATAATATTTTTTACATTGTTCTCTCCTCTAGGTAGCTTACATTATAAATAATGGAGAAAAGCATATTTAGACACCTGCTGAAGTGGACATAAGACTTAAACTACAGATGCATTCTGAAATAATATGAGCATTTTTTCCAGATAAGCTGCAGTGTTACCTCCAGTTATTTGAACAATAATCTTGAAACAAAAACTGAAATTCTTTTTATTGTTGTGCTTTTAATTCTCTATCTCCATTTTTTCTTCTTTTCTTTATTGTTGTACTGGAGGTACATTGTGACATTTACAAAAGTTTTTACAACATATAATCATTGAACTCACCCCTTGCATCATTCTCCTTTATTTACCTTCCCCTCATTCCTGGAATAGTTTCAACAAGTACCATTTTTCCATTTATATACATGTGTCTATAATATTCCACCATATAATCCACCCTCCTACACATATTCCCTATATCTTACCCTCCAAAATTGAAATTCTTACACATGTATCTAATAAAAAAATACCCACCAAGTTGTAGAATAATATGCCTCTTCCTGATACTATGATCACTCAAACACTTCTCATGTTTGCCAATAAATAACAGGTGACAAGTTTATAAATATATGTGAAAGCATACATAATAGAAAAGACAAAGTAAGTTGATCACTAAGAGAAACGGGGGTTCCGAGAAAGGAATCAAGCATGTTAAATACTTCATATATATTTATTATTACATTGGGGAGTCAGGTGACTTAAGGCACTGTCCTATTCTTCATTATAGTTTTTAAGAATTGTCTGATTACCCAGGCACCCAATATTTGTTTTAAACTATCAGTCTCCTCTTGAATAAATAAAAGCTACTTGGTTTGGCTTTGCAAATCAGAAAGTGTACTAAAGACCACAGTAATATAAAGGTAAAACTTCTATGATTGAAAATATAGATTTCACTGGAAAGAAGCAGCTGTGTTCCTGAGGTTAGAGCACCTTGTTGCAGAAAGAATATCAATGGAGTATTTATGAAATAACAAGGGAACGTCATATAGCAAAGAGCAGTGAAAGCCTCTTTTAAAAAATCTGTATAATAAACATGTCTAGATGGTTATGGCTCTGGCAGATCACTACAGAGAAAATATTAGAAAAGAATCTCATTCTCATACATTTTTCATGAAATGTTCTGTATTATACATCACAGCTGCAAATATGCCCTCTGAAGTTTGTAACTTCTTAATGACACCAGAGATTTAGGGCACAGGGTGGAGTTGAGATGACATGTGACTGATGAGGTGGAAGTGTGAGTCTGAGGGCCATTGAACACAGAGAATTTTCCCGATGTATCATAATTACAGAAACACCTGTTCTGAAGAATTTGTGCTGATTCAGAGAAAATGCACAGAACTTAATGGTCTGCAAGATCTTTCATCTCAGACCCATGACTGTTGAAAATAAATGAAACAGTTGCATTTTGAAATAATTGTAAGGCATTGGTTTTTATCCTACCAGTAGATGATGCTCCCATCACCTGAAAATATTTGTCTCATTCAGAAGTGGGAAATTAGACATTGAAACATCATTGAAATGTACTAGGAGAATTTCCTGGAAAATGATGCAGAAATTTAAGATCACAAAATATTGAGCTTGATGAAGTAATCAAATCTGGATTATTATGAGTTTTGCAAATCTTTACAAAGTCCACAATGATCTGAAAAAATTAAATTCTATACACAGTAATACATGATATGACAACATAGTCAGATTTTAACCTGTAATTTTTACTATCTGTTAAATCTTTGACTTTTGGTGGAAGATTGTATAACAATTTTAGATACATTTGACCATTAGAAAAGGAGTTTAAATATTAATATATGTGAATATCATGATTCATGAAGGGAAAGAAATGAATCACATATGACCAAACATGTTCATTTAGGAGGGAAATGAAGTCCAAGATTTATAAGAAGCAAATAATATTTCTTTAAATCAGTGAGAAAAGTCACTATATTAGATGAGGTTAAATTTGAAATGCAAAATAACTCAATATAATATTAAGGTATTTTCAATAATATTTGTATATATATATATATATGTTCTTGGATGAATACTCTGATATTTATCACAAGATTTCACCAATAGAGATGCATTTTGAGCCATGGCTTTATATGAGTTCTTTGACATTCATTCTTTAGAGTAATGACTAAAAATTGTAAATGCAGTATGCCATTATTTGTATTATTAAAGAAGTATCATGTTTTGTGTTAAAAATTGAAATGCTGGAAAGGAAATATGTGAAAAATAATTTTTAAAATACCATAACTTCATCACTCAGATATGTTTCTCCTGATTGTGCAGCAAACTATTAATTGTATCATGTAACAATGCCATAGCATATAAAAATTTATATGATCATCTGTTTGAGGTATAAATTTAATTTCAAAGGAAAAAGAATAGTTTTTGTTTTATGTACTAGCTGTACATACATGCAATCACCTGAATAAATATGTAACACAAAATTAAATTGAAGCAGTAAAAGCATCTCCCAAATAAGAGAAGTCTAGGATCTGATGGATTCGCTCCTGAATTCTACCAGACCTTCAAAGAAGAACTAATACTAACCCTCCTTAAACTGTTCCATGAAACAGAAAGGAAAGGAAAACTACCTAACTCATTTTATGAAGCCAGTTTTACACTCATCCCAAAACCAGACAAAGACACCTCCAAAAAGGAGAACTATAGGCCAATCTTCTTAATAAACATCGATGCAAAAATCCTCAATAAAATAATGGCAAACCAAATCCAACAATATATCAGAAAGATCATTCACCATGACCAACTCGGCTTCATCCCAGGGATGCAGGGGTGGTTCAACATATGCAAATCTATAAAGGTAATACAGCACATTAATAGAAGCAAAGACAAAAACCACTTGATCATCTCAATAGATACAGAAAAAGCCTTCAACAAGATCCAACACTACTTCATGATAAAAGCTCTAAGAAAACTAGGAATAGAAGGAAAGAACCTCAACATTGTAAAGGCTATATATGACAAACCTACAGCCAACATCATACTTAATGGTGAAAAACTGAAACCATTCCTCCTCAAATCTGGAAAGAGACAAGGTTGCCCACTATCCCTACTCCTATTCAACATAGTCCTGGAATTCCTAGACAGAACAATTAGACAAGAAGAAGAAATAAAAGGAATACAAATAGGTAAAGAAAGTGTCAAAATATCCCTATTTGCAGATGACATGATCACATATCTTAAGGACCCAAAAACCTCTACTAAAAACTCCTAGACACCATAAATAGCCATAGCAAAGTGGCAGCATACAAAATCAACTTACAAAAAATCATTAGCTTTTCTATACACCAAAAACGAACAAACTGAGAAAGAATATATGGAAACAATTCCATTGACAATAGCTCAAAAAAAAGTCAAATAGCTAGGAGTAAAAAAAGGATGCGAATGACCTCTACAAGGAGAACTACAAATCCCTGAAGAAAGAGATCGAGGAAGACTACAGAAGATGGAAAGATCTCCCATGCCCATGTATTGGTAGAATCAACATGGTAAAAACAGCTATACTACTAAAAGCAATCTACATGTTTAATGCAATTCCCATCAAAATCCCAATGTCATTCATCACAGAGATTGAAAAATCTACCCTAATGTTCATTTGGAAACAAAAGAGACCACAAATAGCTAAGGCAATACGCAGCAAAATGAGCAATGCTGCAGGTATCACAATACCCGACTTCAAACTATATTACAAAGCTAAAGCAATAAAAACAGCATGATACTGGCACAAAAACAGACATGAAGACCAGTGGAACAGAATAAAGGACCAGGATATGAATCTACACAACTATGCCTACCTTATTTTTGACAAAGTCTCCCAAAACATACAATGGAGAAAAGACAACCTCTTAAACAAATGTTGCTGAGAAAAGTGGTTATCTGTCTGCAAAAAACTGAAACTTAGATCCATGTTTATCACCCTGTATTAGTATTAACTCAAAAAGGATCAAGGACCTTAATGTCAGACCTGAAACTCTGAAGTTAGTAAAAGAAAGAACAGGGAATACTCTGGAAGCAGTAGGTTTAGGCAAGGACTTCCTCAATAGAACTCTAGCAGTTCAGCAACTAAGAGAAAGAATGGGCAAATGGGACTTCATAAAATTAAAAAGCTTCTGCACCACAAAAAAAATGGTCTCTAAACTGAAGAGACCACCCACAGAGTGGGAGAAAATATTTGCCAGCTGTATATCAGACAAAGGACTGATAACCAGAATATACAGGAAACTTAAGAAACTAAACTCTCCCAAAATCAATGAACCAATTAAGAAATGGGAAACTGAACTAAACAGAACTTTCTCAAAAGAAGAAATTCAAATGGCCAAAAAACAGATGAAAAATGCTCACTATCTATAGCATAAAGGAAATGCAAATTAAAACCACACTAAGATTCCACTACACCCCTGTTAGAATTGCTATTATCAAAAACACTGCCAATAACAGGTGGTGGCTAGGATGTGGGGGAAAAAGGAACCCTCTTACACTGCTGGTGGGAATGCAAGCTGGTGCAACATTCTGGATAAAAATATGGAGGCTTCTTAAAAATCTAAACATAGGTGTACCATATGATCCAGCAATCCCACTCTTGGGGATATACCCAAAGGAATGCAACACAGGTCACTCCAGAGCACTGCACAGCCATGCTTTTTGCAGCACTATTCACAATAGCCAAGTTATGGAAACAGCCAAGATGCCCCACTACTGACAAATGGATTAAGAAAATATGGTACTTACACACAATGGAGTTTTATTCAGCCATGATTAATAATGAAATCTTATTATTCTCAAGTAAATGGATGGAACTGGAGAACATCATTCTGCGCAAGGTTAGCCAGGCTCAGAACACCAAAAATCATATGTTCTCCCTTATATGTGGGCTTTAGATCTAGGGCAAGTGCAGCAATGTTGTTGGACTTGGGTCACATGACAAGAGGAGAGCACATATGGGAGGAATGGGGATAGGTAGGAAACGCAAAACATGAAAGTGCTTGATATCCCTACTGCAGAGGAGCTAATACAGAAACCTTAAAGTGACGGAGGTCAATATGGGAAGGTGGTCAGGAACTAGTGAAAAGGTCAGGTAGAAATGAATCACTTTGGGTTGTAACACACTTGTGCATAGAAGCAATGCTAGGAATCTCTCTGTATAGCTATCTTTATCTCAACTAGAAAAAATACTTTGTCTTTCTTATTAGTGCTTATGTCTTCTCTTTAAGAAAATTGGTGAAAAAGGCAGAACAGGTTCTGCCTGGAAGTGAGGTGGGAGTGTGGGGGAGATGGAGGAGGCAGAGGGCAGGGGGGAGAAATGTCCCAACAATGTATGCACATATGAATAAATGAATATAAAAAAATGGGGAGAAATATATTACAACAAAAACAAACAAAAAAATACCATACAGATTTTTTTGAATAAATGAAAGATTTAAATTTATTCTTAAATGTAAATATGAATATTAATTACATTTACATGTGAATAATTAAGATTTCACTTTAATGAGTAACTTACCTGATCAGTAGAGAAATGAAGTAGCACTGTGAGTAAAATGAAGTAGCCTAAATTTTATCTGTAGGATTAAAGAAGTATATACATGTGAAGAATGTTGACAGATTCTATTGTTTCTATCATAGAGCCATGAGAAGCCGCTCAAGGTGCTTATTAAGGCCTTCTACTCTGAGCCTGACTTGTTTCATTCAGATCATACTGCTAGCTCTAAACAGCGGAGAGATTTTAGATGCTAAATGAAGATGTTCCTTGATGTAATGATTAGGCTAAATCCCAAAAAAACTTTCATATTGAAAGTATAGTAAGGTGAAAATGCATTTCATACACTAATTCAACAAACATTATGGCCCAGCAATATAGTACACTACAGAGTTTCTGTTGCCTAACCCTTGTGATCATGGTGCTAACTGGGAATTGTGCTGGCTGTCATAGATGAGCTTCTCAAGAGAGAATAATATCAAGTATCTCTAGCTGGGAAAGATCAAAGTTCAAAACTTAAAGTATGGTTTTTACTAATATATATCACTTTTTCACCATTGCAGAGTCAAAAAAATTAAATCAGGCCATTATAAGTTGAGGACTATCTGCATGTTATCCAAATCCTGACAATTACAAGGTAAATAGACTTCAAGAAATGTGTTGCTCTCACCACCTCAGTTTTCTCATCTGTAAAATGGAGTCATCCAGAAGTCATTAGGTGAGTAATTAGCTATAATGGAGTTAGAGTTTCTTTGTCAAATGTTAGATACACAGTAATACTATATAAACACTTAGAGGTTTACTTCAAAGCTTATTTTATACATGAGGAATTTGACCCTCAGACTGCTTGACTTTTCCATTTGCTTACCATAGAAGACTGAGGTAAAGTCCATTTTTCTTTCAAATGGTATCTTCTGTTTCATCAAATTATTTATTTACTTAGTATGTTGTATTTCTCAAGTAACCAAGCTATTAATTACATCATTCCTATCTCTGAGTCATAGTAATGAAGCCATCAATATAAATAGCAAATTATGAATTGCTATGAATTTGATACTTTTTAATGATAATATTTTCCCTTAAATAATCTACCCACCTTATGCTAATCCTGACCCTCTTGGATCCTGTCTTTAAAATTTGCTTTTGTTGTCAAGGATTCTTTTCTTTGGCATTGATTCATATTTTTTAATTATTGCATTAAAATATTATTTACCTTGATTGCTGCATTTTTTGTAATCCCTTAAATTTTGCACCCAAGATTGGCCTCACCCCAAACTGACACATAGGCAATGGTAAAGGTGAAGATAAAAGAATAAATACTGGCCTTATCAGCCACGAAGTGTGTTCTTTATCTTAAATGCAATATGGTGAGTAGAGATAAAGCCAATGGGATGCCGTGCTTGAGTAAATCACGAGGTTTAGGGAAGGTGGAACACAGAATTTCCATGTTACTGGTATGTAAATTCAAGGGAAAATAATAATACAAATAATAAAAGAATATCAACCTTTAAGGCAAGGTAAACTGGAAGAAGAGCATGCATTTGTTGTTGCTGTTATTTTCTTTTTGTCTTTTTGGTTTTGTTCTGGATTTGGTTTTCTAAGACAGAGTCTCACTAATGTCACCCAGACTGGCCTCAAACTGAGGATCTTCTGGTCACAGATTCCCTTGTACTGAGATTACTCGCATACATCATCATGCTTGTAAAGGAGAATATGTTTAAAAGGTCTGTTTATAAATTCTGATGATAGACTTTAGGCTGTCTTGAGGAAATTCAAGAAGAGATGTCTGAAAAGCAATTGGAAATCCCATGTATATTTCAGCTTCTGAAATGAACTTTGGAGGTTGTCATCATTTTTGTGGCAATGAAAGCCTCTGAAGCAGATGAAAAGAGCAAGTCTTATGCAAGAAATTGAGAACAACAGAAGGCACTGAGAATTTGTTGGAAAGAAACCTGAACACTTAGAGAAAGTGAAGAGTTAAAACTGTTATAGGCCATCATGGAAACTTCAAACTCCTTAAGAAAAGAGTCTTGGACTTGCTGTCAGGGCTCTGTCTCTTGCCATTTATATTGGCTTTGTTAAGTGATTTCCTTTGTGTGAAGTTTGGATTCTTTACCTTGAAACTGGGAGTAGTAATAGAACATATTTTGTAGAGAGGCTATAAGAACTTCATGAAATAGAAGGAAGTCTATTTGGCACAACATGAATTCTCAAGTTATAAGCTGTTACTAACAACAATTGTTAGAAAAATCACAGGCTCCAAAGTTTGACTACTTGGATTTGAAACCCAATGCTGCCAATAGCAGTGAACAGTCTCACGTGAGTTACTTCCTTATTTTTTGCCCCTTGGTTTTTTCATCAGTGAAACAAGCATCATAATAATATCAACCATAAAAGCACGTGTCAAAGATCAAAAGGCATTAGTACTTAAAAACTACTTACTAAAGTGGTTGCAATTCTAGTTTATATGGGCTTACTGGGTTTCAAGTACATAGGTTGAACAATTTAAAGTTCAGTCACTGAATGTATGTGGGGTTTTCTTTTTTCCTTCAACATTTTCTCCATTTAAACTTAAATTGATTTTTTGACCTGCATTTTGAAGAATATTTTCTTTTAAAGGAAAAGACTAATTCTAAACAAATTCCGTAATGAATTCCCGAGTCCAAACAAATAAAACATATTAAAACAATGCCTTCACATGAAAGTCATTCTTGATAGGATTATGAAAACAGCCTCATCCTAAACAACTCAGGATTTGTGGTCTGAGGCTGGTCAGTGGCTGCCTGTCACAGGAGTTACATGGAGATAACTGGGTTTATTACATACTCAAGAGGATATGAATGGAAGCACCATGATCTTTAGTAACTGGCAGGAAGGAACTCAAATCTGCATTTCTTAATTGACTAATTTGGGGAAACAGATTATGTTAGTTTATATCATTGAACTTCTGTTTTTTTTCCTTCTGTAAAGTGTAATGGGAGTGGCCGACTCTACAAACAACATTAACGACGATGACATGGTGTACCAAAATTCCTAACATGTAGACTTTTCAACAAATGATAGTTTTCTGTCCTTCTTCCAGATAACTATTCCGCAGACATGTGGTTGAAGAATATTTCACTTTAAATTACTGCAAAAAGTAGAAGAAAAACACAATAAAAGTATACCCAGTTACAACCAGAATAGTTTAACTCTGTAGTAAGAAGACACTAATTCAAATACAAAGCAGCTGCAATTTAAATTAATGCTGGATTCTGTCATACTTAAGGATCTGGTATGATCAAAAAAGAAGTAAGTACTTTTCAGCAGTTATTTAATAACATTCATTCTGCACAATGACTACTGCATTTGTTTTATATACTGCTAAAAGTTTTTAAATATGGCAATTAAATTCAATCAAATTTTTAAATGTTTGGTTAATAATACAGAATGTAGAGGTGAAAACTGTTAACTATAGCCTGTTGATGTTAATAAATATTCTAGACAGGTATGGGACTAGGAGAAACAAACCCACTTCAAAATCAGCCTGATGGTGTGGGAAATGTCCTCGATGGGACTGGAAATTATTCCAGATCAGAGATTTTGAAGTCAAACTTAGTTTTTTTCCACCCAGCACATTGTGAATTCTCAAAACTAGTAAAGAAGCTTAGAATATTTTTGACCTAAGTAATATGTGTAATCAAATAAAAACACCTGTTCACAAAAGTGTCAATATCACCTTTGCTACTAAGAATTATATATGAGTTCCTTTGTGAATATTCATTACAATGTAATTAAAATGGACACTTCTTTCTAAATTTTATCTTGCTAAAATACAGAACATTACGATGTCACTTTTATTGTAATATGAGGTTATGTATTAATTTTTTTCATAATTTGATTTTACTAAATAATATACGAAATAGCATGATGTCTTTTTCTCAAATGAAAATTCTTTAAGATTATGTAGACAATATTTTCATGCATATTTGTAAAATGGTAATAAAATGTTCCATTGGTATGATTTCTAGCTATGCTTAAGTTTTTAGTATCATATACCAAATTTGACAATTCTTTGAATGAAGAAATTATTTTGCCATTACAAATATAATCTAAAACATTGAATTTTAAAATGGTGAGCACAGGGTTTGCTTTAAAACAATAACTAAAAATTTATTGACTGTTTGAATTAGACATTTCTTTTATATAATTTATCTGAATTATACGTAGCATCTGGACCTATTAACTGTATTCAGGAACAATTTCTTGGAAAAAATGTCTTAATTACACAGTGAAACTTAATTTTCAGATCATTAGATTACTATTTTGAAATTAATACTTTGGTAGATTGAAATTTAATTCTGTTTTGAGAAATCCTTAGGCACCAGGAATTTCTGGCTCATTATTTAAGTAGCTAAAAGTAACCATTCTGGAAAGACTCTTTGGTAAGCTTAAGGGAAGAACAGTTTAAAAAGTGAAAATAAATTATAAGAGCCTCTTACGGTATTATTTTCCTTCAAAATCCAGAATAAATTCCAATTTTACTTTCAAATAAATGTACAGTGAACAACAGTGAATAAGCTGTGCTTGAGAATTGTCCGGATTTCCAGCACTCCACTACTCACATTAATATCTAAAGATTTTCCAGTCTCAAAACTAGATAACTTCACTGAGCAAACAAAAAAATTAAATGAAAAAAATCTCGGTATATCTGGCAGGATATGAGAATTGATGTTTATTAGATGGGAAGTCTGGTGTATTGCTTATCTTTATAGTTTAAAAAACCCTTAAAAGTAATAAGAATGGAATAAATAATTTGGCATTTGACAAGGAAGATCTGATACTTTTTTCTTTCTTTAATTATTTTAACTTTATTTAAACTGGAATAGTTTGTCCATACTCCTAAAGTAAAATTAAAATCATATATACATATGTCATCATATATCTGCTAATTTATAAATAAAAATGATATTTTAAGGAAAATTATAAAGCTAACATTGATTTTGCCATTAAACTATTCCTTAGGACAATTTCTTCTTGTTAGGAGGTGCTTCAGACTGCAGTACTACTTGAGAGAACAGTATTTGCTTTTCAGGTCCTTATATTTATGAAAACATGTAAAATTTTCATAATTTCTGTGAAATTATGATCCTTGTATTTAAACCTCCAAAGATAAAAATAATTCAGAAAATCTAAAAAAAATAATTAAGTATTGAATGGTTAAAAATGTTATGGGAGCAACACTACTCAACATGTAAAAAATATTGACATAGTTGTACAATCACAAGCAATTGTAGACACAATATAGAAAGAGTCCTTGTATACTTTACCCAATTTCCCCTCAGTGTTTACATTTCACAAGACTAGATTACAGTACATTACAATTATATTGACACTTATATAATTCCCTTATTGAGATTTCTGAACTAAATATTTACTGACAGCATACCTTATATCACATAGGTGTCAGAGACTAAATTTTTTAAAAGTCATGTGATCATCTTAGCTCATGAATATAGTTTGCTACCATTAAATAAGGCCATGGAGGTAGAATCCAATTTTATTGATAGTTATATTTTAATGTCATAATATATAGTGTAAACAAATGGCCATAGTCATGCATATATATATATATATGTATATATACATATTAATATAAGATGTTCAAAGATAGGAACTAAATACATAGATTATCATGTAAAATCAAATGAGAGACTGTAGAAATGATGTATATATTTATATATACATATTAAAACAAGTTTAATCTACTAATATTAATTGCATTGCTTCATTTCAGTGATTTAATTGCATAATTTGACATATACCAATCTGAAATTTTCTCTCAAGGGGTAATTTAAAATGCTTGATAGTGTATTTTTGAACTTCAGATTTTAACTTCCTTAACTATATGGTGTGATAATACTTTTGCTTACCAATTTGATACTGGAGGATCATTAAATGTGGGTCATAGAACAATTGGGGCACTGGTAAAATCTTTGGACTTTTTGACTTACTGAGTGTCTTAGTTCTATAACAAATATGGATCTAGTGTCTCAATTAGTGTTAATTGAATTCCTACATTGGAAAGATCTAAATATCTTTTGCATTGATGCAGTCAAATATTTTATTACAAACAAGTTTTTGAATCATTTCATAATCTTCGACTGATGCTATATAAATCTCTGATAAAAGTTTGTGATAAAAGTCTATTTTTTCTGAGTCAAATAGGCTTATATTTTCCAAGTAAGACAATGATATACCTAAGCTTCATAAATGACATATCCCTTATCATCAATAAAAATGATGTACATCTTATTGTGGAGACATTCAGCAAACAATTCCCAGAATTCACCTTTATTGCAGGGAATAAAACAGATGTGTAACTTCTTCTTTTGAATGTCAAATTTACACAAAGAGGCAACAATATACTCCCAAGCATAATACTAAAAAAACATTAGTTTTGGTGATGTTTCTCTCAATAGATACAATGTCTACTATAAATATGTTTTTAAATCCTTCCTATAATTGACTCATCAAAACATGAAAGGATATCAACACAGATACATAGAAGGAATTTCCAACTAGTCCTGTATCACCTTTAAGAAGTTATAACTAACATGACATGCACAAAAAATAAGAATAATGAAGATATTTAATGTATCTATTTTGCACTACATTTTATAAACAAGCCCATTCATAAATATTATGACAATGCAGACAAATCAGTCTGATATTCATTTCTATCTCAACTGTGTACAGTATCCATTTTCTTTTTGTTCCAAGAAAAATATGTTTCAATTTATAACAATTTCTGCTGCTTATTCCTTACGATTTCTCCTTACAAGGTCCACATCTCTTATTTTTTTTAAATCTGAGTGTTTTTTTTCTTCCACATAAGTAAGTGATATAAATATGAATGAAGGATGACTAGTTATCAAATATATATTTTTACTTTTACTTGAGATCAAAATGCATGAACTTGTACGTTCACGTAATTCTTCTAAATTCCTCAATGGAAGTAAAAATAGTATTTAGTGTATTCTTAGGTGAAAGAAAATAGAAAATAAAAATATGTATAATATGTACCAGTGGGAATACATATTGTTTATAAATGACTACATCTTTCCTGATGTTCATTATTTAACTCCATTCATTATGTTCCTACTGTATATGACTAGTGATACTTAAGAATTTGCAGCCAGTGAAGACATGGAAAATAAGAGAAGTTACAGCAACATGCTATGAAATGAAAGTCACAAATAATACAGAATGGAGTAAAATATGAAGAAAAGACAATTATCTCTTTAAACAGAAAGGGATGTTATCCTTTAATTTTAGGCATTTCATGAAAAGTGAATATATGTATTTTAGAAGACAGAATTGATAGACAAGCAGTTATTATATAGTATATTTAGATAGATGGATAAAGAAATATACACACATAGGTATGTTAATATTGTATTTTAATTTTACAATGAATTGACTGCTTTGTTAAGTTATTATAGCCATTTATCAATTACTTGTTAAATGTGTCATAATGTTTTGTGAAAATGAAAATTGTGGTTTCTATCCTCCTGAATGGTTCCAAAGGTGGTTAGGTTGAGAACCTATTGATTTAACTTCATAAATAGGCTCACAGTTGCTAAAATTAATAATTGCATTCACTTCCTTATCAAACTGTTAGAGCAATTTAGAATAATTAAAATTTGATTGTAAAAAATAAAGGTGGTAAAATTGAATATAATTTTGAAGAGAAGATAAAGTTTAAATATTTGATGGGACATTTGTGGTCTCTGGTTCAGTTATTTCCACCATTGTATTTCCTCCTCAATACAAGAGCTAGAAAGTTTAGAGATGTGCAGAATGGTCTAGAACCATCCAAACTGCCTCCAGTCTTCTCTCCTGCCACCTGAGACACCGTCTCTACAAACCACTCGTTCACCCAAATAGAGCCAGGATCTGATTAAACCAGGAAGACATGCACTGGAGAAAGTTTCTCCAGCTGCCCCAGAAAGTTTCCGTAACAATAGAGCACATAAGGTTTCATTTGTGATCTTATTAAGAACAATAATCCAAAGTTATGAGGAAAGAAAGTCTTTGGCCATCTCAGGAAGAGTCCTCACAAGGACTCTTCAGTTCATGAAATCTACTCCAACTGCGGAAAAGGCTTTGAATGAGGGTGTGACTTTTGCCACAGTTTTACTGGAAATAGTTTACAGTAAGCCCAACTTATTCACAGATTTATTATATGTGGTTTTGACCAAACACAGTAGAAAAAGTAACAAAAGAAATTGTAAAAATCAAAATTTTAAAGCCCCTGTGTAGTCTGCAGCTCACTGGATATGAAGAAGCTCTCAGTCAGTTCTGATTTACCCTCAATTGTGTTTAAATTGTTAAAAAAAAAAAAAAACTTAATCTGTTGAAAGCCTTTAATTTTGTGAAGGTATGTCTCACAAAAAGCAAATGATGCTCCCAAAACAAGGGAAAAATGAATACACTTAATTTAAATGATAAAGTGAAAATTAGAGATTTGTTGAAAGGAGACATGTCTTTAGTGGAAGCTGGGAGGTGTTTTGAGAAAAGTAATTCAGTGTAGCATACTCATTATAGAACTGCACTCTATGCATCCTGAATATGCATGGATCTTCCCTGATGCCAATCTCCTTCAAAATATATACCTGAGAAACCAAGGGTCATTTGCCAGTGGAATGAACTATAGTAGGAAAAGATTAGAAACAAACTTAAATAACAAGACAAAAAAAGCTTCAATTCATCAGTATGGGGGCAACATGAAGAGAGAGCCATCTGAATGGAAGAAAACCATAGTTTGGGAGAAAAATTCACTACCTGCTAAGTGTATAAGCTGAAGCATGTATTTCAGTTCTCTAAGCCTTTATTATTATGATAATGTTGCTAAAAAATATACAGTAACACAGTATTTTCTATGTGCCAGGTTCTGCTCTAAGCACTTGTAAATTCATATATGTGACCTTAACCATATTATTTCACTATTTTACCCCCATTTTATGATGAAGATATTGGGATATGTATGGTTCAGTTCTGCCTGCCTGGTAGGTAGCATGATCCAGCTTCAAACACAGGCTTCTGCCCCAGACTCTGCTTCAGCTTGCAGACAATTATCTCCATTTATAGGTGGAGTTATATTCTCTGTCTTATTGTCATGAGCAGAGCTGAGTTTGAGCATTCTAATTTCTTTCTGAGATGATGCTTCTGAGGGGGAACCACAGACAATGACTCGGGAGCACGTGGCTTATTGGATGGATACACACAGAAAAATCTGTGAGGAGGTAAGGAAAGTTGGTAAATGAGGGAGAGAGCAAGATGTGGTCTCACATCCAGGTAGCTCTGGAGCATACATAATATGCACAGAATTGACACTGCAACCCTGCTCATGCACCTTGGGACAAGGAGGTGTAAGCTTGTTTTCTGCATTTTACTTGGGTTTTGGTTTTGTTTCTTAATGACCACATCAGTACATTGTACTGCCCTAGGTCATGTGAGGATGAGAAAGCAAAAGGTGTAATCTCTCAGGTGAATTCAGCCAAGTTCTCCAGAGAAGATGGCTTTGGGAAAGGGAATATAGGTGGACACATTTGATCTAAAATAGCACCTTAACACATGATTTACTCCATGAAAGTTAATGTCGTTTATTAGTCTGATCTGTTTGAGGAGTGAAAGGGGAAACAAAATCTTATGCTAATATTTTGACTAAATAGGCTATAATGTAGAATAAACACAGAGGTCAATCAAATTAAAAATGTTGACAGATATTGAGTGGTATGTGCTATGCATGATATTTCCCCAAATGAATTAAGAGATACATGGCATTTGTGCCACCTAAACAGGATATAAAATGAAGATCATGATGCATAGGGGCTATGGTTTGAATAGTGTCCCCCAAAGCTCCACACATTAAAGGCTTGGTCCCCAGTATAACCCTATGAGACAAAATAAACCTTTTCTCTTTATAAGCTAATTGACTCAAGTATTTCATTAGAGTAATTCAAAGATGACTAATACAAGAAACTTTAGAGTTTATGTCGTTTATTCTCTATGAAGGGTTCATTCTATTTAAGTAAGAAAATAAAGCATTCTTGCTCTCATATAAAATATGCTACATAAGGTTTAATAACAATAAAAATCAGTGGATTACTTAGATTCAAAAACTATGAAAGAAATGAGAAACAGTATTTAACCTAAATATGTGTTTAACCTATCAATAGGTAAAGGTGGTAAGGTGATAGGTATTAAGTTTTCAGAAGGTTTTTTTTTTTTTTTTGGTGTTGTAAATATTTCTAACTAAAATCAATCTTGAGCCAGGAGGAGTGGCTTACATTTCTAATCCTAGTTACTCAGGAGGTAGAGATGTGGAGGATTGAGATTCAAGACTAACCCTGGCAAAATGTTCGTGAGATTCTATATTAACAGACAAATTAAACAGTGGTGTCACATGTCTGTAATTCTGATTATTCACCAGACATAAATAGGGGGATCACAGTCCAAACCCAGTCTAGGCAAAAACATGAGATCCTAGCTGAAAAATAACTAAAGCACAAAGAGCAGGAGGCATGATTCAATGACACAATGCTTGCTTACCATGTGTAAGACCCCAGTTCAAATCCCAGTACTACAAAACACAGTTATAGTTTTCATAACTATGGTAGCTGATCCATACATTTTCTAATGTATTCAAGATATGTAATTATCACACATAAAAGAATCTAGACCTAAAATGATGAGATAATAGTAATTATAGGACAGGAATGTAAAAGGGGGCCTGCCTGAGGATTAGATCATGGGAGAGCAAAGGAGGAAAGGAAAGGAAACATTACAAACATATGTATATGAAGATAGTATAATGAAATCCACCAAATGTTTTTGGAAAAGGAGGAGAGGAGGTAAGGGGATAAAAAGGAGGGGGTGTACTTGTTCAGAATGCACTATGTGCTTCTATGGAATCATCACAATAAAACCACCTTGCACTATCAATGCATGCTAATTAAAAATAAAATTAAGTTACAAAATAACTTCATACTTTTCAATTACGAAAAAGAATGTGTGCAAGAAAAATATTGATACTTCCTTAACTAGAAGAAAGACATAAGGAAAGTTAAATTGAATTATGGTGAAGTGAGCATAGAAAGTGTAGTGTCAATGCTGGCATGCGGTAGGTCCATCATCACAAGGGTAGTAATGTGCATAAGGATATCAGTGAAATTACTCATTCCCACCCAATAAAAAATTCCCTGGAAAAGTTCCACAGTATCTTACAACAGAGTTGAAGATTCAGCAGACAACTCACCCTTCACATTGTAGACAGAGTTAACCAGATTAGTAATGGGGAGAAATGTTTTGTTTTCAGAATCTGATATGAGATTATATAACACAAAATAATAATATTAGTCAATTGATGTAATGTAACACTTAACAGAGAATTTTTCCTTTTGATGTATTATTTTTTCAACATATTTGGTATAAGATTATACCCAGGCTATTTCAGAATAAGCCACAATAAAGTCTGATACTTACTTGCATATCATAAAACATGTCTAGTTTATTGAATATTGCCAATAATTGAAGGTTCAGATTAATTCTAATAACCTAAAATTAATAAATTCCTAAGTATATCTAATAATAATCTTGAATGAATTTAACTGTGGTTTTATAAACCACCCATGCTATATTTTCATACATTGCAATTCACAAGATCATGTAGCTCTCAGATGTTAATATTCCTCAATATTGGCTAAGAGAAATTTACCTCTGTGCACTCATATAGACCTTTGGAGCTTTTACTAGTGTTCTACCTTTTGATAGGCAAGAAATGTGAAATCGAGTCTTTAGGTACAGAAAACCAAAGGTTTATTATAGGAAAATATCCATGGACTAACAGGAGTTTAAGATTAATGACAAGAGGCATCATAAAAGGCAATTGACTGCAAATTGGGATTATGTGTGGAATACAGCCATGGTCAAGATGATTTCTTACAATGAGCAAGACTTAAGGTAGACCTGAAGGATTAATAGAAATACTGTGACATAAGAGCTATTGTTGAGTGATAGCATAAAAATTTCAGAGAGGTGATACCAATGGCAAGATTGAAATTGGTACCCATTAATTCATTAGAGTATTTATAATAAAAAATTATAAAATAGTAATTAGAAAAGGAGTAATCATATTCTAAATTTTTTTCAGTGCAAATTAAGAATTTAAAGCATTAAATTGTTCCTTAAGGTAATTGATGAAGAATGTTAAATAATCTTCCTTTTGAATAAAAATGCTTTCTATGATTAGCACAGTGTATGTATCAGAAGTCATGTTTTACTCTCTTCAAATTAAATTAACAAACTCTCATGCAAATTTGCACAATGAATGTTTTTAAATAAATAATTTTAAAATGCCCTTCAAATGTGTTTAAATGAATACACATACACAGACAATGTGTGTGTATAAAAATATCATGTTTCCATTACCAATGCACTGTAGTCAACGTTCTCCAGAGAAACATAACCAACAGGAGGTGTGTGTGTAGAAATTGGCTCAAATGATGCTGGAGGCTGAGAAGTCCTGAGAAACACAGAAAAGCCCATGATGAGATTCTAGTCAAACTCTGAAGACCTGAGGACCAAAGAAGCCCATAGTGTAAATTCCTGTTTAGAAACAAAGAATCAGCGTTCCTGCTTGAACAAGAAGGCAGGAAGGAAAAGGGTCAAGTCCACCCTTCATGTGTCTTCTGCTCTATTCAGGCCCTCAATAGATTGAAAGATGCTCACTCATATTGGGAATGGAAATTCTAGTTTAGAGAGTCAATCAATTCAACTACAAATTTCATCTGGAAATATCCTCAAAGACACAGGAAGAAATAATGTTCAATCTGATGATTATCCTGCACTGTAGTCAAATCCACACATAAAACTCTACCATCACCCATCTATATACATCAAAGAAGCTAAATTCTCCAGACATCAGTGACTCAATGAAGAAATGAGCAAATAAACTGAATAAAGCTTTTTCAAAGGAAGAAATCCAGATGACCAAAAAACACATGAAGAAATGCTTAATCCCTGACCTTAAAGGAAATGCAACTCAAAACCATTAAGATTCCACCTCTGTTCTGTTACAGTGGCTACCATCAAGAACACAAACAACAACAAATGTTGGCCAGGATGTGGGTAGAAAGGACCCTCATACACTGTTGGTGGGAATGTAAATTATACAACCACTATGCAAAAGAGTATGGAATCTCTTCCAAAATTTACAATAGAACTGTCATTGATCTATCAATGCCACTCCCAGGAATATGCCTGAAGAAATGTAAGTCAGATTACAGTAAAGGCATCTGCACACCCATGTTTATTGCAACGTTATTCACGAGAGCTAAGCTATGGAAACAGACAACATGCTCCACTGCTAATGAATGGATTAAGAAAATGTGATAATTTTATTCAGCCATAAAGAAGAATGAATTTTTTTCATTTGCAGATAAATGGATGGAACTGGAGAACATAAGTGAAATTAGCCAGGTTCAGAAATCGAAAGGCTGCATGCTTGCTCTCAAATATGGAATATAGACCTAATACATATACAAGCAATTGTATGAAAAACAGGACATGCTAATGGGAGGTTACACACGAGAGAGTGAAGGTAAAGGAAGGATGTTAAGAAGGTAAATATGGTTTATGTACTCTCTATACAATCACGAATATAGAATTTTTTAACATGTTGAAATCACTATAAGAAGGGGACTGAAACAGAAAGGAGAAAAATAAAGAAGATGAACTAATTTGAGTTATAATACATATATACATGGAAATGTTATAAGGAAACTCCCTGCATAACAATCTTAAACAAACAAAAATGTCATTTTTTTTTTACAAAATCATAGAACAGGAGGGTAGAACAGGTCCTATCTGGTACCAGTGGGAAGGGGGAGGATGTGGGAAGAGGGTATAGGGTATGCATATGATACAAATTCTGTGTAGACATGTTTGTAAATGGAAAAATGAGACCTGATGAAACTATTCCAGAGATGGGGGGAGGGGGGTAAAGGAGGATAGAGGGGGTGAGTTCAAATATCATATATTTGATATAAGAACTTTGTAAATGCCACAATATACCCTCAGCACAACAACAACAAAAAAATTAAATTAAAAAAATCTTTGTAAACAAGTCGGTGTTGTGATCGCACCCTGCAACCTCCTGTGGGAGCCCAGGTGGTACAGGCTTCCCATTACCGCATATCTTTACTGAAGGAATGAATGCACTCAGGTTATAAAGTTGGAATGATGGAGACTCATCTCAGACCCTGAGAAGATTCTAATCAGCCTTTTAAACTCTAGCCATATCAGACCACTGGAGAAGTTGTGCCTGTACGCTTATCTGTAAGTGGGTTGCTCATCCTCTTCTGAATCAGGAAACATTTTATAAACTCAATCTTATAAATCCTGAATATGACTATAAAAGGGACAAGCCATACAGAATTTTTAGAAACAAATACAGGCTTCTCTTATTATCCTTAACCCTTCCTGATGAACACAGTCTGGTTCAATTGCTTTTCTGAACTTACTGCTGCCAGGCAGAACAAAGGTGAGTTACTCTCAAGTCTCAGGGGCACGTACTAACTGGCCCATAGCTTAGTTTTAGGATTTAACCCATACCATCAAATCCAGTTAAATAGACAAGTTCAGGACACTGCTGGAGGAACATTGGTGGCACAAACCTTTAAAAGCAGTTTCTTTAGCGATATAAACTCTAAATTATGACTACTTCCAAGAACAGATATAATTCTATGTTGGGAATTAGAAAAAACGATGTATGCTCTCCTAGTAAAACACTTCTGGAGAAAATTCAAGTAAGCGTGTTCAAAGTGTATGAATAAACCACACAAAAATAATACGGGCTTATATAAATATCAATTATGGAAGAAAATAAAAGAAATACATACACACATACACAAACACACACACACACACACACATATATATATATATATATATATATACACACACACACAAACATGTATTCACAAGGCCATAATTTTAATTGAGGTACTGTCTTGAGGGGGCATAAGCAGGAGAAGGGAGAGGGAAATAAAATGATGAAAGGGGACAATGTTGAAGTGCATTGTGTCTGTGTATGAAGGTGGCACAAGGCAACTCACCGAAAGCTGTTGAAATGTAGCAGTTCCGGGTAGGGGACTTAAAGAGGGGTTAATCTGAGCAAAGTACAATATATGCAAGTGTGAAATACCATTAGGTATCTCCTTTGTACAATTTATATACACTAATAAAAAAAAGATGTATCTAGAAAAACACAAAAACAAAATCCCAAAATGGAAGGAATCTCAGAACAGTTTAAATCTCAAGCTTATTAACATGGGACTCAGACTAGGTCAACCTTTTGCTGGTCTGCTATATGACATACACAGAAATTGAAAGAACTCATTATTGCAGCATTATTTATCATAGACAAACTGTGGAATCATCCTAGGTGCCTATCCAAAAATGAATAGATGAAAATGTGGTATATATACACAGTAGAGTTTCATTCATTCAGCCATAAAGAAAAATGAAATGTTATTTGCAAAAATTGGATGGAAATGGAGATCATCAAGTTAAAGAGAGATAAGCCAAGATCAGAAATATCACGTTTTCTCACAAGCAGAATCTAGACCTAAAAATATATTAATATAACATGAATGTAAAGGGGAGACTGTTTAGGAGGGAGTCAGTAGGAAGGAGAAGGGAAAATGAGAGGATGATGGGAAGGGTGAATATGCTTGAAGTATATTATATGTATGCATAAAATAGCAGAATCAAAACTACTAAAATCTCTAAATGAAAAGGGGAGGGTGTAAATTTGATGAAAGTATACTATACGCATGTATGAAATATCACAATACAGCACCTTTTTAATAAATAGCATATGCTAACAAAAAGAAATTAGTCCTTTCTGTGACAAAAAAAATTTCCAAATTAATCATTATATCTCTGAAGATATAACATCGTGAACACACGAATATTTAAATTACCAATAAGGTGATCTTTGTTCTTTGTCATTCTTCTAGGTACAAGTAGCAAAATAAAAATAAGGAAGGAAGCTACCTCTCATAAAATCTTTAGAAGTGGGGAAGAATGAGTTGAAAAATTAGTCATAATCAAGGTCGTTTTATCTCTCTGGTCTGCTATCCATAGAGTCAAGTTCTTGAGATGGACTTTGCTATTCTTTTCATAATTTCCTCACACAGAAAAAGGGAAGAGTCCTTCTTATGATCCTTTTAAATCAAACAAAGCTAAGTAGGAGATTTTTTTCCCTTTGATACAGGGTGTCATTATGCAGTGTAGGCTGGCTTGAACTCCTAATTCTCCTGCTTTAGCCTCCTAAATGCTTGTATTACAAGTATAATCCACCATGCCTGGCTAACAAAGAGATGTTCAATTACACTTGCATCCATAAATAATTCAATCAATATAAAGAAGACTGGAATTATCATGTTTTTATGGCATTATTCACTTACTTTATACTTCGAGAAAAGACCATCCATTTATGAACAAAAATAAATGAAAAACATCCAAAGAAGGTTCTTATAATAATAGAAAAAGAGGAGAATAACATTGATGTAGGTAATGAACATATCTTCTAGGATGACATTTAAATATGGATTAGCAGGTCTAAGTGGCTCATGTCTACACTCCCAACTATTTGGGAGACTGAGACTGTATTGTTTGAGCCCCAGAATTCAGTTGCTGGACGAGGCCATAGACACTATCTCAAAACAACTACAAATTAATTAACTAATTAATTAATTGACTTTAGATAACAGCTCAAAGAGTACATATGTAAAAACAAAACAAAACAAAACAAAAAACTGAAGCTCATCCAAGTTCTGAGATCAAATATTTTGATACTGGGAAAGGGACAGAAACTAAAGACACATGCATGATCATTAGTGTCATAGAAGTAGGAGAGTAATTTTCTTAAAGGCTGTGAGTGGTTAACTGTGGCAAAGTTAACAACAAATGAAGTCAAATGATGACTGAAAAATTTTAATTATATTTAGTTAAGTAAACTCACTAAGAATTTTACAATACATACTTTAAGAATGGTGGTCATAAAACCAAAATGTAGTGAGTACAATAGGAAAGAATAAAACCCAAACCAAAAGGAAGTAAAAACTAATGCAGGAGAAAACTAGGAATTTGGGGTGCACAGGATAATGGCCATCATAAAAACAGTGTGTCCTAATTCCTCAAGCCTGTCAATATGCTACTTTACATGGTTAAATGGAGTTTATAGATATAATGAAGTATCTTGAGATGGAAAGATAAGAAATAATTTCCCTCTAGAGCTTTCAGTAGGAACCAGCTCCCCAAGATTTAATTTTAGCTCAGTGTATCCTATTTCAGAACTCTCACATCCAGAATTGTAACAAATTAAGTCTGTGTTGTTTTGAACCCTCAATTTTGTCAAAATTTGTTACACTAGTAAGAGGAAAGTAACACAGAGCCCTTTCATTGTAGAGAGATTTGTTTTCTGATGAAAACTTGATTTCAAGTATCTGAAACCTTGATTTCAAGTATCAATTTCTCCAAAGGCATTTGCCAAAGTAATGCAGCCAACAAACATAGTAAAATACTGCTGATACCAAATAAAAAAACCTCTGGTATGTGTGTATACAAATTTGAATATTTATGTAATAATATATATAAACTGTGAAGATATAAAATTGCATACTTATGACAGAAGAAATATAAATATAAGTATGTACCTTAATTATAAAAATATTGCCTTGATATGACTAAAAGAACAAAATTCATATATACAGACATGCCTCCTATGCATCCTGTTGGGTACTTAATTGCATCTCAATAATTAATATGATTAAATTGAAATCACAATTCCATCCCTACACATCGTCTACTTGTCTTCTCCATCTTAAATATCAGAGGTGTCACCCCTGCTGAGCTAGAAAAAAAGCCTGGAGAATTTGATTTCCTTCTCCCTTTCCTTTCTTTGCCTTTCACACTCATGCATTTGAATATCCTGACAATGTATTTCAAATACATTCTACATAGGAGCACTTCCCTAGTACAGTGAAAGTTAGGAATTACTGTTGCTCCTTCATAATTATCATTTCTCTTTTGACCTGTACATTTTATTTACATAGTAGTCAGAATGTGGACTGCTATTTTCAACTTTAAATAATACAGTATATCTGTGCTTGAAACCCTCCAAAGTCTTGTATAAGACTAAGAAATAAATTTACAATGATAATTTTTACTCACTTTTTGTGTTTACCTGATAAATTTGTCTTCTTTTTTGTTAAGTGTTCATATTATAGTGTTCGTGTTTGTCATTGCATTACTGTTTGTTGAAGTATGTTTTTTCTGATGTTACTATAGACACTGTTGTGTGTTCGTGCTTAGTGTTTGATAAAAAATAGTCTGTTTATTTGCAATATATCTTTATTTTATACTTACATTTGTCTGTTGTGGGCAGCATTGCACTGAATTATGCTTTTTGATCTACTCTCTAAGTCTTGTCACTTAAAATGAGTAGGACATTAACCATAAATGCAATATGTTTAGATTTAGGTCTATGATTGTATTATTTTTTTCACTGTGAAATTTCTTGTTTTGTTCCTGAATATAGATATTTCCCTTTGAAATCATTGTCTTTCAAACTGAATAATGCCTTTCAAAAGTTATATATTATGTTATTTAAGATATAGATATTTAAACAATAATTTTAGTATAACTAAAATGTTATACTTTTATATTACTTTGGTGGCAAAATCTCTTATTTTCTTTTTATCTGAGAGCATCTCATTTAAAATTAATCTCTGAAGAGTTTATTAACTGGATATAAAATTCTTTAATCTTTTAAATATCTCTTGGCCTCCAAAGTTTCTGATGAGTTACCTACAACCATTTGAATCACTGTATCCCTGTATGTACATTATATTTCTGCTGCATTTTTTAAGATGCATGTTCCAAACATGACTCCCATTCCAAATGTTGGCTAGGTAACCCCACATGTGAGGCCATCCTAGACTAGCCTGGTCCCAATCAAAGTGTCAGTTGACTTCAAATTCATGAGAGAGCCCTGCTGAGACAATTTACATTTACCCAGATCAGCAGGCTCACATAGATCACTACAGATTCACCAGCTATAAAAAGGTGCATATTATTTCAGTACATGACAATATGAAGTGGCTTTTGTGCATTTAATGAGCAATTGATGCATTATTTTTCTTTAACTAAGAATTTGTTAATGGTTGTATGCCTTCACCTTTACCTCAGATTTAGAATCAAAAAGTAATGTTTCTCCAGAATTCATCATGAAAACAGAAGTCACTCCTGCTCTAGATACATTAAGCAGAAAAGGATTTCATGTAAATGAATAGGTACTTACAAAAGCTATGGGTTTTCTGTAAAAAGAAAATCTGGAAAAGATGGTAATGTATTTGGCTTTACCACTAACTTTTTGAAATTTTCTAGGAACCAGAAAAATGAAACTAGTACCAATAATCACATCTCTGAATATAAGTTGGTATACATGCAATGCCATGTACAGTATAAGTGTAATATATCAAGAAATAGATGTCATAATAATCCTAGGGCAAGAATGTTATTAGAGAAGGCATTAACTGGGAAATTCAGGCAAGGAAACTAAGGCAAAGAGCCAAAAATTTTTGTCTCCATTAATATGAATGAAACCAAATATCACAAATTAGTTGACAATGATAACAGCTAGTCTAGTCATATTTTTAGAGGACTTAAATAGCTACAGAATATGTGTATATATTCTCAAATGTGTAGAAGTTTCACATGTACTCTGAGTGCTATGGTGCATTCTGGCTTGTTAAAAAGTGAGAAAAAAGGCAATTAACTTTCAATGATGTTATGTTTAAAAAGCAATTTCTGTCATCTTTATCAAATTGACAGATGTTTTATTGCAGTAACTAGATCAATCAATCTGTTATTTTGGCATCAGGTATAAATAAAATGAAAAGACTTTTACATTCAATGAGAGGAAGTTTTTCACTGCAATTCCGTGAAGTAAAAGTTATTTCAATTTTATTAAAGATGACATTATGATAAAAAGAGTTTAGGCAACTTGTGCAATGATCAAGATGTGAGACAAAAATAAGTAGATGCAATAAAAAACTTTGGAATTTGAAGGCTATTATTATTAAGGTGATGCTATTCATTTTCCCAAATGTAGTCAGTTAATACACCAATTTACTTCTATCTTAATTCCTAAATTCAGGAAATATTGATAATCTCTCCATTCTTGCTTAATGTCATTCTTTTCTTAGGTATAGCTATACTCTTCTTATCTATGTCCCCCAGAGTACACCAACATTACTGTCATCACAATTACTTATTGCAAAATCATCTTTTTCCCCTTATGGTCTTTACAGTGTTCTCATCTCAAAATTTCTTCAAAATGGAAATTTTTCAGTTAGATTTCAGTGATTAAAAAGTCCATGACAAACTGAAAATAACCAGAATGTTTAATAAAATAATTATGAATACACACAACATATTACATATTAGATCCTTTTCTAATTATTTTAAATTGTAAATGAAGTAGTAAAAGAACCTAACTTTCTTGCTGAGTGAACTGTTCTTTTTTTTTAATATTGTCACAAGTATTACCTACTACATTTAATGTTGAACATATTACTGTAATATTGATCTAGACTATATTCATATTAAGCTATGGAGCCTGAACATGATCTCCAATTTCAGCTAGAATGCCTCTAAATAACACTAACCAGGATGTCATGCCATCAGAGGAAATTACATACATACATACATACACAGACACACATGGTGATAGAATATAATATGAGAATTGGCCAAGGACATAAATACATATATGAGTAAAGGTAGAAAAAAAGGGAAATGACCAATTTAATGTATCTTATGATTCCTTCTTATTTTTTCCCTAGATTTTATTATTATTATTATCTTCATTATTATTGCTGGCAGCTCAGAGAGTATGAGACTTAGAGTTGCATTATAAATAGATTTAAATCAATTTCATTTCCAATGTGAAGCTGATACCAAGGCTCCAAACTTCTCAACAGCCTCAGTGAGGAAAAAGTTAAGTGTTATCTTTAAGCTTTGATCTGTAGGAATGATTCATTTCTGCTCACATTACTGGTTTGCAAGGAGAAAAACACTGAGCTCAGTTTTTTGTTGTCAGTGGGTCTAATCAACTCTGTTCCTTCTAATATAGTATAGTTCCTTCTTCTTTCTCTGAAACTAAACCTCAAGACATTAGAGCCTAGGCATTCTTCTATGAATGCCCTTCCACAGTGTTAGGTTCTTCCTCAGAAGGGAGGCTGGTGCTGTAGACTTTTTTAATTCAGCCATCGAAGCATAGCCTAGAAAGACTGAGGCTAGGTAGTACAGGAGGAGCCATGCACCACCTCTAGGAGTTGCCAGGTCATTTTTGGGAAAGGCCAGGAGGAAGAATGAATCTTGTTTGGTGCTGTGGTAGGTATATTCACACAGGTATCTTTTTCATCTTCTTAAACTTCCCCGTAGGCAAGACTCATTAATACTACCTCAAAAATAAGGACACTGTCTCAGAGAACTCAATAATTATCTCAAGGTCCAATAGCTGGTGGTAAAGCAAGGATTCTAACCCAGACTTGTCTAACTGAGAAGCCTGGTCTTTTTCTATCCACTGGTGTCTTCCATTCACTGGTGATGGGGTTTCCGTCCAGCCACTGTGGCCAGCGAGAAGCCAGAAGGGGGAGATGAGAGGAGTTATTCTGTTTTATTGTCTTACCCCCAACTATTGGTGCAGCAAGGTTTTGTGGAAAGAGGAGAAGCTCTATGTTGTCTACCTCATCTCACAGCAATGAAACTGGCTTTTACATCAGAGCAGGTTAGTAGAAGGCTCACCCACTTGAATATGACCTTTTTGTGAGCTAGTTCTAGGTCACAAATTTCTAGGTCACTAGGAGAAAAATTCAAACTCGCAAAACTCTGTTTTGTCAAACTGCTGAATACCCTGCAGCACTCTACAGATTGTCATAGCACATATTCCAAAGAAATGACCATAAATTCAGAAATCCATAAAGAAATAATCGTGGCACATTTTGTGGATAAGAGAGCTATTCATAGCTCTAACTGTTATAAAATTCCATAGATTAGGTGGTTTTGACAAAAGACATTAATTTCTCACTGTTCAAAATGCTGGGAAATCCAAGATCAAGGTGTAGCAGATTAGGTTTCTGGTGAGGGTTCTCTTCCTGGCTACAGATGGCCACCTTCTCACTGTGCTCTTACACAACAGAGGGGAAGGAAATTCGTGTCTTCTTATACAGACTCTAATTCCATCATAGGGGCTCTAACCTCCTAACTTCCCAAAGTACCTCCAAATTCCAGCACATTGGTATTAGGGTTTCAACATGTGAATTTGGGGGGACATACACATTCAGAACACAAGAGGTGTGGCCCCATCCAAGAAATGAAGTCTGACCACTTTCTGTTACCTCCCGTTCTTTAATCCATAGGAAAATAATAGAAGGAAGGGGCTCTAACGTGTGAGAAAGGAAGTAGACAGAGGTTCTGTGCTCTTGAAATTCTTTGAGCTTCAAGAGAGTTCTTTTCTATGGCTGTTATAAGGAACCTGAATGAAGCTGGCAGGAATTCTTCTAGCTGTATGAATTTCATTTCATACCTTAGTAACTGGGGACATAAAAAAGGCTTTTCTTGCCATTGTTAAATTATTTTTCCAATTTTGATGCTTGGAACAGAAAAATTTCCTTGCAACCTTAGGATCCTGTTCATAAAAGTTGAAAAGTATCCCAAGGATAGTTCATGGAATGCCAGTTCTGTAGGTTGGGGGTTATGTGTGGATTTAGCAAGGTATAGACAAGGCTGAGTTCCTTTTCATGCTAACCCAGACATTGGCAGAACTCAATTCCATACAGTTGTAGGACTGAGTTCTCCATTCTTTTACTGCCTGTCTACTACTAGGTGCCTCTCTCTGGCCATTGCCTGTAGACTCCTACAGCTCAGAATCAGCAACAGAACACTGAGTGTTTCTCTTGCTGCTGTCTGAGCTTCTGGAATCTCAAATTCCTTCCCTTGATCATCAACATCCTTAATGAGAACATGGGCTTACAAAATGGAGATTATTGCATATTTTTGTTTTTTACCAGATGCAATATTTTTTCCTTTTCTTCTTTTATATTTTTATATCATTGTGGAGATATATGCCATACCAGGAAAGACACTAATTTATAGTAGCCTCCCATCTTATCCACAGATAATGCTTTCTAATACTCCTGGTGGGTAGGTGGGAGCCTAAGAATACAGATGATACTGACTGTACCCTATGTAGGCCTTTTTTTCCTGTAATGAGGCGTGTTTTATAAATTATGCCAGTAAGAGATTAGCAAAAATGATCAATAATAGAACAATTATAACAATATTCCTGAATATGGTCTCTCTCTCAAAATATTATTCAGTAGAGCTTAGCAACTTTAGTATATATATGATTTTTAACTCAGTATATTATTTTTATCTTGCAAAGTTAGGAATTTTTACATTTTCACACAAAGGAAGCATTTTAAGACTTTTTTGGCATATCTGAATTGTCAACATCACTGCTTTATGGCTTTGTGGCCATTATTCAGTGAAATAAGAATTAAACACAAGCAATATGACACCATGAAAGTCTATCCAATATAACCACGGTGGCTACTAAGTGACTAGCAAGCAGATTCTGAGGACTAAGAGATGTTCCATGTCCCAGGAAGGATGGAGAGGGATAACATATTTTACCATACTATCCAGAAATATGTACAACTTAAAATGTGAATTATTTATTTCTGGAATCTTTAACTTAAGGTTTGGACTAACATTGATGATGGGTAACTGATATTGCAGAAAGGCAAACTGTGACTAAGGGAGGGCTACTGTATACTGCACAAGTCAATGGTCTTCAGTGTATTCATTAATGGTGCAACTACCTCCCCAATACATTTTAGAATATTTCTTCACCAGGAAGTTAACCTGCACCCATTAGAATTCACCCATCTCCCCCAGCTCACCCCATACCAACTCTAGGCAACTACTAATCTAATTTCTGTCTCTATAAATTTGCCTGCCTATTCTGAACATTTTATAAAAATGAAATCATATGAAATGCAGACTTTCGTGAGTGGAGTTTTGATTTAGTATAGTTTCTTTTTTTACATAAATTTATTTTAATGGATACATTGACACACGGAAGTTATACATATTAATGAAGCATCATTTTTTTATACATATATATATATATAAATAGCTTAATTAAAGTAAACATATCTATCTCCTCAAACACTTATTGTTTCTTTATGGTGAAAACATTCCAAGTCCTTTAAACTAGCATTTGAGAACTATAGTACACAATGACTATTTATAGTCACTCTGCTGTGCAATATGATATCACATCTCACTCCTGTCTAACAGTAACTCACTACCCTAACTTGACCAACATTTCCCTACCTCCCCCTTCTTCCTATTTGCCCTGCCCCAGGCTCTGGAAACCACCATTCTGTTCTAAAATTTTGTATGATATACTTTTGTAGAGTTCTCATGTGAATGAGATCATGTACTACTTGTCTTTCTGCTCCTGACTTGTTTTGTATAGCATTATGATATCCAGTTCCATTCATGCTGTCATAACCTACAGGATTTTATTCTTTCTATGGTTGAATACTATTTCATTGTGTGTGTACCACATTATCTTTATATATTCATCAGTTGATGGACACTAAGGATTGTTTCCATTTTTTGACTATTATGAATATTACTGCATTAAATGTGAGAATGCAGATGTCTTCTTAACTTACTGATTTCATTTCTTTTGGGTAAGTATCCAGTAGCAGAGCTCCTGGTTCATCTGAGCATTCTATTTTTATGTTTTTGAGAACCCTCCATATCATTTTCCAAAATGGCTGTACTAATTTACATTCCTATTAACAGTGTGCAAAGGTTCCATTTTCTCCATATCTTCCACAACATCTATTATGTTTTATATATTTGATCAGTCCATTCTTACTGGAGTGAGGTGACATTTCATTGTAGTTTTGATTGTCATTTCTCTGATATTTAGTGATGCCATTTCTACATAGACCATTTCTTGGTCTTTTTTTGAAAGCTATTTAGATCTTTCATCCATCTTTTAAAAACAAGTTATTTATTTTTAGTTACTGGGCTTTTAGAATTCATTGTATATTGTAAATATAAAGCCCTTATCAGATACAGAGTTTAAAAGTATTTTCTCCCATTCTGTAGGCTATGTCTTCACTCTGATCATTTTTCTTTCATTTTCAGTGGCATTTTAATTTAATGTAGTCCCAATTGCCTGTTTGTCTTATCTAACAAACCTTGCCCATTCTAAAGAACTAAAGAATTTCCATTGTGTTTTATCTAGTAGTTTTATTTTCATGTGTTATGTTTAAGTCTTTTTAATTTTTGGCTGAGCTGGGTCATTGAACTGATGGTCTTGAGCTTGATAAGCAAGCACTTTACTACGTGAGTCATGTCCCCAGCCTTTTTTGCTTTAGCTCATTTTTCAGTTAAGGCTTTGCATTTTTGCCTGGGGCTGGACTTCGACCTTGATCCTCCTACCTCAGTCTCCCAGGTAGTTGAGATTATATCTACCACACTTGGCTTGTTTATTAAGATGGGATATTGACAACTTTATGCCTAAGTTTTCCTTGAATCATGATCCTCTATTTCTGCCGCCTGAGTAGTTGGGAAGACAGGTATGAGCTACATGTCTACCCTAACTTTTAAGTCTTCAATTCATTTTAAGTATATTTTTGTAACTGGTGAAAATAGTAACCTACCTTCATGCATGTAGTTACACAATTTACCCAGCACTATTCATTGAGAAGATTACCCTTTCTTCATGTGTACTCTTAGCAAAATCATTAGAAATTAGTTGACAGTAGATGTTTGGATCTACTTCTGGTTTCTCTATTCTTTTTCAATGGTCTATGTTTTTATACCAATGCCATGATTTTTTAATTACTGGGGTTTTTTAATATATTTTCAAAATCAAGTAGTGTAATGTCGTCTTCTTTATTCTTTTTTGCTCAAAATTAATTTCATAATTTGTGGGGGTTTTGTGTGTGTGTTTGTGTGTGTGTGTGTATGGTTCCATACAAATTTTATTATTTTTTTTCTGGTTGCATGAAAAACAACATTGGTGTTTTCCTAAGGATTGTATTTAATCTGTAGGTGCTTTGGATAGTATCAACATTTAATTAACAATATTCTTATAATCCATGAACATAGACTGTCTTTCCATTTTTTTGTGTCTCCTTTAATTAAATTCATTAATGTTTTATTAATTTCACTGTGGAGATCTTTCAGCTCTTTTTTTTGAAAGTAGTCCTACTTATTTTGCTTTTGTAGCTACTATAAATGGGATGTCTTTCTTAATTTCTATTTCATGTATTTGACTATTGGTATATAGCAATGTTATTGATTTTGGTACATTGATTTTGTATCCTGAAACCCTCTTGAATTTTTTAATTAATTCTAATAAATTTGTGTGGATTTTTTGGAATTTCTCTACATAAAACCATGGTATTTGCAATCAGTCACAACTTGATTTTTTTTTCCAATTTCTCTTCTATTTCTTTGTCTTGTGTGATTGTTAAGTAGAACTTCCAATACTGTGTGAAATAAAAGTGATGAAACTGGGCCTCTTTATCTTGTTCCAGAACTGAGAAAGCTTACACCTTCTTATTCAGTACAATGTCAGCTGTTGTTTTATTATGTGTGGCCTTTATTATTTTTTCAGGGTTTTTTGTTATCATGAAGCACTGTTGTTTTATCAAGTGTTTTTCCTGACTCTATTGAGATGGTCATATGATTATTGTTCTTGATTTTATTCATGTTTTATATCACGTTTATTGATTTGCCTGTGTTGAACCATCATTGATGGTTAGACTTGAAATGGTTGTATCTTATAATTTCCACTCTTTATAGTTATTTCACTAGGGATTAGTTCTTCAGAGTTCCTCATGTGTTCATTCTATATGTATGACAGTTTGTAATACAAATTTTTACAATTTACTTTCAGATAAATTTATAGAGGATGTTATGTTATGTTCTGAAGCACAGTATTTTTTCTCTTAAGTTTAGGATGGTTTGGCAAAAAAGAGTAAGTATTTAGGCATATTCAAACAGCACAAGTACCACCATGGTACTAGATTAAAAGATTCTACTCTTTAACAAATTGCCTGCTTTGTGAGGGCTATCACATTCCTCACTTCATTTGATATCATTTGATAAATAAATAGGACCACTAACCTATATTTATGATGAAGGGTTTTGAGTGCAGACTAAGACCATTCATTATGCCATACCTCACATAAATTTCGAGCACAACTTCTAAAATATTTCACTAAATCTTAAGTAATTCCATCTTCAATCATTTATCATTATTATATTAATTTTCTCTTAACACTATCCACTATTTAGCTTGAATCATTATTAAGAAAAATATCATCTATACTAATAGCGGGTAATCTCTTTCCAATGTCTTTTAAACTAAAATTACCTTGAGAAAGATCATGGTTGAAAAAGACTATGGCTTCACTATTCTGTCCTTTTCTGCCTTATAATATTTCTCAAGAAAAAATATGACAAAAAACTCTTTCTCTCAAAATGAGACCAGTTATGTCTTCCATTAAAAGGTAGGCATTATGTCAGCATAAAGATTCTGTGCTAGAGCTCTATAATCCTTAACAGTGCCCATTATGTATCAGAAACTCATTACCCATTTGCCAAGACAATGAAGAAATGAATGAATGGTTGTTGAGTAAAATCTGCTTTAATGCCAGAAAGTAGAAAAAGATGGCACACATCTTACATCCTTAAAGGTTTTTCTTCTTGATATAGGACAGAACAAACTGAAATACAAAAGAGACTTTGAGGATGCCATACTTTTTTAAAGCAAGAGTCCAATTGGGTAGTAAGTGAAAGACACTTGGACAGACTTAACTCATACTTCAAATTAATGGAGGGAAAACATGATAGAGGTCAACTGAAGAAAATATTTAGATTTAATTAGTGCCTTCAAGACCAACAGCAACATAGTCAGAAGTGCAGTCAGCAATGGCACAATGCATTCCTAACTATTCCTTAAGAACTCTACCATTTAGGTACAACACACCATCATAACCTGACCTGTTTTCTATCATAGCAGGAATGCAGTCAAGGTTTGTGAGGAATACTGCCACTTCTATACTTTTTCACAACATCTCCAATCAAGATTTGACTATTCTCCCAACTTCTCCACCTTTATACTGTGGAATATCTGTATTGGCCAAGTGAAAGCAGAATATAAATGAATATCCCCTTCTTTATCTTATATTAGCCTTAGCTATTTAAGCATGTTTTTATGTGATTTCTAAAATATGCTATTGTAGTTTTCTACTGCATATTATACACAAGAAAAAAATTATACATAAATTAAAAGACATTACAGTGAAAATAAAGGCAACCCTAAGGAATCAGTGCCTTTTAAGAGTTATATTTTATGTAGCTTTTCTTACTAACAAATATGTATGTTGAAACCCCAATACTTGCTACCTTGAATGTGACAGTATTTGGAGAGATGACTTTAATGACAGGATTAAGCTAAATGTCATCCTTAGTATGGACCCTAAGCAAATATGACTAGGTTCCTTATAAGAAAAGATGATTAGAACACATATATCCATGCTAGGAGAAGACCATGTGAAGATACAATAAGAAAATGCATGTTTCTAAGCCAGAGAGAGAAGCCTGAGATGGAAGTGAAGCCTGTGAAAACCTTGATATCTCATTTCTACCCTCCAGAATTGTAGGAAAACAAAGTTCTGTTTGTTTGAGTCTGCCAGTAAGCAGTAGTTTGTTAGGAAGCCCTAGCAGCAAATCCACTTTCAATGTTTGTCTTTGAAATGGACGTGCAGGCCCACAGAACATTTTTCCAAATCTCTTGAGACCTAGTGTGATTTGAAGTTGGATTTTTTTTTGTTTTGTTTCAGGGTATGTACTACTTATGTTAAATGCCAGAAGTAGACTGGGTTAATACTATGTAAGCAAACTCATGAGGAGTTTTGCAGGAAAATGCATTAATATACACAGAAAGAAGAACAAAACACACTGAGGGAGAAAAATAAAAGCTTTTCATTAGTTCAGATCAGGATTAGATACCAAACAAATAGTAGCAAAACATATTAAATAACCAAAGATCTACCTGCAACACCTACTTTACTCCTTTCCTAAAATAAAATGTTAACATTGGATAGGACTCACTAAAAAGGAGAAGTCATCTACAGAGCAGAGCACATTATTTTATAATTTTATAAGGTGAATAATAAATGGCATAAGCATTTTTTTCTACTGTACTTCCAAAAGACCAAATACCAGTCCATACATCCCTGATTTCAGTTTATTGTTACAAAAGTTACAAAAGGACCCCGTGATTTGCCTTGCCCTAGATTTATATATTCAGAAATATAGATATATTTGGAGCTTTATGTAAATTCACATTCTCTAATCTATAACACTTTTTTCTCTTCACTTGAAGATTCAATTATTAATGTCTAGTTACTTTAGTTATTTGTGGACTTAAAAGTTTTCTTTTCAAAGATTACCACTCTTGTAGGGAGCCAGTGGCTCATGCCTATAATCCTAGCTACTCAGGAGGCAGAGATTAGGAGGATCACAGTTTGAAGTCAGCCTGGGCAAATAGTCTGTGAGACCCTATCCCAAAAATTCCTAGCACAAAAAGGGCTGGTAGAATGGCTCAAGGTGCAGACCCTGAGTTAAAGCACTATTAATACGAAAAAAAACTTACCAATCTTCCATTAAGAACAGAATATCAAAGTGGTCTGCCTTTCATAAGAAAGATAGCCAGCATAACTTAACCAACACCAATTGAAGGCAAATCTTTCCCACTGACCTCACCCGTAAGGAAGGGAGTGTGCAGTTCTAATGAAGCCTCAGCCCTTCTCACTCAGCTCAAGTTCTTGTTCCTTCTAACCTCCTGGCTGACCTAAATTCTGCTGATATGGAAAATCCAAACTAAAAATCTGTCTGACATGGGGCTCTGAAGAGTTATACCTAATAGCAGGTTTTTATTTATTTTTATTTATTTTGTCAGTACTGGGGATTGAACTCAGAACCTCACATTTGAGCCCAGCTTTTTTAGTTTGTTTTTCAGAGGGAGTCTCATGCCTTTGCCTAGGACAACCTTGGATGGAAATCTTCTCATTTCTGTCACCCAAGTAACTGGGATTACAAACGTCAATTATATACCCAGTCCTTGATAGGAGATTTGTGGAATACTGAAAACATAATGGCTATTAACTGATGGACAGAGGTTATTGTGAAGAAGAATTTGATCATCCTTCAGAAGTCTTCAATCTCTATTCAATGACTGAATAATTTTAATCCTAGAAATGGAAATTCTAGTTTGGAAAGAAAACAATTTATAACATAATGTCTTTTCTATTTTTAGAAAGATATTTCACTAGGTCAAAATTTTTACTGGATTGAAGAGTGCTTCTGAAAGTGTGTATCAATGGGACCTCAATATATGACCTTGTTTGGAAATTATGTCTTTGCATATATAATCAGTTCAGATGGAATTATATTGTGTTAGATAGGTTTTAAGCTGATGACTGGTATCCTTACAATACCCCTTTGGGCATGTCAGGTCCTGGACACACACAAAGAAGAGAATGCCATGTGTAGACAGAGACAGAAATTAGAGCAATGCGAGTACAAATAAAGGAACTCCAAGGATTTCTGGCACCCACAGAAGCTAGGAAAGACATGAGACAGACCTTCCTTCAGTGCCTCCATAGGGAACCAACTCTGCCATGCCTTGATTTCAGACTTCCAGTGCCTATAAATGTGAAAGAATAAATTGTTGTTGTCTTAAGGAACTTAGTTTGTGGAATTTTGTTACATTAAGTGCTTGGAAGTCATAAATAATCTCATTGGAAGAAGTCATTTCAATCAATTCTTGACTGATATTATAGCCAAACAGGCTTTAGTCTTTTACAAAGTTTCCAACAATTCAACAATAAGAAAAACCTAGTTAATGAATGTTGTGTCAGCCTTTTGATTTGGAAAAATCAGTGCTTGATTTACGGTTCTTGGTGATCTCTATACTGCACAGCCTTGTCCTCTTTATTCCTTTGTACGCCTGGTTCTCCACCAGTCCCACTAGATGATGTCCTGCCTACTTTACGAAATTTTAATATGCTTATCCCAAGATTCATTATCAAAGCCAACTCTAAAGGTTGGATATTTGTAAGGAATCAGATACTATGTTTTTCATCTATAAATGAAAAATCATGAACTAGGGTTAAGTTATCATAGTTGTTGACTCTATTGATTGAATGATAGAATATTTTTACAAAAATAAGATTTCTGTTTTTCCCAGTAAGTCAAAATACAAATGGCACGTAATTGCATTTTGTTAGGCCAATTTATAAAATTTTAACTTGCAAAAAAATTTGAACTCTTACTCATACTATTTACAGTATTTTTTTTGCGTGTTATAAGAACTCTTTTATTCCAAAGGTATACTGAGAACAAGGAACTATTAGCCAATCCAAGGGCTCATTTTTGGTCAGGAAATATACAATTCAAATTATGTGTGAACCTCAACACTAACTTTAGCTTCCACTATAAGTAATACAACACAGTTTTCATTGTGAAGATGTGTTTCAATGTCATTTCAGTTGATTTGAGTTATCTGCACCTTAGAGTTTATAGGGAGCATAAAGCATCGACTACTTTAACTTTAAATTGATTACAAATGTCTCTGTACCAAGTAGCTACTGGCTATTGAGCAATATTTGAAATGCACATATGCTTATTTCAAAAAAATAGTTCAAATATTATTAAGCTGTCCCACACTGGCTTTTCATTCGCACACACCTTCTGATAAGACACATAGGATATTAGAAAGAAAGTCAAGAAAAGGAGTTTTGTTTTATTTTGGATTTTATTTTATTTCATTTTCTTGGGGATTTTAAAATTCTTTTTAAGAGAAAACACACTGTCTTCATAAGAGGCCAATATGCCTCTCATTTCTTTTGTGGTATGGATGAATCTTCAAAGATACACATTTTAGATGAAGATGTTTTGATCAATAAAACGTTATTAATCGTTCCTGAGTCAAAAGCCTTATTAAAGACAGGAATACACTTGTGGTTTTGTCGATTACATTGCCCTTGGAGAATTATGAGGTAGCAGTTTCATCTCTCTGGAGCCTACCTTGGCATTCCATCCACTGAATGTGTGAATGAAACTCAGCTGGCATTTGCTGTGATAATCTTGTTAAGTGAAGTCCACTGGCATTTCAGTAAATCAAAACACAAACAATTTGCTCTGGAATATTTGTGACCCTTCTGCTGAGTACATGTTTTCATTTAAAGTAGGAAAGCAGTAAGTTCCCATTCAGCAATTGATCAACACTCTGTTGGCTATCTTAATAGTACATGTAACAAGTGTAATTTAATTCTATAAGAACATAATTTTGTCATGATGTATATTTCTAGTGACACATAAATTATACCATTGATACAAGAAAAATAAATGTTTAAAAAAAACAAGTTAATAACATTTTCTACCTAAATTTATGTGTTTATATGGAAGTCTAGAAATATCCCTGTTTTATAACCAGGAACATGTGTAGGGTAAATAAAAATGAAGGGAAAAAATGAACGTATCAAGTATACCAAAAACTAAATCACAAACCTTTGTTCATTTGTGGCTCATTGAGCTGAGGCAATAGATCTAGCTCATAGTTCTGGTAGCTGAATGAGTGGCACAGGTTTAGCCTTTAGCTTTGCCTCAGGAAAAATATTACAACAGCTAAATCTATATAAACTTCATACTTTTCAATTATACCTGCCTGAGAATGGATTTGCAGCACTGTGCCCAAGATCAGAACAAGGTTAATGCATTTAACATCTTTCTGAAAATGGTTATTAAGGACAGCTTTAAAGAGGGGTCATCAGATGCCTTCTTTGGATAGGCAAATCTCCATATCTCAAATATTTCCAACAAAGAAGAGTGACAATGCTTCAATGAGATGGGAAGATGCGGGTCTCACAAAGTAGATAGTCATCCTTTCTTCAAGGACTTTAATAATGCTACAGTGACTAAATCTTAAGAGTATTAAAGATATATTAGAGGATGTGTAAAGATATCTGAAGTTGAATTTGGAGGATAAACATGGGTTATGTTATTTTAACCACCAATCTTCTCCTTTAAAGTTGGGAATTTAAGAAGGTCTTATACACATAGCAGTAATGTAACAAATATTCACAGTTTTTTGCGTATATATGTGTGTGTGTGTTTATATATACATACATATTCTTTCAAGCTTTTGACATTATACATGAAACATGCGCTGTTCACAGCACACAGACTCATTTTTCATATACTCTGTATGAATAATATAATGTGTTTAAGTGACAGAGTCTTATAAAAGCACAATTCTAAACTTGGTCTTGGTGACAACAGTCATCGCACATCTACCAAAAGACACCATCTTCATTGTGTATAACCTAGAGATATACTTCATGGTTGTTGCATGCTCTAAGATAGAAATATTAACAGAAACAAATGACAAGACTTTTAATCTCTGTTTCAGCAGAGAAATGCTGTTTGTGCTTTAACTGCAGATTTTTCTTTTTCTATCCTAAACCTAAAACAGTATGCAACACTGAATGCTTAGGGGATAGTTTGGGTCAATGTGAATATAGTCTCAAATAGTCAAAACAACAACAATAAAAATAACAAAAAACCTTAAGCAAAAAAACCAGAAGCCCATGGCTTCTGCCTGTAATCCTTGGCAGGCTGACATTCAGATGATTGGGGTTCCAGGCTAGCATAGGCCAAAAAAAGAAAAGTTCGTGAAAACTCATCACAATGGAAAAAAGTTAGGTGTGGTGCATGCCTGTCATTTTATCATGTGCTTTTCCTATATCAGGAAATGTAATAGAAGGATAGAGGACTAGGCCTGTTTAGGCAATAAGCAAGACCCTATCTCCAAAATAACCAAAGAAAAAAGGGCCTCAAGGATGGTTCAAGTGGTAGAGAGCCTGACTAGAAAGAATAAAGTCCTGAGTTCAAATCCAGATGACTAGCAACAACAAAGTAAACCTTAGGCATCTACCCCTAGGTTTCTAATGTGAATTCTAAAATTGACTACGATTTATCAACTTGATGCCTCATCAACATCATTTTCATAAACCAGAATGAGAATCAAGTTAGGAGCTTTACAACAGAAAATCATTGAATGTGCAGTTCTTGTAGAGAAAGAATTCATGAAAAGAATAGATCATCTCCTTAATATAATCATAGTTGTGTATCACCTATAGGTAAAGATTGCCTTAAAAAAGTGAATACTTCATACTATAGAGAAAAATTGAAAATGTGACACATTCTCAAGTCTAAAAAGGGTTTTATAGAGTTACATAAACAATAAAGTATGTGTGTGTGTCTGTGTGTGTTGGATTACAAATCTTGATCCTTGTTCTTCATCTTTTTGAGTGAATTCAAATGAAATATTTACTTTTATATAGTTCAATATTTTACTTAATAAAGAGACTAAAATCTGCCTCACTGGGCACACATAGCCATCATGATAGGATATATGTGAATCTGAAATAAAAAAATAAAGTGCTTTCCAATTAATTACCTGCTTTTAGAATGTGATATGAAAAAGATAGAGTGTATTAATGGAAAGAGAGGACAAGAGTTAACTGAAATATTCCACCTGATTTAACAATGTTTTCCCAATACTAAACTGGTCAGAGGTGGCAAACTCTGTCAATTGGTTGCTACCTGAAAACAAATATAAATTATCTAGCTGATTTTTCCCCTAAATTAACTGAAAAGATTAGTTGTTTTGGCAGCATGTAAACACAGCCAGAGGAAAAAAATGTAACCTTCTTTTACCTCCACTATCTATCTGCATTTGAAACCAAATGCATTTGAAACCAAATGCAGATGAGAGCTCATTATTGAAGCGACATCCTCTGTTGTAATTAAAAAACGTGGGATCTATTGCTAAAGTAGGGGAATGACAGAGGGCAAGAAAAGGTCTGGTCCTTCACTTGCTTTATTCTATAGCTTCTCATTGTGGCATTCTGGTAATCTTTCAGCTGTTCCAAACAAATACATTGACCTCTGACTGACTAACTAATCCAACTGTGACAGAAAATTTTAAGTGCTATCAATTAGCCACTGGAGTACCATAGTCAAAAGGTGAAAAATAGAATGCTAGAATATGTGTGGCTTCCTCTCACAGAATTGCATAAACTTCAGCATATGCTTGTAAACAGATAGCACCTATATTCTGTGGCAAAATTAAATTCACAGTGCAATTTTTGTTTCTTTGTTATTTTTGACTGCCTAAATGTATAATCTCACATTTACATAATTTTGGAGCCTTTATATCTCATTTTGTTACCCCATACATTGGCCAAAATCCATTCCCCTTTGCTTATTTCTGTTGGTTCTGAATGCTTCTTCATCATGTGCATCGGGGCTTTTACTACAGTTTATACACTTCGTAGCATATAACTTAGATAGCAAAAAAAGAAAAAGTGTAAAATCTTTTTCTTCCATTAGGTTTATTTTGTAGTAAAACCCAGGACAGAGTACAGAAGTAATTAAAGGAAAGTAGTAAAGCCAATAGGAAAATAAATCTTCTGAGATACTGAATTTCTCTGGCTTACATTCAATGGTCTCTAAGACTCAAAAATTCCCTAAATTAAAAAAAAAAAAAAAAAGGTGTACGCTACTGGTGTTCTATAATGCTAATTCCTCTAGTCATATCATTTTCATCCACTTAAAACTTTTAAGCTACAGTCAAAGAAATAAATTAAACTTCCTCTTTGTAGAAATGATGCTTTAAATTCAACTTTGCACAAGTCTGATTCTGGTGCAGTGTGGACACTATCTTATTCCTCATCTTCAGATGCTTCTCATTTTCCCTATTGGATGGTAATTCCAGGATCCAGATGCCAAACTGCAAAAATCTTTTTCCAGCAGCAGCATATGGTTCCTTGGCAGGCTTATTGAGCATCTGTACACAAAGCTCCTGGTTTCCTCTGGGTATGTAATACTTCTGGCTGCTAAGAGGCTATTTGTGCAGGCTTTTCCTCACAGACACCATTTCTCTCAACAAACCTTTGGTTCTAACAAATTTTGTACACTTTTTGTCCATTTGAGAATCGATGATATATATAAGCTTCCTTTAAACCAGGCAGCTATCCAAATATCCTCACTCTATGACCAGAGGGTGAATCTGGCACTGATACAAATTGGTTTGAATATAATAGGAGTTTATTTAGCTACCTTGATGAGCAGCATTTTGTCTCAAATAAAGTAGAGAGATTATCTACATTATGGTAGCTATTAGTAATGGTTATGGAGGTCAAGAAAAATATTATTTAAAATGAAAGCTGAGCAAGGTAACAATATTTGGAAGCATACTCATGCTCAGCATGGAGGCTTTTATAAGTGGTATGTGTGATATGCAGTTACTCATATGCAACTTTTCCCTCACTGGAAATTCAGCCTCTGCACAGCTGTTGGGACTGAACACTCAGGTGGTATATTGTACCCATATCTGCAGCACTCTTACTGAGAGGAAAGTTTCCTTGGTCACCATTTTTTCTAAGCACAAAAAACAGCTGTTTTGTCAGAATTTAAGATTGTTTCATGCTGAAGAATTTATCTGTTAATTTAGGGCAGTTGGAAAAAAACTTTTATATCTTTTCAGAGTCTTCAAATATGCTCTAAGTTTTGGAGTATCTTCTCAAATGGAAATAAGTAAAATTTGTTACATGGGAGTACCTTTTAATAGCTAATAGTTAACATTGTGAGCAAAGACACAGCAAGGTAGACTAAAATATCAATATACACGGTATGTAATGTTTCTGAAAACTAATATTCTTAATATTCATGTCTTTGTTATATTAAAATATTTCTTAAAATGAGCCACTTAGGGTATAGAAATGAAGTATGTTTCCACTGTACATAATTTCTTCATGGATAGTAACATGGTTTGAGATTTTGGGGTAATATTTTAATGAACTTGAGAGAAAATTAAAAGGATAGGTAAAACAATGTTAAAAGATACCATATCATGAGTGTGTTGACTACTTTTAAAAGATAACAGTATTTCCTACACAATATCTGACAGAGGCCATTTAAAATAAATGAATTTCTTAGATGAACAGCAAATGAAGGTCAGACAAGTTTCTTTACTGGAAGATATCCAATAGCCTTTGTATCCTGATGGACGTTGCTAAGCTGTTAAGGATATGCTATATTCACACCCCTAATGCCGAATTCTTTTCTTTTTTAAAACAATGCTTCTAAAATGATGTTGTACAAAATATACTTTGGGAAATTCTGATATATAGAAAAATTCTACATCAGTATTTCTTAAGTAAATTGTGTAATATCATGTTAGCACCTCAGAATACTCCAAACATAAGGAATCTGGGATGACATGCATTTATTTGATGCAAATAATGGGCATTAATGCTTTTGTATATTTTGCATATTAAAGGCCTTTAGGAAACTTTAGAGTAAAAAATATGTTTGAGAGCACCATAGTGGACTTGGACTCATTTGAAAACATTTACACCTTTCCAAAGACAAACACATAATGAATAACACAATACAAAGTATTGTTTGATTAATAAAATAATTAAAAGAGACGAGAACATCCAAAGATATGAACATTTAATACTTGGAGGAGTTGAAAAAGTAAAGATAATTCACTGGGATATAAAAATTAGATATGGACAGGAGTGGGTATTTTGGGGTTTTATTATTAGCTTATTCTAGTTTTTTTAAGTTATTTTGAGCAAAATTTGCCTATTTGTCATTGTCTTTTAAATATTACCCATTTCTATTCAACTTTCATGAAGAATATTTCAAATGTTTGATTTGATTTTTTAAGTTTCCATTTGGTTAGCAGAAATTCAATGAATAACTTTGGAATTGGAAAAAAAAAAGTCTTGGTTCTAAATATTAACTGAGAAAAGAGCCAATTTGAAAATGCTTTCAAATGGTGGCAATAATTTGAAATAACATTTCCAAAGGGTTGGACTTGTAAGACTAGTTGAGGTACCGTATCCCCTCTTGGTACTTAAGGACTAACTGTAGAGAAAAACAGAACTATACTGAGGAATTGATAAGAATTAAGGAGGGGAAATTACTCAGTGTTCTAGCTTTTGTGGCTGGGCCTACTGCAGATGAAGGTTGTAGCTAGTGCTGTCATCTAGATATGCCTGATTGTGGAGACCAAAGCACACTGATGCCTAGTTTGACAGAGAAGTAGGCAGAGGGAAGCAAAAGATTGACAGTAGAGGTGGCCTACCAGCAACTATATTGTGTTGAAGGGCAAGTGAACAGAAATAAATTTGGGATTTTAAATCTCAACTCCTGCACACACCCTCCATGGGATTTTAATCAGTGTGTTTTACTTTCTAAATGTGAGTTGCTTCTTTTGAAAAGGGAAACAATAATTCTTAGTCAAGTTGTTGTGAGATTAATTGGAATGCTGGATGGGAAGTCCTGCTCAGGAGATATCATACATAATAAGATTGTTAGGGGGAACAGTATTAATAGCCTGAAAACCACTGATGATTCCCTCAGCAGCTGAGGGCAAGACAGAGAAACAAGGAGAAATGAATTATGCTAATATACATTCTAACACTGGAAAAACTAAGTTTATGGAAATTAACTCAACTTCAATAAACCTGGGAAGATACAGGAAAAAGAAAGAAAGAAAAAGAGGCATTGGAAATGACTTTTTCCTCATGCTCTGAGTGCTCTTATATCTGCCTATAGTGAAAGCTGAAAATATTCTAAGACATTTGGCTCAAAGCATCATAATGGATATAATTGAGATGAATAATTCTCATTTAAATAATTATTTCACTATCTAAAAAATGAAAATGCAATCCTTTGATAAAATATCAAGTGATTTTAGACTTATTTATTAGTAGTTAAGTGACATAAAAATACAATAGCATTAGATGGATGGCTGATAAGAGATAGATAACAGCTAGTGAGTCTGGCAGAGCACACAAACAAAAATTTGGAAAATAAGGCTAGATAAGTTCTGGTACATACTTTTTTGTTAATTCAGCTCTACCCTTAGGCAAGCCATATGCCATTCAATTCTTCAGTTTGTCTAGTTTACCCAGAGGAATGGTATCAGGACCTCCTACTTGTCAATCCTAAATTTACTGCCCTTTCCTTCTTTCCTGATTATAACAATAGTAAACTGTTTTTTATTCATTATCTCATTTTATCCATAGACTTCACTGTGACTCACTAAATTGTTGGGTTTTAATATTCCATTAGAGCTAATCATTTCATAACAAAATGATGTTATTTTACTGTACTGTACAAATTATGAATTCAATGTTGATAAGCTCATAGTCATTCAACTCCAACTTTTAAGATTTAAAAACTGTTAATCATATTCATCTTTTGTATTTCTTATAATTTATTTATATTACATACTTTTTATGCTTTTATTTTCTTTGTCTTTGTCTGATACTATTTCCAGATCTGTGATAGCTTTCTGACAAACACTAGCCTGTATTGTGGAGAGTGCTGTTTATGTGATGCAGTTTTTTTATTAAATTTCTAATTTAACTTATATATATGTACATACACGCATACATATAAATGTATATACATATATATAAAACCCTAAAATTTCTATCTTTAGCATTTTTTAAGTATATAATTCTAAAATGCTGAGTCCCTTTACACTGTTGTGCCATCAATCTCTAGAACTCTTCCCATGTTGCAAAATTGAAATTCTTTATGCATTAAACAAAAAGTTCCCATTACTCCCTCCCATCAACACCTGGAATCCATCGTGTAAGATAGTTTACCGCAGACAGAATTTTAGCATTTTGTTTCTATTCCACTTCCAAGATGCTTGTTTTTTATTGGTCTTTGAGGGCACAAAAGTCTATTTGGTTGCTATTAGTTAGTAATAGTGTTTATAATAACTTTTTTTTAGATTATTACTTTTAGCTTAATATCTTTAACTTTAGAAATGTGTTTTCTGAATTTCTAGTCCTTGGACAATGTGAATGAGAATTATCAGGAATCCTTACAAAACATGCAGATTCTGGGATGCCCAAATCATCTGCCCAGCATCATTTATGGGATTTATTTTCTCCCTGATGAGGACCAAGAATATGGCCCAGATGATTCTTAAGCAAATTAACATGCGATTGTATTGCCATTTATTCCAAAAGTTCATGTTTTATTATGAAATACACAACTACTCCAAGGAAACTTCTGCTAATACTATTTACAAAAATATGTCAGCAATAATTTTGAAAACAGAACATTAAAACTTTTTAAAAAAGTAACCTGAATCTAGATAGAGGGAGCAAGATGACAAGTTGAGGAGCAGCCTAGACAGGTAGACTTCCTTGGGATAAAGATTTAGGGTCTGCTCACTTAAAACATGGAACAATGACTAATTTAGTTAGATTTTTATCTTTCCTCTTCTTTGTCATATTTCCTTTGTATAGTTGCCTAAACTAATAGCAAAGATATTTCTCCAACATTTAATACCCTGGAGTTTTAATTTTAGCTTCACTGAATAGTAATAGGAATAGGAACGGGAAGGAAAATCGGTGTGGTTTTATCATCTCATTGGCTTCAGTGGGTATAAATATCTACCTATCTGTGGTTAAGATGGATTTCCTGATGGTGACTTGAGTGCAGAAAAGAGTACCATGAAGAAGCTATAACAATGACAGGCCTGGGAAGGATACACCAATACTACTTTTTAATCCTACATTTAAGAGAAAGAAAAATAAACTATGGACGCATGGGTTACATACAGAGCTAAGTACACACGCAGCAAAGTTCTGTATGCACAATATGTATTGTTAGACTACTCCATGAGAAATGATTGAGTGTATTGATCAGATAAGTCTCGGATAAACATAAGAATTGAATAGGAACATGTTATTTTCCAGATAAATGGCTAAAAAATCAACTTACATGCTATGAAAGATTTGTCCATTTCACTATAGGATGTTTCAGTGATTTTTATCTTGGAAATTAAATACCACAGCTTAGAAAAAATTACGCAATTTATTTATCAGTGAGTTGGTTCATTTTGTCTCCCAAATGCCTAGTTAGGATGATTTGTTTCCTATGATTTGTTCCTCCTATTCTAAGTACATGAAAATGAAGAATGTTTGAGTGAAACTTTCTCTCCAAAGAAAATTATCCCTTTGACCTAGAGCATTCTAGTTGTTGAGGTATATTCTAAGTGGCTTGGGTTGAAACTTTCTCACTTCAGAAGCCTCTTTCCAAAATGTTATTTTAGAGGTAAACGTATTGATTTAGATATAGGAGTTCAGAAAATATGTAATTCTGAGAGGAAAATTAAAATTAAAGCATTTTACGTAATGCTTAAAAGCGATCAATTTTTATATAACATTTTAAAACATGTACTGTGAATATATTTAATTGCATTAAATATCATATGTGTACAAGTGTGTGTACATGTGTAAACATGTCATTAAATTATAACTTTAATCATATAATTATTGCTGTAGCCTTAAGAAACACAAGGAGCAAAAAGCTATGTAAGGTAAATTTTATTTGATTAGAAACATTGGTTTTTAAATATCTGAAAGAGTTTTTAAAGAAAACTGCACATGTAATTTGTGGTTTGAACAGGAGAAAACAAGTGCCTATGAAAACTGAGAAGTCACAGGATCATGTTCTACAAAGTAGAAGCCACATGGTCCTAGTTTAGGTAGGCTTAGCATTATTTCCATGTAGTATAATTCTAGTGGAGTTTTTCCAAGGTCCTTCCACAAAGGAAGACCCACACTTAGTGGGTAAATTGAAATAAAAGCAAAGGATGTTATGGAATATTTTGACACTCTCATACTCTAATTTCCCGTTGTACCTCTTCAGGTGCAGTGAGTTCCAAGCATTCAAGTCTACCTGAATCAGGAAAAAAGTTATAGTGGAACGTAAATAATGTATGCTGTATTTAGAAAAACAACGTAAATACTTTATAGACTGTTCAGTAAATAATGTATATACTTAGAAAAACAATATCAATATTTCATGGACTGCTGGGCCACAGTTAAGGTTCAGATTAAACCTCTGGGTTTAGAGAACTCTGTGTTTATCAAAACTCAATTTCTTCTACCCAATAGAATTCTGCAAGGTTCTGGAAAAATTGCCATATATAAGCTATATATTCATGCTGCAGTTCTACTACAGTCACTGTGTTAACTGTACATTATGTTTGCTATCTGCTGCACACTAAAATCTTATGAACTTCAAAGTCGGAGTGATATTTTATTGTTGTTAAATGCACCAAAAACTTCTTGTCAAGCTTGTCAATCACATTATGAATTCATATTATAGTCTTCATCCATTAGGATTATAAACTGAGTCACATATTTCTAATAATAATGTTTGCTGTTCTCAACTTTGATTCCATTATAGAAATTAATTTTATTCCTTTATTCTCTCAAAAATGTATCACTTTTTATTTATACAGGTTGCCTAATAATGGTATTAAAAAAACCTTTTCTTTTTTGGTTTCTTTTAAATCACAGCTGAAAATGTGCTTTGCATGTCTGTCCTTTCAGTATTACAGCATGATGGCATATCGTTGCAGTCCCACATTTAATATTCAATATCTATTGTTAAATTCTCTTAAAGTGCCAGTAAGTGCTCATATGTTCTAATTAATAGGCATAGTGTGAAGGCCATAACCAGCTTCACAGCAGAGAACAATGAGCTCACAGATCACAGCTGCAATCCACCAGAGGTTGGATGTGAACATTGCCTCCTCAACTGCTGAGTATTTGAAGCAGGAGGAGCAGCTGGCAATCGAACAGAACTCATGATGCAGGAACAGTTTGTTGCAGCCATGAAAAACTGTAGATGTCAAATGCATATCAAATCGTATTGTGTACTAAGTGGTAAACATTGTTTCAAAAGATACAGAATATAAAAATGGAGATTTCTTAGAGAAGGAATCTAGTATTTCAGAGAAATACAAAAGAATAATTTATTACAATACTTAAAACTCAAACAGTAGCCTTCAGGTATTTGGGTGAAGACAGAGAAAAGTTTAAAGACAATAATATGCAATTTATTTTATGTAACTTTACTTGAAATCATGATGCCAATGTTGTATCACAATATGAATCTGTTATTTGGCATATGTAAATATTTTGTTCCATAATTATAGATATGTATATTCCTGAAACAAGGTATAAATTGAAAAAACATGTAATTGGGTCATCAACAGGTGTGCCCCTAATAACATACCCATAAAACATGGAAAACAACTCAAAAACTATACTTAGTGGAAAATCTCTATACTCATGGAGTTAACAGTTTTACAGTTGATTTCCTGACAGGTAAAACTTTTTAAACTGCAATGTAAATGTGGATTTAGAAATAAATATATGTTCTAAGGAATCATGTTACATAAGAAAAACAAAGAGATAAAATGATCAAATATTAATGATGGTAAAAGAAATTAAAGAAACAAAGGAAAAACAAAAGCATAAAGATTAAAAAGGGTCATGTTAAATGTATGCAAATGAACCTTCATTTTTAATATATCTCTTGCTGTCTGAATAGAAATTCAATGTTTTAAATTTTCTATTTCTGACATTCAAACTGTCATTCATATATTTTGAGAGATGTTGTAAATGCTAGGATCTAATCCAGGATTTTCCATATACCAGAGCTGAAGTTTCTAATTCAAGGTACTCAATGACAGATCAGAGACACGGCAAATCTAGAAACTACAATCGCTGAAAGGTGTTTTTAATTATACTCTCTGATCTAAAAGTTGCACATTGCTTTGGAAGTTGTAGACTATTAATAAACTTTTAATTTCATCTGATTCCCTAAACATCCCTAAGAAATGGAAAGGTGTTGACTCCATTTTGTACCTGAGGAAATTGAGATCTAGATGGATTAAGTAACTCACTTAAAGTCTGTATTTAGAAAAAGACAATAATGTAACTCAAACCTAAGACTGAGAAATCTTCAAATTGCAATGGAAGAATCTCTGATAAAAATGTAAAAGAAGAAAGCAAAGAAAGGAGAGGAGAAAGAGACTTAGGAGGAAGGATAGGAGTAGTACAGACGAAGGAGGGAAGGAAAGAAGGAAGGAAGGAAGGAAGGAAGGAAGAAAAAGGAAAAGCTTTATAAAGGAAATAAATCAAACCAAATGCTTGGAGTGGAAAGGAAAATTTGGGTCTAGTGCATTAGAACTCTTACTACAAAAGATAGGGCTTAATATTTACTAAATTCTTGGTATTAAAATAAAAGAGAAACTAAAGGAAGTAATTCACAATCTGTTTAACATATATTTGAAGTCTAGTAATTTTTTTTTCAAACTGCCTTTCACAAAATATTAAGTCCAATAGAAAACAAAATAAAACAAAACTGGAAACAACATAGGGTTTGTTATTAATGAACTGAGATGTTCCTGAACTCAGAAAAACAATAATTTAACATTTTAAGCAGTTTTCACCTGTAATCTCAAATACACAAATATTTATTTTCACTGTATTCCTTCCATAATATCCATTTCAACTTCTCTTGCTATTGCAAACCAGGCAAGGGATAATTAGAATTAGTCCATTTTAGTAAAGCAATTCATGTTTAACATACAATCAGTGCTTATTTCTAAAATAGTTCTCCTTTAAATTCTGTTAATCAGCATAAATGGAAATGTTTCCACTCATGATTTCTTCACATCAGTAGCAGGAGCAGTTAATAATGATGACAAAAAGGTCAGCATTCTTTTGAACCAAAAGTGTATCCACCTGTATTCACTGGCCCATTTAAGTGCTTGCCCTATTTGCCAAAGTGTTAATGCTAAGCACATTTGAACCAAATATATTGTGTGCAACCCAGAAAAAAATGTGTGTGTTTGAGGTTCCTGTATAGTGTTTCACAACTACTCAATTGCATCATGATTTTTACTACCTTGTAATAGTACAGATTAGGAGCTGTCTTTGGCTCAGTTATTAAAATTTGTTAATTATTGCAATTCCTTAAATAGAGAAAGCTGCTAATGGTTTTGTAAGTGTTAGGTAATATTTTCTAGCTGTTTCTCTCCAAGGAATATTTTGTGGAATATAAAAAGGTAAATAAAACTCTGCCTATGACTTTCTAACCTTTTAAGACATGTCAAATAACTGAACATTATTTCAAATATCCCCAAATCATTTCATACCCCCAAAATGGGTTTAACTCTTAAATTGATATAATTACAACAATATCAAGAATATAAAGTAAGATAATATGTATGATAATATTCTGTAAATCATGCATGGTCTCTCACTACTAAGTGATCTAGAGCTGCTTCATTATTTCTGAAAAATATTTGAAACTAGGAGGAAGAAGAGACTCTCAAATTCTGAGTGGCTAAGGAGTTATAATTTTTTTTGTAGCTACACTCATAAGTTTAATGGGAATGTAAATATATATATATATATTTTCATATATCTTCACATGCATAGCAACCATCAGCAAATTCTAGTTATGATTACCAAAAGTTCTTTCAAGGTTAGTTTTGTTGTTTAATTGGTAGCTATTAGTTTTTTGTTTAATTTAGCAAATGAGTTGTGTACTTTTATCATTTGCAGTATCATTTTAGTTTGTCCACTATCTGATGAGACTTCTCTAAATAAGATATTTAGTTATTGAATGTATTATTAAATGTATTCCATTGTGCAAGTAAATCCTGAAAATAAAATCTTAATGAGTACCTGTGTTTATATGTGTGACAACCCAATAATTTATTGGTCCTATTTTTGTAGAGGAAACTAAATGTTAAATAATCTGTCTGAAGTTACACAGTTAAGCCAAGTCTTCCATTCCTGCATTATATTTTGCTCTAACTGACTTCACTTTGGAGTTAGATGTGCCATTGAAGATCTCCACCGTAAGACTAGTAAAGGAAGAAAAGGAAGCAGACAAATCAGTGAAAGAGAAACTACTACATGTTACACAGTAATAGATACACATATGGAGAACGAGGTTCAGGTTCATCTAAATGAGAATCTCCAATGGCATTCTCAGAAGAGACTGTTTTTGGTTTGAGTCATGAAATGAATGTTTTCCAGTTTATTAAAGAGAATGAAGAAAGGTAATTCTGTAAGAGGGTTAAAATAAAGCAGAAGTTCTGAAATAAGAAACGGTTTGAAATCACATACTCCTGACTATACAGTTATGTAAGGCTCTCTCTTACATTGCTATAAAATTGTGAGTGTTAAGAATTGTATAACATCAATTGAGCTCTTTCAACTTGCGCAATCTTATATATGGCATGGACTCTCGTAATAATAATAAAAACATATGAGTTAGGTGATATGTTATTCCCATTTTTCCAGATAAGTACAGCAAGGTTAAATTACATGCTCAAGATTGCATAACTAACACATTGCTAAAGAAAGACTTGAAACCAAGTTGGAACCCAGAGCAGAGAATTCTTAAACATTATGCTAGTTAGATGGATCATTTCAAGTTTTACTTTATTATAACCACAAAACACCATTAGTTTACTTACTATTCAAGAATCCAGCATAGATAATCAACCATCCATATCTCCAACAATGAGCATTTAAAATACATGGCAATAATAAAATATTGAAATAATTGGGAAATTTCTGCTGAGAGTCATTTTTAGACTAATTTTGTTGATAAATCAGGTACCTGAAGAAAAGCAAAAGATGAAATCAGAAATGGACATATTTTTGTACTACTTGCCAAGCTAAATCTTTTTTTTTAAATCAAAGTATGTGGTGTGTGTACATGTGTTTTTATGGCCTTCTGTTTTCCTGATGAGAAATAATAAGGAGTTTGGTTCCACGAAAGGCTTTTTCAGAGCTGTCTTGTTTATAGCATTACGTAAATATGTAGTTTTAGATATTAAATTAGAGATCGCCCCAGAGCAGCAAAATCTGTGGATTCCTAATGAGCTAGAGAAGCAGTTAGGCCATCAAGAGTGTCACTTCTCAGGTCCCTTTTGTGTAATGAAATTTACAGTGAGAAAGTCAGGAATCCAAAGAGAGAAGTCTGGGTATTGTGGCCAAGGGGAAAAGTCTCAGTTCAAACTGCATGTTAATTCCTGCTGAGTTGGCTGTTGAAGTGATAATAAGGCAGAGGCATGGCCGCTGGCCTTCACGTTTGTAGTTCTCACTCTAGAAGTTCCTTGCCCCATCAAGGACATTATTCAACAAGCCTGGCTGCAGCCTCAGTGCTGCTAATCTCATCTCTAAGGGAATTGTGACGGTTATAAGCTCTGAATACTAGTTAAGAAATGCTGAAATGTCTTTGTGCCAAACATGTCTGTATTTTCTTCAATATTGTTTCTTTGAATGTTATTTGCTTTTCTTCTGAACGTTATTTATTTTTACATCATTAATATCTTGAAATGTTTTTCAGTCTCCCAAGTTATCTCTTTACCACAACAGAAATACTAGTAATATTGTCTTTTCCACAAATCCATTCTCATTTCAGCAGTAAAGGCTTTGGAAGCAAAAAGAACAGAAAAGTGAAGGCTTTCTGATCATCCTGTATATTCCAGGAATGTAAACACAGGTCACACATTTTCCTTTAAATGTAATTTTGAAAAAAGAACTTCATTGAGTCTCACTATATACAAATTCTGTATAATTCTCTAAAATTAAAACTGCCCAAATTTGGTTATCATGTGAATTCACGGAATAATTAGTTTTTTTAAAAAAGAATTCCAGCATGCCTACTCCACATGAATACTCAGAAATCTGGGGGAAAGGGGTGGCAAATGCTTCTTTCCTTGTTTCTCACATAATAGTTTAATGGAAAAAGTCAAGGTTGGGGTCCTGTTCTTAAGTTTTTTGAGCAGTGTTTTCATTTCTGCATGTCTCACTTTCTCTCCTCCTTTGAAGTAAGCCAATCTCTGATTGCATGAAAAGCCTTATGGCATAATAGTCAGAGCACTGATATGTGAAATTCCACTTCCTTCCTTTCCTGCTGCTTCTTAGTAATCAAGCCTGGCACATCACTACCTTACGGATATATGTTTCAGCATTTGTCTTCTACACTGTTTTGTTTATTTGTGGATGTCTGAAAGTGCTTTATAAACTTTGACACTCATTGCTTTTCTAACCTGATCATATTAAGCATGTAGAGACCCCAGGGTCAGGATAGTGAGACTCTTCCCTAAATGTCAACCTTTATTTCCTCTGTTATTTTATAGACAAAAAGAGAGCTAAAGGAATTTAGAATTCCTCATTCTTTAGATAACACACAGGGTTTATGGCTCAGCCTTAACCTGCCTCATTTCTTGTTCAAACAATATTCATTGTTAAGTACTGAGAAAACAATTATATAGGAAAGTAGCTGTACAACAACAGTGAAATCCTCAAAAAAAAAGCATTTATGCACTTATACACAATATCAAAGCATTTCATATATTTCAACAGCTTATGTTGTACATAGCAGAATGTTAGGTTTTCTATAGAATTGAAAGGGACTTACCAGTGATGCCACAGAATGATTTCCCTAAGTAGGGCATTCAGCCAGCCTCAAGATTGTGCTGTACAAAAATAGTTTTACAAACTACAGAAGACTGATAGTGAGATAGTGTCACGATAGCCAAATGTTGAAACTGAAAATAGATGAGTTGACTTCTCAAGGATCCCTCTAGTGCTAAAGCCCTAAGAAATTTTTTCTATAGTCTACAAAATATGCAAAATGTAGAAATGAAAGGATTTATACCCTAAGGTTATCTCAGTGTTTTAAAATACAAATCATAGATAGCAAAAGACATTGGGGAATGGATAAATATATAGAGAAAAGATGAAAGAATTGAAAAGAACAAAGAAGTAGAAATAAAGAAAACCATGGCAAATTGAATGAAAAGGAAAGTGCTAAATATTTCAATGACAAAAGTGGCTATTGTCTAAAACAGAAAATGAACATTTTAACAAGGTTTTCTAAATATCCAAAAATGATAGAAGATGAGTGAAGAAATGCTAGGTTCTTACACACTATCAGTATCTTTGATGGACTTTCCTTCATCAATCTTTATAGAATAATGATCTATTCAATAAAATATAGAAACATCATATTTTCAAATCTGCATAGTATTACACTAAAATTTATGTTCAAGTAAATGATGTATATACCAAACCAAATATTTAGTCATTTTAGAGTCTGAACAGCTCTTAGAGATCATTTGACTTGATCTTTTATTTATTCAGAAAAGCACATAGGTACACAGTTACCTGGAAGAGGTTAAATGAGAATCTACACATTAATATATTAATATTAGAAAAACTTGAGCAGAATAAAGGATTTCAGTCCTCCAGCTAAATGTTCTCTCTCTCCATCTCTCTCTCTCTCTCTCTCAGTTCAATTTCAATATAATTTCCTTTATAAGAAATTTTTCTGAACACATGAATTTTTGAGAATATTAAGTTTCTAATTCAGAGCTTGCTGTAAAAGAGGCTAAAAAATAAAAAATTTTGAAGAGTAATGCAAAAAACTGAAAATAAATTATTTTATGTTATCTCATGAACAAAGAAAATGGCTAAATGATAGAGATCTTAGTGTTAACCCAATTTAAAGAAGGTATGAAGATTTCTGCTTTCTTGAATTCTGTCAAATTTCACTTTGCTTAGTATCTAGACAAGATAAAGTATAAAACAATCACTTGAAAGTGATAGTGGCAGTCATGACCACCAAGCATATATCCTTCAAATAGTGCTAAAGAATTCCCTTGAAGGAGCCAAAAAGACTAACTAAGGTTTACCTGGATCCAGGCTCAGTGCTCATTATAAATCTTTAATATATATTGTTTCATGGTGATTCTGTTCTGGAAAATTAAGCTAAAATGAACTTGAAAGTTCAAAAAAAAGTATGTAGCAATTTAGGAAGCAATATTCATTTTTTTTTAAAAAAAGTCAATCTGTCTTTTAATACACTACATGAAGGCATTTAAATAAACACAAACTAGTAAAGCTGAAAGAATAATATTTAATACTGGCAGAAATAAAAAAATGGATAGTTAATAATTAAAGTATGATGGTAAATTAAATAGATTTGTGAAGAGATTAATGTTCTTACAAACTCTTGATAATATTGCTTTAAATATCATATACATATTTTATAAAGTATGTAGATTTTGAACTACAAAACTAGTGAAGCCAGCCTCACACAACTTATGAGGACTTTCAATATTGTATTTTTGTCAATGAACTCACAGGGGATAGGTGCTCAATAAATGGTAACTTCTTTTTGATTTTTAAAAAAGAACAAATTCAGGTCTAATTTACACAAAATAAAATTCATTTTTTTTTCTATGAAGTGTAAAGTGGAAGAGTTTATTAAGACAGAAAAGTATAAATTGAAGAATAGTGACCCCAGATTTGGCAGGAGTCCCAAGAGAAGGTGTCCCTAAAATTCACTCTTTTAATGAATACAGGTTGATGAGTTTTGTCAAATATATACCACCTCAAAACCATCACCGCAGTCAAAGTTTAAATCAATCCCTCTCCCACTAAGATTTCCTCAGGTGCCTTTAAATGGGCACCTTCCAACCATCCTCACCAGACAAGCACTAATTTCTTACTGTTTTAATAGTTTTTCCATTACAAATGTCAAATAAATAGAATAATATAGTAGGTAGTCTTTTGTGTCTGATTTCATTTTCTTAGCACAGTATTTTTAAGTTTCATCTACAAGATTGTTTGTATCAGTCATTTATTTGTTCTTTTTTATTGCTAAGAAGTATTGTCTTGTATGAATACATACTACTTTATTTACCCATTTGCCAGCTGAGAAGCATTTAGACTTTTCCCATTTTGGAAGTACTATGAACAAAGCTGTTATTAACACTCACATATGCATTCTTCTTTAGACCTTTAATATCTTTAATGTAAGAAATTGCAGCTTAAAAAAATACTGGATACATTACAGAAAAGCACTGGAGGTAAAAAGCATTCACATTTTGGTATGAAACGTACATTATTATCAGTGTAATTAGAGGTCACTATTTCAGAATATTGTTACTGCCTTCTTTAATAACCTGGTGGGGATCACAGAGACAAAGGGGAAAGTAAAGAGGAATGTCTGGAGCAGTGTCTTCAATTTCTAATTCAACTGCTTTATTCACTGTAGCAAGGTCCTCTAACAATTGCAAAACAGTAATAATGATACCAAGAGTATAATAAAAGATAAGTAAAATAACAAATATTCACATAATTCTTGCTGTATTTAAAAAAACATTCTAAGTCTTTTGCCCTTATCAAATCACTTCTTTTTATCAACTTTTATTACTAAATACTGTTATGAGTTTATGGACTAAAACCCAGAGAACATAAGAGAGTAGATCAAGTTCACCTACCTAGTCAGTGGTTGAGCTGACTTCCATAAATAAGCAAACTAACTCCAGATATCCATGATCTTAAACCCTATTCAATACTATAAAATAGCAATATTCTCATAAAGAAACGAAGGTCTTCTTAATGAGTACCATATGTGAGAGGCAAAAGTTCAGCATTAGACAGAGCATAGGAAAGAGAACCTTGCCAAAATTTGAAAATAGGAGCAAACTCCATTCAATTACCCATGTATATTCTAAAGGGAGCTGTAACACACTTCTCAGAAATGACTACATTCAAATATTAAAGCTATAACTTCTTTAGCGGTATCAAACTTCTAAATGAAATTGAAAATTAAGATTTGTTTTTAGTCTGAATAAATATGTATTATGTTTATTATACATTATTTTTATGGTCATATCTATACAAAACTCCATGTAACAGAGTGAGAAGATCAGTTAATACTAGAAAAAAATGTTTATATTTAATATTAAAAGATCACTTCACATTTCCATGTACTTTTTTAAAACTGTTGCAAGAACCATGTTTTAGAGCTCAGAGTTTGAGGCTCAAAGGTTGCTTAAACTTAACAGAAATTGAAATCATAAGCAAATGTAAAAATGATAAATAAAATTTTAAAAAGATGAAAAGTACTGTTTTTTTAGAGATAAGTGCCAACAAATACTTGAAAAAAGAATGGAATTTTAAAAGAATAGGGCAATTCTCATGTAGTGAAAAGCAATTAAAATTTATGAATATTTTTAAGCAATTCATATGATCCCATCATTAAAATTCTCAATATGAAACAATAGTTGCTGCTATTTCATGAACGAAGGTATCTCTTCGAAAAATTTACAATGACTTTCCCCATAGTATGTCTAATTATTACCTAGAAAAAACAATGAAGTTAGCTAGGCAAAAATTTAAGCATGTCACAGCCTAAAATCAGTATTAACTTTAATGTGTTGAGTTGTGTCCCTTGAAAAGGTAAGTTGAAGTCCTACCCTCATAAAATGTGAAAAGGATCTTATTCATTGGAAATAAAGTTTTGACAGTTGTCATCAAATTAGGATGAGGTACTTAGGGTAGACCCTAATCCAATATGAATAGTGTCCCTACATGAGGGACATAGCCAGAAAAAAGAACACTTTGTGAAAATGAAGACACAGAAGGCAAAAGTCTTAAGAAGGCAGAAGCAAAGATGGGAGAGCTGCTGCCACAACCAAGGAACACATGGGGCTATTACAAGCCAGAAAAGAGAAGGAAGTATTCTACCCAAGAAACTTCAGAGTGACTCTGCTCCTACCGACACCTTGATTTTATACTTCCAGTCTCCATAATTGTGAGTCAATGAATCACTGCTGTTTTGAGCAACTCAATTTATGGGACTTTGTGTGGCACCCCTAGAAGACTGATTAACAAATAACAATATTAATGTCACAGATTTTAAAGAAACAATCTAAAATTCCTGAGTGCTTCATACTAATAATTGTGTTAATAATAATCATCCAAGTATTAGTCTGAATAAGTTCAATAATTTTGTTTTAAATAAGCAGCCAAGCAGCAAAGACTAATAGGAATAATATCCTTTTGAAGAACAAGCAAATACTTTGATTTCTGAACCTTTTACTGGATTCACATTAAGGTCCTTGATTTTACATGCAGGCAATTTCCAATTTTCTATAACACGAGTTCTCTTGTTTGTCTGTTGCATGCTGACATAGTTCTCTCATTCCAAGGTTATATACCAATCAATTGTGTCAAATGAAGGTGGAATTGAAGTTTTATGCAAAATGAAATTGTGTACTAATGAACAAAGAAGTCAAAGAGGTAATAAGAAAAGAAACTTTCCAGCAAAATCTTTACTTTGCCCTTTTTCTAAAGGATTTGAGGAATATCGGAATGTTCTGATGGTTGTCTAGTACCTAAGTTAAAAAAAAAAGGTAAATATCAAAATGATAACCCAGGGTCCCTGTGCTTGCACTCCAGGCATTTCTGGCAGAATTGCTGCATATTTCAAATATTCCATTCGGCAACCACAATACATGAAAAGGACAGCACTTTTATTTATGTTAACTATTTTGCAGCTTATTACTTCATATAACTTATCCTCACCTTCTGCCAAAACTCAGAATCACAATAGATTTGTCACTTCAGACTCTAATAATCAATAACAAGTTTTAAATATACTATAGTAATAATTGTGGAAAGAATATCATCAGATCAGCTAATTCAGTTGGACTATCTGACTTGCAGATGAACTGTATTTGATTTGATACCTGCCAGGTGTGGCAGCTCAATACTGGGCCCCTTAGTCAAGGATTAGGGGAAAAGTGGTGCTAAGTGAGCCTAGCTGCCAACATGGTCTCTCACTGCAACATTGTCAGCCTTTGCAGGCTTTCACCTCTTATCCCAAGTCCACACACACATCATTCTTCCATCTGCTATCACGGCAAGTTGATGTTACAACAAACCAATTCCACCCCATGTATTGATTTATGCTCTGTTTCTCAAGACATCAATCTCAGTTAAGTCTCTTTTTCTGGCTTTTTATCTTCTGTCTGGGCATAGATTTCTTTTTGTGGTTGTTATTTTTCTGTTAAGAAAAAAAAATTAAAGGAGCAGGATGAGAAGCCACATGAAAATATCTACTTAAATATGCTAAATGTGTAGTTTCTAAGTGCATATTTTTAAATCAATATAGCCCATAATAAAATATTTTAATTCAATTCATTCATGTAAATTTCCATATATGAACGGAAGTTCTACCTAGAGAATAGATTTAGTGGTACAGATAAAACCTGAGCTAAAAAACTAGAACTACCAGAATCATTAGGCCTGTCATTTTTTTCTCTACACATACTATTCTGCAAAGATATAATAACAGAAGCACCCACTGACATGAGATTTCTGTAACACCTGGACTCAAAGCTATAAGAAAGAAACTGTGGTAATGACAGTTCCACAATTATTCCCTTTCTGGTCAATTTCAATCAGTCCTTAATGTGACTTTAATGATGTTTTTAGTGTTCATTTCTCTTTTATTTTTTTAACACTATACCAATAACATTTCCTTTCAACCACTGTGATTTTTTTCATTAGGATGATTACAATGGAAGATGACTCTCAGTGGAGATATATGAGACATTTTTGTTATCCATGCACCACTCTTACTATAAACTAATTGCTCTAGTCTGTCATGTGAATGAGTATTTAAGGAGATTTTAATCCCTGAACTACCACATTCATTGTAATTCTGCATGCTAAAGATCCTTATGACATTATGGTGATAAAATTGGTAACAGTGCACACATGCACAGATATCCTACAATTTAAACATAGTTAAAGTGCTCAGATACATTTTAATTTGTAAATAATTTGCTTCTAAGATAAACTGCTGTCCTAAGTTAGAGTATGAAGTAAACTTTCCAGTTAAACTTTCATGAATACTGCTAAAGAGAGGACTGAATAATTCGGTTGATTTCCTGCTCTCAATTTCCAAACCATGCTTCAATTAAGCTCCTGGTAGGCAGTTATGAATAATGTCCAGCTATCACACAGCTCCCTGTTCCTTTGAGAAAGTTGTCAAATGCACTGAACCCATCAAAACAGGGATTTAGGTCATTAACTCAACCATAGATTTGAAAGCATTTCAAAAAGTGGGTCAGTTTGTCAAAGGTACAAACATGACATGACAGAACAGTTTCCAGAACTGAAGTGTACAATTACAAGTCACATCAACAGTAATCAATGCAATTCATTATAAAATCTGTTGTTTAGGGCAACTACAGTAAAGTTCAAAGTAAAAGGTACACCTGTCTCTATCTAGGGATGATAAAAAGGTTAGAATGATAAGATGGTAACATTATCAAAGAGTTGTAAACATATGACATACTGTGCTGGCATTTAAAAACTCTTTTTCAAGCCTAGCACTTCTATCACCATAGCAATAGACTTTTACAAAGACCGTATTAATTAGATGGAAATGGCTGCAAGGGAAGCAGAACCTTTTAGTTTTTGAGAACTAGGGCTTAATTCTCACATATAGTAGGCTATGATATGGAAACCATATTGTCAGTTGAACATACTGAATTTGATAACCAGTCTGTCAAAGAAAGGTCATTTGAGATGGCATGATTTCAGTGGTTTTGAAGCAGGTATTATGATGATGGTTCTATATAAAGTTAAGCAATGATAAGACAGCAAGCACTGAAACACAAAAGTGCAATAAAGAATAAGTACCAAGTGACAGGAAATATTCAGATGGAAGCTGAGTGAAGTTCCAGGATTCTGCCTTCAATGAATAACTGATGAAAGCAATCAAATGAGGTAGCTCTATAACCATTTAAATAAGAGCTTAATCAATCACACTTGTTAACTTTTAGATCCAACATTAAGTACATTAACAATGCCTTGAATATGTTAAAATCTATGATTTGATGATAGTTTGGCTGGACAACTATTCTCAAGTTCATGTTGATGACCAGGAATGGTAATACAAATCTATGATTCAGATATTCAGGAGGCAGAGGTAGGAGGATCACAGTCTGAGGCTGGCCCAATCAATGCACAAAACCTTACCTAAAAAAAAAAAAAATTCTGAAAGAAAGAACAAGGACATGGCTTAAGTGTCAGAGCACTTGATTAGCAAGTGCAAGGCAGACCCTGAATTCAATACCCAGTGTTCCACTCCCCCTCAAAAAAATTAGGTTGAGCTACATAGATGAATGAAGAGAGCAGGATTACTATAGAGATTCATTTCTTCCCCTTCTCAGGAGCTTATTAGAGGCAGCAGGTCAGAGTTAGTTTAGGCAATTATAATGCACTGTTAGGTCCTGGGCCACAGATGTTCCACTAAACAAGGTCTAGCCTCTTTGAATATGGAACTTGTACTATTTCAAACTTACACAGAAATCTCTGCACTGCCCACTTTCAAATAGGATCTCTCCCAACTGTCACTGGTAACTGATACAACAGGTTGACATGGCAGAACAGTTTCTAAAACTGAAGTGCACAATTACAAGTCGCATCAAAAGTAATCAATGCAATCCATTATAAAAGCTGTTTCTTAGAGCAACTACTGTAAAGTTCAAAGTAAAAGATAACCTGGTGGTGACCAGATAAAAAATGTTCAGCCCAGTAGAGCACACTTTTACATGAAATTGAGGGATCTCAAGAATGAGTGTGTATTTTACTTATAATTTCCCCCAACAAATTCCTATTTTATATGTTTATCAAGTATTCAGGTTTTTGTATGTACATTCCCCCTACATGGCAAGATTTAACCATTTCTCAATCCTTTGACATATAAGTTACTGACCTATGAAAACATCAATACTTCAACACCAGTGTTGACAAGTTTAAATGAACTCTGCTTAATTGCTTTTAGACTGTTTTACTCATTGCTTAAAGCTGAATCTAAAAGAGCATGTATCATGAATTCTTACAAAAATGCTACTGTGAACTTTGTTTCTAACATTCTCTGTTCTCTAGAATTCCTAATCCTGAAGGATAGTGGTCCCAAACCAGTGAAAAACCCATCTACAATGATAAATAATAAAGAGGAAGAGATTAAAGAAAAAAGAGAAAAGGCTTTGATGACTCCTAGATTTAGTTTTCTCTGAAATCAGTTTCTCTTTTGTACTTTCCCTCTGTGTTATTTAATCTAAAACCTTCTATGAAAAAAATGGTACCTTCTGTAATACTTGAGATGAGTCTTGTAAGATGAGTAGAAAATGTCCAAGTCTATGTGATGGATATGGAGGTTGGCAATAGTGAAGGCCAGAAAAGAAACTAGTAGTAGTCCAGGGGTGAGGGTGAAATTTGTACTGAAATCCAGGGAAAAGCATCTGCAGAGGTACCCACAGGGAAACTACAGGCCACACCCTGGCACTTGTACATAAGTTAGTGGACTTGAGTTTTGGACTTTTAGCTGTATGGAGTAGGGAAGAAATGGGAGAAAGAATGCTTACTGTGCGAGAAACAATATTCTTGGCATAAACACATACTTTCTTACTTCTCATAGCAACATTGTGTGCTAATATTTACTCTGTTATGGATATTCAGGGCTCTAATTTATTAAATAAATACAGTCAGGAAAGGTGTGTATCTACTTTAAATAAGAACCATTCTTATTTAAACCATTCTTGAGCCATTTAAATTAGAAGCCTGTTGAATTTTATTTTTTAAAGAATTTTAGAAAGGTTTTTGCTTTGGATATGGAATGTCCTTCAAAGATCTTCTTGTAAAGAACCAGTCTTCAGGTTGGTGCTATTGGGAGGAAATGGAACCTTTGAGAGGTGGCACCTAGTAGAAGATCTTTAGGTCATTAGGAGCACTCTCTCTTTTCATTTATTATTCATAAGATGAGTAATTGTCTCTGTCATGATGTCCCATGATGGGATGCTACCACACATCCAAAGCAGTAGAGCCGATCAATCATGAGCTGGAATCTTCAAAACTATAAGCCAAAATAAAACTTTTGTTTTTATATGTTGCAGTAACAGAAAGCTGAGTGAAACAGTTGTGTTTATTTAAAAATAAATAGCAGAAATTATAGTGTGAAAAATGCTTAGTGCTTTTTTCCTCCTCAATTCTTCAACCATCCCAAGTTGGGTATTGTTTATATACATTACCTAACCAAATCCTTCCACAGTTAGACAATATATTGGCATTTGCCTCATGTTTGATGAAAGACAATTAAAGGAGAATGATGAAGGGAGTAAATTTAAGTGTGATATACTTTATATATTGTAAGAACTTCTGTAAATACCACAATTCTCCCCTAGCACAACATTAAAAAAAAAAGAGATCATTTGAAATAAAAATTACCTTCATGTAAGTCTAGATTAAATGTAGAAGCATTTTACTTACTCAAGTGGATTACATAATATGTCATATCTTATATGTTTCTCTGTAACAATTAATATTTAGGTTAAAGTTTAACCTTAGTTAAAAATGGGGTAAAATTAAATAATTGCTTAGTGGAAGTAACTGGTTTAATGGAGGATATTTTTTAAACCCCAGCAGCATGAGCTGTCCTTTGGGGGATAAGCAAAACTTCCTAGAACTGCTAATGCTCACTCTATAGGTGTTTGTGAAGCTTATCAAATATTCAAAGTGCAAACACACATACCTTGCTCTATCAATATTTATAGCCTAAAAACACATTATTGTTGCAAATATGTCAGGACAATGGAAAATATCCTTTTACAATGAGGATATGTAACAAAGGCCAGTAGAACAATACAATTTATTTCTATCATTTATTGAATGACTCGTGAGTAATAAGAAATGAAGCTACAAGTAAGTAATGAAGGTCATCTACTCTCATGCACGAAAATAAACAAATGGTATATATTGTTTTCTTCTGTAAAATGTTTTATCCACTGAAGATTCAGAAAATTATGAGCCAGATATCCGGATTCTATACTGTGAAAGTGCCCCAAATTGGCTTTCAGTAGACTGCCCATGTGCAGACTCTTCTGTGCTCTACAGAGCATTCAGACATGGTCAGGATGAAATGCTTGAGCTTTTCCTGATTTAAACATGTATTAACATGTCATTTGACCCAGCTGCAGAGGAAGTCAATTTCCATCTGACATGAAACAGATTAAAACCCAGCAGCTATCCTTACAATAAATGCTGAAAATCATATCTCAGATTTATATTATTGTTTTAAGTATAATTTAAGTATTTAAATAATTTTTGGGTATCATTTTACTGTATTCTTTTTAAAAGATTTCCAATTAAACATTGATAGTCCACTTTAACACATAAGAAAACATTGTTTCAGATTGAGTGTTTCATTTGGCCAAAGTTTCACAACTAGTAAGTAGTCTAAACAGGAATCCAAGAGCCTAAATTCCAAGATTAATCCAAGGACAACTACCTTGTGTTCCCTCTGTATAGCAGTAATTAAAGTCACTAACCCTTATTAGGTTTTTAAACATTTGGGATAGATTGTTACACTTACTACTTCCACATACTCATATAAGTAGGTAATTAAAAAGCATATTTTATATATGAGTTCAGTGCAGCTTGGGGAACCTAAGAAACTTTTTGTAAGTGGCAAGGATGAAATTTGAAATTAAATACCTTTAATCCAGAGTTTGTAATTTTAAACAACACACTGTAGAGAGAACAATACTGCTATCCAGCCAGAGTTTCTCAACTGCAATCTAACCACTGATCACCTTAATATTATTAATATGCAGACTTTTGTTCAGTAAATTTCATGTGGTTCTGAGATTCTGCATCTTCAACATAGTGCTAAGTGATTACCACCTGATTTACTGTCTGTCACCTGATGGTTTTCTTTGTTTCATCATCTAATCTTTTATACCCTTTCTTCTACACTAACCCTTTAATCTTCTGAATGAAAATTTCTCAGAATGAATGATATTGAGGAATTAATTGTTACTTCCATATTTGATGATATAGTTCATGACTGTGATTGTTCTCTAGGATGCAATTGAGTAAAGCTAGATCCCTGAATAGGTTCATATCCTAATCCCCACCTTCTGTAAATACATTATGTTCAAGGCAAAGGAAAATTAAGATGCAGCTGAAATTAAGTGTGATAATTATCTAACTTTGAAATGGAGAAAAAGTCCTTGAGTTATTCAGGTGGTTTTAGGATTTTCACTAGTGAAAACGGTAGGCAAGAGAAGAGACCAAGACAGGTAGCAGTTTGAAAAGAATGTTGTCTCCTATTGCTGGCTTTGAAGATAGTGGAATGGAAGTAATACCTAGAAACCAGACATGAGACAAGGAAATGATTCTTTCTAATAGCCACCACAAAGAAGGCAGCCCTGCATTGTTGTTGTTGGGTATGACAAATCTCTTATTTGTTCACGTTAATAAACAAAACACTTATTTGCATTTAAACCTATTAGTTGAATATTATTTCTTTCTTTATTTATGTTTCTATGTTTTTATGTATGTAGAAACAGGTTCTCACTTTGTAGTTCAGGTTGTCCTCAAAACTCATGATCTTCCTGACTCAGCCTCCTAATTGTAGAGATTGCAAGTCGTAAATTGAAATTTTAAAGAGAAAATTTTTCCTTGCTACTTGTTTCTTAAATAGAAGGTGAGGAGAATGCCAATTCTCCTCCCTTCTCTTATTTAATAACAGTGGATAAAGTTGTTCTTTAATATCCTCATTACCCCCTAGGTATGGTCTAAACTCTTAAAGCTAACTCAGCTTTTTGGTGTTTATCTTTCTTTTACTTCATGTAGATGGGTTCTGAGATGATTCTCATCCCACCACCACTGCTCTTTCCCTCCTGCTTCACTCTTTCTCATTCAAATGAAGGATTTATCAGACTTAAGAAAGTTTTGTATTCCCTGTAATTAATAGCATTTTAATAATTTTTAAAATTAGCTCTTTGATATTTAATTTTTATTGTCCCATGTTCATGAATTTATAGGAAATGCTTTAGAAGAAGATTTCAGTATAGAATCCTGACATTCCTATTTACTTAGCCCTGATATCACCATAATAGTACAAAACCTGAAATCTTAACATTGTGGAACATTTTATGGTCATTTACAACATTTCAATATGTTTGTATTATCATAATGTATCTCATGCTAACAAGTATCTTAATGATTATTTAGTGGTGTATACAATCATGGGAAAATCAAACAAGAACAAAAAATTGACTGTAGAATAAACCATTGTGTTTTTCATTGAGTTATTTCATGTACACAAAATCTCTACTGTTAGTAACTGCCTCTTAACATTTATTGTCCAAAAGAATTTTCTTCTCTGATCCCTTACCCTGAGCTCAATATAGAGGGCTAAATTGACCCTTTGAAGTGTTTCAGTTTTGTGTTAAAGCCGACAATCACTATGTTAGTGCCAGCCAACCAGGTTTCCAAGTTCAAAGTCATTTTTCCAAGTCAGACCACAGTCATGTCCTACTTTGCTCTAAACTTGCATAAGAGCCAATGCCACTTGATTTTAGGCTAAGTTCATGAACACTAAATAGAGGAGCTAAAAATGAATTTTTGACACAGCTAGGACATAAAATGTTTCTTGTATGATGGAAGAAATTCAGAATGTTATCTATAGAAACAGCAGGAAAATTTGGCCCATGCTCTTCAGTAGAATTAATGGAGAATAAGTAATAGAAAAGCTAGAAGACAGGAGCAGAACTTAATTTCCCTAATCAAGTAAACAATTATATATTTAGATGTGTGTGCTACTTGAACACTACCTTGTAGATTGGCAAATTAATAGACAAAAAAATCCAAAAATATATTTTATTGCCTTAATAGTATATACCATACAACTTCCATATACTTATGCTGCATCTAAAGCCAGGTAATCAAAATTCTCTAGGAGAAACTGCTAATAGAGTAACTTTTGCTGGAGCTAGTGCTATCCACACTAGGGAAAATAAAGCTATTAGGGAAAATAGCCTAGTTGTAGGAAAGTAGAAAAATTCTCATGTGAACTTTTTGAGTCTTATCTCAAGAATGTTTTTAATGACATTAGCAACAATTTGTTTATGAAAAGATTTATTATTCAACTTTATTAATTTTCATAAAAAAAAACAAATGTTAATTAGAAAATGCAAAAAAATTTTTTATTGTATATTCAGAACATAAAGTCACTGATGGTCATGTTCACATTAACTTCATATGTTTTTGAGATAAAAAGTATTATAGAAATATATTTTTCTCTCCCCCATTTATCTATATTTCTACTGCAGTTAATGAACTTAGATCTGAAAATTTAGATGTGAAAAGTGCTGCATTTCTTTATTTAAAATAACTACACTGGTAGTTAAATCAGGATTGTGAATAGGCCAATGTAGTTTCATTTTAGTAGAAGAAGTCCCCTGCTTTTCAGTAATTTGTGTGACACCTTTGGTCACCTACCATGCCATCTTGAGACACGGAGCTCCTGGATGAGGCTGAGTATTCCTTTGATTGATTAGATCTAAGTCTTGTTTATGTCCATTTCCATTTAAAGCCTCAGTGTTCTCCCTACTCTATGAGAAAACAGACCCAGACCCTAGACCTCTTTTATCTCCCTCACTTCTTAAAATCTAACCCATTTTTTTTTCATTTGCTTGGCCTTGAAAATTTTCTTCCACATTTCTTCTTGACCCAGCTAGCTTCATTGTCATATCAGGATATGATTTTTACAAAGTACAGGCTATCTTCATCAGTCTGGCCTATTATAATGGAATATCATAGTTGGATGGCTTAACCAATAATCTTACTTATTACTGTTCTGAAAACCACAAGCCTGAGATCAGGATGCCATCATGGTCCAGTTCTTGGTGAAGGACCACTTCCTAGGTATGTCATCCCATGGCTTTCCTTGGGGTTGGTACACAGAGTAAAAGAAAGAGCTCACCTATCTCCTCCTTTAATGAGGGCAATAAAGAGGATCCCATTCCCCAAATCTAATCTAACCCTACTTATTTCACACAGGACCAATCTCCAAATGTCATCTCATTGGAGCTTAAGGTATCAACACATGAAATTGGACAGGGACATAATTATTCAATCGGTAGCAGAGATCAGAGTTTGACTTTGGTCTTAACTGAACTCTGCTAAAAACTTTTGGAAGCAATATAGCCTAAAACAACTACAATTTGTAGAATGCTGGAAAAGAAAACAAAAAAGAACAAAGAAAGCAATTGCTGTTTTCATAAACTGCTGTAACTCTTTTGGCTTCACAAAATGTTTGAATCAGATGTTACCTGTATATACATTCAATACAAAATGGTCATAGTGCAGAGAAAATTTTCAAATTTTAATGTACACTTCAGTTGGTAAGAAGTTTTTCAAAAAATTTCAGCAAGTCAGTTGAAACATTTGGATATATATTCTCACTCTTATTTAGAGGTGACAAAATTCTTAATATCATGTGCTCATTTCATGTAAAATACCATAACATTATAGCAAGCCAATTCAACCAAATGCTAAAAAAAGATATATAAGCTCATATTTTATATAAAAAAGAAAACAAGGTTATCAAAGAAGTTATGTTTTCCATAAAATAAAAAACACATTTCCTCACCAAAACTCAGGGGCACTGATGTATTATATTGTTGAGATTTGAAAGTCTCATTACAGCTATGATTAACACTCTTGCATATAACAAGCAATGCTTTAAAATGAAAATCTATTTTCCTTTTTTTCTTCTTTTTCACAACATTACTTTATTTTAACTAGCACTTAAAATTCAAGTAGGATTTTTTTATAACTAAGGTCACATTATAAAATAGCACATAAGATGAAAGTAATAGAGTGTAGCCAAAGAGGGGCGTGAAAATGAACACATTGGAAGCCAGCACTGTTTGAGTGCAGTTTCAAAGGTGTTCATTTTCATTGGATCTTTAAGGTAGGCTGACAAGAGCAATCAGTTGCCTCATAGATCACTGACAGGAGCTCAGGAAGACAGATGACATGCAGAATAGCAAACCCCACAAAAATTAAACAAAGTGCTGGAAGAGCAATTAGCATCTTTGGGGATAAAAATGCCAAGGAGGAACATTGTTAATTTCAGGGCACAGAACCAAACCTACACAACATCTTAATCTGAATGACAGATAAGCCCACAAAACGAAGGCAGCAATTTGAACAATTAACAATGTTGTTTTCATATAATTAATAATATGCAGATAATTCCTGACCAGTTGCAAGCAGATAACGTTTGAATGTCTCAAAAATTCTCATAACTTTCATGTGGCATAGATAATTTTGGACCTCATATCTCTCCCTGATGAGAATATAGTATGTCAATAAGCAATTAGACTAACTCTTCTGATGAATTGAGGCAGGGAGAATTGCATTTCCTTAGCTGGAGAGTGGAGAGTGAACCCAAACTGAGGGCAGGGCACTACATTCTTCAAGCATGAGAACAATGTGAAGTTTACAAACATGACATAGAATTGTTCTGTGAAGAATGTAGGCTATCCCCGCACAGGAATCATTATTCCCAATGAGCTGGGAAAAAGAGAAGTCAAGCAGTCCAGAAATTAGACTATAAGCTTGTGTTAACTTAGATGTGCTACATACCCCAAATCTGAGTATTTGCAATATTGTCAAAGGCTTTTTTTTTCCATCAATTTTGAAAACTCTCAAAAGTATAGAAAAGTTGAAGGACAATATAACATAAAAAAATTGCTTAAAAGGACCACAAAATTTAGAGCATAATTCAACTTTGCATTTATATTATAAAAACAACAAGGTATAGACAATTTCCTGTTTTAAGTATTGAAATTTATACTGATGGCATCCACTTATCTCAACATTTTAAACATAATTATATTTACAGATGTTTTAAGGATTTTCTCTTGTGACAATTTTTGGTCTTTTCTAATAAAATTACATACCTGAAGTGGAAACAAAGGTAAACACATTGAGTTGGGGGAGGGCTAAAATAAGAAAGTAGGGTAAACAATAAAGTAGTCTCACAAATTAAAAAATGCATACTAAAATATTATAAATACGATAATGTATTATGCCATAATATGTAACAACATAAATGTAGTACAAATGTGATGAACATTATTAAAATATAAAATATGTATTTAATATATAACATATGACAATGTAAATTAAAGCTTTTAAAAGATGACCTGTTTACATATCACCAATTAGAAAAAAGACACATCACTGAACTTCATTTCCTTTCTTATAATAATACTATGATATTCAAGTGTCTCATCCAATATAGATTTTTATAAGAAAATACCTATATTATCACTTTACATATCACCTTTAGAATGTAGAATTTTGCAAAGCACTAATTGACTGCCTTCATTTGCTCATGCCAATGAACCACCAGCCTATTCAGCACTATGGACAGTGCACAGTTTGTAGACCCCTTGAAACATTATGGCATGTTTCATCTGGATATGTGAATATATGACAATCTTCAAATAATATATAATCATATAACATGAAAATAATCAATTACTGGATGTGGCTTGTGAATTCAACTTGTCTGAAGGAAAAAGTTCTGCTTTTCTTAGGGAAATAATTTGTCTCATTTTATTCATGGTGAATAAGTATTATTTTATAGATTTTATCATATGCTAAAAGTTAAGTTTGAGTTTCTTCAGTCAAGTGGAGCATATTCAGATTTTGTTCAAAGTAAGAATAATGTTACCCAAGCTCATTTAGCAAATCAGCCATATCACAAACATAGATATGCAACGTTTTAATTAAGAAGAAATTAGTTTAACCAAAAATTTAAATGGTCCTAAAATCTACTTCTACCATCTTGATATAATACTTTCTTCTCCACTGTTATATAATTCAAATATAAGAAAATCAAAAAGCTATTGGACATAATATACAGTCACTAAAAGATATACACATACAATTTATGGCTTGGACCTGAGATATCATATGCTTCACTCATACAAATATGAACTTGTTACTTAGCAATGCTAAGTAACTTTCTTGCTTTGTCACTGAACAAGATAAATAACTTGTAGCTTTCTATTTTTAATTCTCTCAATTAGCAGTTGGAAGTTGTTATTTCACAGATAGAATAAGCACAATCTTATTTATCCAAGAGCATATGTAGAAGACCACAAAAGGAAGTTTACTCCAGAAACAGACTAGATATTGGGAAATGTGGACATGGGAATAGAGTGTGCAAAACAACCCCAGCTGAGAAACCACTAGTGTAGGCAGAAAAAAACAATAAAAGAAGAAAAATAATTAAACTTTTGCTGAGTCCTGGGCCAGAATGGGAGACCGAGGAAACAAGGTTTTTTTTAAAGCACTGGAGTTCCATGTAATAAACGAAAGATATAAGCTAAATTTTGTATTTACAGGGACCTAAGACTGAATTAAACTAGTAAGTTCAAAATGCTTCCTGAAGGTCCGTGTTTTCAGTTTTTGGTCTACAATCCATCACACAATTAGGAGGTGGTGAGCACTTTAAGAAATTTAACCTAATGGGAGCTCTTCTACTCATTGGATTGGTCCCTTGAATGGGCTATTGGAATGTTGGCTCCTTTCTCCTTCTCTCTCCTTCATTTCTATCCACAAAATGAAGAATTATTGTCTACTGCACTCCCACTATTATGTGGCACATTAGGACCAGAGCAATTAGACCAACTGCAAAACCTGTAAGCTGAAGTAAGACCTTCCTCTTTACAAACTGATCACCTCAGATATTTTAGTTACCAGAATGTTAGCACATTTTAACTAGAAAAGTTAGAACAACTGTTCATGATGCTTAGAACAAAAGTCCCTTAAGATGGAGGAGTCTTTGTCAAGCTATCATTGGCTTTTCATCCAAAAACATTTTCCTGACTTTTGAAGCTTCCTAAATATGGAGACTATATAGTCAGGGTCTGTATTCCAAGGAGTAAGCTGAATTGTGCACAGGGGTCAAGACATGCAAATAAAAATTCCAAGATGGTAACAATAAATGGCTATTGAATAATAGAGGAGCCAGGTAACAAAGAAAGAACAACTAATATAGGGGGCTAATCTGACCAAAGTACAGTGTGTCTATGTGTGTGTGTGTGTGTGTGTGTGTGTGTGTGTGTGTGAAATATAAAGGAAAAATGCCCTCAAGCAATCAATATATACTTAAAAAATGAATAGGAAGGTAAAACATGTCCTGTCTGGTGGTAGGTGCTAGTGAAAGGGGGTAGGGAAAATGGAGAGGGTAAGGAGGGTGAAAATGGTGGATATGCATTGTATACATATATGAATACAAAACAATGAAACCTGTTGAAATTGTGTAAGGAGCGGGGAAGGGTTATAAAGGAGAATGATGGAGTGGACAAATATAAATCAAGATACATTGGATGCACATATATAAATGTCACAATGAATCCTCTGGTACAACTAATATATGCTAATAAACAAACAAACAAACAAAAGAAATAAAAACCAGTCAAACATTCACTCAGTCTACACTATGACTACTTGATCTGGTTCAATGCTGGATTGAATTTGTTGAGCTCCAATTACTTTGTCTGCCTAATGGATCAGAGAAACATAACATCTCTGGGCACAAATTATCCTTCTTTGGGTTGGAAACATGTCTTATTTTTATCTGAGTGGTAGTTATACATGAAAATACATATTTAAAATCTTTTCACATTTGAAATTAGTGCATTGTATCACACATTATTTAAAATATAATAATAGCCATAATTATGTGTTAAGATTGAGTCTATCACCTAAAATGCTAAATCCTTGAACATAACATATATGTAATCATACCTTCCCCTCACTATTCCAACTCCCAGCCCACCTACTCAAGTCTGAATCCTCTGATCATTTTTCCCTTGCTTTCCTTTATAGACAGTTTCAATGTGTTGATTTCCATTTCTAAATTATATACATAGGCCAGTTGTAATAAACTGCTAAATTAGTTTGTCTTAGCCTCGTGTGTCAGTATTAACAGCAATTGCTTCAAGGTCAAAAAGCAATTGTTTCTAGTTGCCATTTACTTTTATGGATAAACTGTTTAATCTGGGACCATTTTTTTAAAGTTCTTCCTTTCTGGAAACGTCTTCTTCTTCTCTATACTCCATATATACCATGTTATTATGCTGGATGTAATCAAATTGTTTTTTACTCACTTGTATGAATATATTCCTACCATATTAGTTAATTATTCCACTAGTTTTATTTTGAACCCATTATATATTATCCCTTTCTTCTAAATTGTTTATTAGTACTATAATGGTATTAGGTTGGCTCTCAGTTTGCTCGCATAGCTCTGCAACATTAATTATACATCTATTTCTATTTCATTGGCTTACATTTGAACAAGATGATTTATTGAGCACATATTAAGTTCAATTTGTCTTTAAAATAAACCACAGTTGGTTTCTTGAATTATTCTTTCTTTCGTTTACTTGACTTCTTAGTACATTATTATATATTTATTTTCACTCAGCATCCTTCTCCTTCTCTTCCTTCTCCTACTTCTTTTCCTCTTCTTCTTCAATAAATTTGCAAATTATTTCCCTCCACTTTTTGTTATTTAAGCTTATTACAGGTTCAGGCTAACTGTACTTGGCATAATTCCCATCATTTCTAAAACTGGATTCTTCAACCATTAGTCCTCATTTTGAATTTTACTTTTACTCATTTTTCTTTAGCCAAAGGCTATTGGGATCATGGAATAGAGAAAAGGATTAGAATGCAAGTGATTCATTTCCATGTAGACAAGTTTGCTTTCTTTGTCATTTCCTTAAATTCCTATGCTAAAAAATCTATTCCAGCTAGCCAGGGATGTAGCTTATACTTGTGAACCTTAGCTCGTTTCTGTTTCTGTGCAGTTCACTATATTATGAGAAACCATGAACCATGACAGAGCCTGAAATATTTCAAGCCATGGAATAGTGCAGAGACTAAAGAATGATAACCTTTGATTATGGCAGATTGACACTGTAAAGGCCCTTGCAGTCATTCCTATGGAGATATGCCTTCTCTGTGGATGTTCCAATTATTTAGGATTTTCTACTCATGCCTCATTTATAATTATGAAAAGAAAAAAATAAGTGTTAATATTGCTTATGGATTTGAGTATAATGGGTCCATTGAAGAAAGACAGGAACCATATAATGAATTCTGGCAGCAGCTTTCAACTATTTCACAAAAATTCTGGTTGTGTACTCTGTGGCTGACACAAATTTACCACATTGTTGTGTTTGGCACAAGTATCTTTCATTTAGGAATAACAGAAATCATAACTTGTTCCTAGAGGTATTAAGAGCAACATTTCCATTTTCAGCATATCAATTTCTTTGGACAATGCCCAACATGGGTTTCATATCCTAAGAGTCTGAATCATAAGAGGTAATGGTGATATTTTCTTTCATAAATGACATATCCAATGCATTTGATTCTCTATTCTTAATTAAAATTAAGGTGTTCCATTTTTAAATTGACCACTGTATGTATGTGGCTTTGTAAGGACTAAGTTAGCATGCTTTCACTATTTTTATTTCTATCCTCTAAGCTGAGGTCTCCTAAAATGTGGGAAAATCAGGAGAGAATAAGAACATAGTTAATAGCACCAAATACTTAAGCTTGATTAAATCATATGAGAAATATCTCTCTGTCTATTATCTGTCATCTATCTTTCTATCTATCATTTATCTATCTATCCATCAAGTATGTACCTGCATATCTATACATCTACATCATATTTTTAGATATATATATTGTAAATAAAAAACTTACCGAATTTTAATAGCAACTCAATTGTAATAAAGTGCTGAATGATTATCATTTGAAAAAGCAGCATCACATTCAACACCAAATGGAAGGACAGAAGTTAGAAGTAAAAAATAGTGAAGGAAACTTTGTTTTAAAGTATAGATTTCAGTGCCCAGGTAGCTGTAGAGGATTGGTTCCAGGATGTCCTGAGAATGTCAAAATGTGGACAGACTCAGTATCCCTACTTGAAATGGTTTAGTATTTGCAAATAACCTTCACAGCCTCCATACACTTTGAATCATATACAGGTCACTTATGATACACAACATAATGTAAAAATCTATATATGTGTTAAGCTGTATTTTTAAGTGAATAAACAGTGACAGCAAAAATGTGCATGCACAATAAGTAGAGATACAATGTTTTTTTCAAATAGTTTCAATTTACAGTTTGTTGAACACACAGATGTGAGATCTGCAGATGTGGTAGACTGACTTAGTTTCATACTACAAGGTCAGAATGATTCTGTGTGTGAGGATGATTAATCCAAGGAAAAAATAAATTATAGATGTAGGATTAATTGCCCCTAAATTCCCTTTACTCTCACAAAGAGAAGAAAACAAAAATTTTCCCCCAATCTAACTATAGTGATAAAAAAAACTAGAGGTATTACTTCAACAACAATGATATAAACCTTTTATAAGATTGTAAAATAGTACATAAAACAAAATTCTCCTTATTACATAGAAATATCAAGTATTTCTTGTAGATTTTGTAAAAGGTTCTGTTCACTAAACTAAAGAATAATGTTCACTGACATTGCATAAAGATGAGGTATTTGAAACAGGATCAGCTAAATGTTTACAGACAAAGAGAAGCATATTCTGGTTCATCCAAATAATCACCACTTGCTAAAATTGTATGCTTGTGTTATAATTAATATTATTTGTCATCTCAACTGGCACAGGGTCATTAGATATCTGATAAAATATTTCCTACTGTGTGTGTTTGTCAAACTGTTTCTGAAGAGCTAGGAGCATGGCTGAAGTGGTAGACTGCACACCTGGCAAGCAAGAGGTTCTGAGTACAAACCCAATACTACTAAAAAAAAGAATGCTTCTGGAAGAGATTAACATTTGAATTTGGAGACTGAGTAAAGTAGTTGGCCCTGCCCAATGCCTGTGGGCCTTATCCACTCAATTGAGTGTTGAATACAATCCAAAAGAAATTTAGGTTTGTTCTCCATATACCTGATTATCAGACATCCATCCATCTTTTTCTGCTAGGTTATCCTCGATCTCAGCCCATTAGACTCAGACTGGAACCTACAAAATCAGTTTCCTCAATCCCTAACTCTCAGTCCTTCCAATTACACACACTGGTGTTTAAGGTCTCCTTGCAGATAGTTTATGGTGAGAATTCTCAGCCTCCATCTCTCTCTCTCTCTCTCTCACTCTTTCTGCCTTCTCCCTCTCCCTCTCCGTCTCTCTCTCTCTCTCCCAATCATGGTGGCACATAATTGTAATACCAACCACTTAGGAGGCAGAAGTAGAAGCATTGAGGTCCAAGGCCTGACTAGGCAAAAGTGCAATACCTTATCTGAAAAAGCAAACTAAAAGCAAAGGCAAAAGTCTAGAGTGCTTTCCAAGCTACCACCCCAGAGTTTTAATCCCCAGTTCTGCCCAAAATAAATCTGTTCTCTCCTCTCCTCCCCTCCCTCCCCTCCCCTCCCCTCCCCTCATCTCTTCTCTCCTCTCCCTCTTCTCTTTCTGATACTATTTCCCTGGAGAACCCTGACTAATATGAGCCCATTTGAATTCTTTTTTACATTTGTGCTTTAAAAGTTTAATACATCTTGGGCCAGGCATGGCAGTGTACACCTGTATTCCCAGTTTCTTGGGAAGTAGAGACAGGAGGATTGCAGTTCAAATGGGCAAAGTTAGTGAGATCCTGTCCCGAAAAAAAAAAAAAAAAAAAAAAAAACTTGAAGCATGACTTAAGTAATAGAGCTTTGGCCATGAGCTCAAAAGCCCAGTACTGTAAGAAAAAAAGAGAGTTCATTCCTTTTTTATTGCAAAATACTATTCTCCCTTATAATAGATATACTTTAGGTTTTATCCATTCTCTTATTGAACAATATTTGAATTATTTCTAGATTTTGATCTGATGTCCATTCACAGGTATTCATTCTAGAAAAATAAAGTCTTATATTCACAGAGACCTTGCATACAAGTTCATATAGCAAATTTATTAATAGTCATACATGTTTTTCTATGACTTTAACAATACAAAAGTAAATATTTTATGAGAATGCTAGTGGATATTTTAAAAAAATATCTATTTCAAAATCAGCTATGTAGTAAAATAATTACAGTACTCATTCCAAAGGCAATAGTCAATAATTGTAATAATTTTCTATCCTTAAATAATGCAGATATTATCCAGATACTGTTATAATTTTCTTAACTTGGAAGGCACTTCCTAGTTCACACTCAGAGCCTGAAGGAGTGGCAACTAGTTCAGTCAGAATTCCCAGAAGTGAAAAGAAATGAAATAGACGTGTGGCATCCTTTTAAAAATTGTAGCCTTAACAGGAATTTGGAATTTTTTTAATGTATTCATGTTATTCTGTGTTATTCCCGGCATACATCATAAATGACTAATTTCTGAATATTATAGTCTTTAAAATATTCCAATTGACATAAGTTACAGCTCAAATAATATATGGAGAATGCTATGAGCAGATATTTGATCTTAGCCAAAAAGTTGAGAAGTGATCAAAGATGCTACATATCCTTATTTCTGCAGGTTGGGATGAGGGGGATATTCTTCGATTTTTGGTAATTAATAGCAATATTACCAAATTTCTTTTAAGCCCTTTTCTATACATGTTCTTTAATCTGTATTGCATAATTTTTGCTCTTTGATATATGTCTCAGCCAAGGATGGGTTTCTAAACATAAGCATGTGGCCAATAGTTTGCTTGTATCACTTTCAAGCCATCCTAGAGTATGTTTCTTTGTTGGTTTGCTTGTTTAGTGGCACTGGGATTTGAACTCAGGGGCTCATACTTGCTAGGTAGGCACTCTACCACTTGAGAGCCACTCCATCAGCCCATTAAGACATGCCAGGACTATACTCCTAAAAAATATTCTGAGTGTCACAAATCTTCTACCAAACAAATGGAATAGGAACTTTTTCATTCTAGAAAATACATTATGGCTTCAATAACCCATGTATATTTGCCTCCAATTTTTGTTATCTGCAAATTATGCCTTCTTACATCCTTGGTTATTTCTGCCTGTAACATGATTAATTCAGCTCTTGGTGACTCTGTGTTCAAGCAAAATGATACAAGATATTTAAAAAAAACTTGTAACAGTATAATGATTGATAGACATTCAAATGATGGTCATATTAATAAGAACAACAGTTAGGTATTACTTTAAATAGAGCATTTTCTTTCCCTGTATTTTTCTTTCTAATAGGTTATGGTGCCTACTGTCATAGCATTTAGAATTTCTGATAGAAGGACCCAAATGACATGTACTTGCTTCACATAAATCCTAATATGTCCTAGTAATTGTCGTAATTAATTAAATTACCCCTCTAAAAGCCTGAGTCACTTAGTTCATTTTGTCTTCCATACCCAAAATAGCTGAATATATCATTAGTGTCCCAGTTTTAAGGTTTTCCTGGGAAGTTCTTCTGGGGAAAGTGATATAAGTGGAGATGAACATATGGAACTCCAGACCACAGAACAGCATCACTTACTACCCCAGCCATCCAGAGCTTGGAAGAGTTCCAACTTCATGTAAAGCTCATGCAATAATAACAGGTTTCACCCTATCATCTTAGAGCAAGGCTATGATAAACCAATCCATCAGTAGGATTTTAATGTAACCTCACAGATATTTTTAGATTACAAATTCAGTAAAGTAAAGGAAACCTGAAATCATGATTTATAGAACCCTTTCTGACTATACCCTCATCTTAGGATGAACTTGTTTCTGAACCAGTGTCAATTTTTGTTCAATCATGAAAAATTCTTGTGATTTAGGGTTTTTATGGTAAATGAAGTTCCATCTTGCCTCCAAAGAAGACTGACTTTATGCTTCTTGTAGAATAATACAACCCAAGATTGGTCAACTTGCTTTTATGATAAACAATCACCCCACGGCCCTCCCCAGAATGCACATTTTATCATTCTTATCACATCTAGTGATATCTCTTAACAAGCATCAAACAAAATCAAATCATTTTATTGGCTAGACTAGTTTTTCAAATATAACTATATATTTGTAGACAGCATTTAGTAAAACTTTATTTTTTTTCTCCAATGCTAAAAGTTTTTTTCAGAACTCAAAAACATCTTCAAAATAATCTCATGTTATCTGTGAGAAAGAACAGATTAAGGTCAGTTGTGTAGTTTAAAAATGTAAAACAAGCAGAGTGTGGTAGTAGAACATGCTTGAGCAAGAGAATCATGAGTTTGGGGCCAGTTTGGGCAACATAGTGAGAGCCTGTTTCAAAACAAAACAAAAGGCTGGGGATGGATGTAGCTCAGTGGAAGAGCACTTGTCAAACATGACTGAGGCCCTGGATTTATTCACCAGTACAAAATAAAAGGAGAAAATATTAAAATTGAATTTAAATAATTTTCTATAGTCTAACTAATAAATGGTGTACATGGGAATACGATATTGACTAAATTATATTTGAATTTGAGTATTTACAATATGAGTAATATATCTTCATAGTTTTCATTAAAAATGTATTAAAATCAGATTAGTTTTAGAAAAACAATAAATCAAGATGGTAATGATTTTTATGTTTATTTCAGGATTTATATTTAAATATTTTTAAAAGTTATTTTTGTCAAACACTATTGTTTTCTTCAAACTGGGTGAGGACACAAGGCAAACTACTTCCCTCAGGTTAAGTGTCTTCAAGCAATCATACTCAAGCTTTCTCACATGAGCAGAGAAATGTTTCAGTAGAAATCTTCGGGGGATTTTTGATTTTTGTTTTTGGTGTACCAAAGCTTGAACTCAAGGCCTACACCTTGAGCCACTCCACTGGCCCTTTTTTGTGATTTTTTTTTTTTTTTTGAGACAGGGACTTGAGTACTATTTGCCAGGGCTGGTTTGAAATAGTGATCCTCCTGATTTTTGCCTTCTGAGTAGCTAGGATTGCAGGCATGAGCCACCAGTGCCTGGCTCATGAGAAATCTTTGGAATAGCTACTGCATTATTCAAAAGTATAAGTAGCTGATACAGATATTAACTTTAAAATACATAAAGAGAAATTTAACAATATGATAATGCATAAATATTTATTTCTAATCAATCTGTGCTATGTATAAAGTTTTTATGTTTAACATTTGTTTTCTTAGATTTTTCTTATTCCTGAAGTGCAAAAAAATTAAATTAAAACATGCACAATAATCAAAGATTAAAATGTGACCTGATATTATAGTCTCATCCTATTATCATATTTCTCCTATTTACGTGGAAAGATGAATACTTTAACTTTTCCAAAGAATACATTACTTACACTGACATCACATTATATATTTATTTAATTGACAAATCTGATTGTCTATCTTGATTTTAGTTTTATATTAATAAATATATGAGTATAAAAATGAGAAGTTCTACAAAACTCTAAAAGAAAATGCTTTACATTGTCTCCAGTGCTCATCTAAAGCTGTAAGAGCTATACAGAACAATTCCATAATTTGTTGAACTTTCAGGCAGGCATAAATATGTAAAAACCCATTAAACATAAATATATCAAATCTTAATTTAAATTTTATAGAAAAGAAAGCTGAATGATACCAGTTAATAGTATGTATATAGGAACTGACAATTTGTATTTATTTGTTTCTTTATGTTTTTGTGGAATATCTACAACATTAGTGCTGTTATGATAGTGACCTTATTGATTTAATTCATAAACATACACTTAAGTTTCAGAGTATAATAAGCTCACGGTGCAATTTCAATGTATGTTCTATGAACAAGAATAAATTTTAGTTTTTAGAAATATAATTGCTTAGGAATTCAATACATTTCACAGATATTATTACTATTATTAATTATTAAACTTTATGCAAGTAGCATTATTTTGTTGCTAAATATTTGCTGCCTTGTCATCATATAATCTTTTAGTATAAAGATAAGATTTAATTAGTCCAGTGATGCCCTAGTTACATAATATGTCTAGAAGACTCTGTTAATTTCTGATTCAAAATGTAGAATAATTTCTCTTTTCTTTGTACTTCTAAACCCAGAAAACATTGCATAAACTGGTGAACCTAGATGTGTAAGAAATTACAGTAGACTGAAAATGAATTACTGTTCTGGACTGAATTGTGGCCCTTCCAAAACTCATATGTAGAAGTCTTACTCCTCAGTATCTCAGAATGTGATGCTATCAGGGTTCCTTCTTTGTGAGACTGAGGTCTGAATTCAGAGCTTTATGCTTTCAAAGTAGGTGTCCTATCTCTTGATCCATGCCTCTGGTCCATTTTGCTCTGGTAATTTTGGAGATGGGGATCTTGCAAACTATTTATCTGGGCTGTCTTCTATCAACAAACTTCTTGATGTCAGCCTCCAAGTAGTTAGGATTACAGGCATGAGCCACAGGCACCTGACTGGAGATTGCCTTTTGCGAGACAATTAAGTTAAAATGTGGATGTTTCCTTTGAATCTACATTATAGAAGAAGAAATTTGAATACCTAAAGAAATACCACTAATGCACACCCACAGATTAAAGACCATGTGAGAACATGGTGCAGAAATGGCCATCTGCAAGACAAGGAGAGAGGCCAGAGAAGAAAACAAATCCCAAAAATGCTGATACCTTGGATTTCTAATCTCCAGATCTGTGAGAAAATAATTTTATGGGTTTTTTTTAAGCCAGTTAACCTGTGCCATTTCATTTGTAAGCTGTAAAAACCAATAATGGTGTTAAAATAAGGTTCACAATAACATAAAAGTATCTGATAAAATAAGAACAAATTTATCCAGGACAGAAAATGCATATCAAAAGAAGAATCATGTGCAAATATAGACCTTAAACCCCTCTCCCATTAAAGAAATAATACAGTGTAGTCTAAAGAATAAAATAAGAGGTACACTGTGTTTTGGGATGTCAGTTAAATGGAAAATGTTCTCACAAACATCTAAGCAAATTCTCTAAAATATTGAGTCTAGGGTAGAAGTTCTCAAATTGAGTTTTGTAGACTTCTGGGGTATAGGAAGTTCTGCCAGTGATCTTTGATATCCTCCTTTTCCAAACTTATACACTTAAAGTTTTGCTATAGATTGAATGCAGCATAAGAAATGAGACTATAACTATTAAAGCAGACATTGAAGAGATTTAAAAAGATGCAATATACCACCATATTTCCCATTATAATTTTAGAAATGTATTTGTATTATTTTAATAAATATATGTTATCTACATTAACATATTTATTATTTATTATAATCACTTCAAATGAATGAATAAGTCTATTTTTAAAAAGAAATCCTCAATTCCAGTATCTGTTATGGCTAATTTTGACAGATGTAATTAACATAAACCAAAGAACAAATGCCTTGCTCTTTGTATGTTGAGAATCATGAGAAATGAAATCTTTAAAACTGCTGTTTCAGAAGAGTTTTTCCTCTTTTATTTTGTGTTTCCTCACCTTAATGTATATAAAAGAAAATATTATAATATTAACACGTAGAACATATTAAGTAACATCTTCCAACACATATTTTACTAAATTCAAATGTTACTCTTAAAAATTACAAAGATGATTTTAAAAGTAAGATGTTTATCCTTCAAAAGGATAAATAACAATTAGAATCAGCTCATTGATGAGATCAAGCAACAAAATTGTTATTAAAATGAAAGTCCTCAAAGAAAACATTATTACTAAAATTTTAGCGTCTGCATTTGAATGTAATTTGCCAGGTGCCAAGATAGGAGATTCTAGTTCTCACTTCCAACAGAAAAGTCAATACTGCTGGGTACCTACAGATGAAAGTATTTTTATGAGCGTCCTGGAGTCCAGCTGCAAGGTTTTAGCACCTCAGCGGAGCAAAAAACTCTGAAATACATGCATTGAATAGCCTGAGAAGAGTAGATGCATTTCACCTAGTTCACCTTAATACCAAAACAACACAACTCAGTGGCAAGAGGGTATTCCTCAGCCCACATTTTCCTCTCAAAATAAAGTAAGAGAAAAGGGACTTCCTGGCTTCCTAGCCTTGCAGGATGCTTCCCAGAAGGCCTTTTCTATCTTGCTTCACCCCAAACACTGAGGATCAGAATGCCTAAATTCTTTGCGGCAGGTAAGAGCAAAAAGGAGTGCAGTGCACACAAACTGCTGTACAATTCTTGACAGTTATCTACTGATTCTACTAACCAGGCTGTAGATTACATAAAGAAAATCATCCATGAACTCTGTAGGTTGAGTTACCTGCAGACCCTACAGCTACAACCAGCTGATGTGTGCCCCAGCATATTGCATACTCCCTACCACAACTGGATGTCAAACTAGTCATCCCTATACATTGCCCATGTAAGATCCTAAGATAGCACATGGATCTTAACAATAGCTGTGGAGTATGACAGATAGATTAACTCTTTTGGTTTGAAAGTAAATATACAACATTCAGCAATTCTGGGTAGTTCCATAGGAAAAATAAATAGAAGACTTTCTATTCTAGGCCTGTTTTGGGGCGTAAGAAAGGGTAAACAATCTTAAAACTTCTTCCCTGTGAGGAAATAAGTGTGAGCATGCATATCTATGATTTTTGCTCTCTCTTGGATCCTTACCTCTGCCACAAGCAAAAGCCTGAGCTGAATATGGCAGAATGAGAAGTCCTATGCAAATGTAAGTGTGCCATCTTTTTGGAGGCCATCATAAACTAAGTAGTCCCCAGATGATTTGTCAGGTTATAGCAGATATGCAACATACTAGAAATTGACTGTTTGATGCTCAAAAACCAAAGTAAAACACAAAATGGTTGGTTTTTCAGCAGATAAAATTTTAGAGTGTTATGCACAAAGAGTAAGCTGATACGTTTATATATTTTTCCAAGGTCATTACCATTAATCACTATTCTTTTCCTTTTATGTAGTCTCAAGGACCTTCCTTGAAGTCATACTGCAGGATTGTCTCAGGAGTTTTGTATCTTCCTTTTGCTCTAGCTACAGTGATCTTACACAATCTTTTCCATGGATTTTTTTCAACTTTCTTCTGGCCTCTCTTCCTGCATCATCATCATGCTCAACAGAGAAGGTGCTGAGGTGTGTAATTTCCCTTCATTGCGTTACTTACTCTGCAACAATGATCCCTTCCCAAAGTATATCATAGGCTTTTTTTTTTGCATTTTCTCCAAACTTGGATGTAAGCTCAATGAGTGCAGTGAGTATATCTAGAGCCTAAAATGAAAGGGCATATGTTCTCAATGAAAAAAGAAAAAGATATACTTACATGTTTAGGAGCTAGGTATCAAATATATTATATGGTTTGCCAGAAAAAATAACTTTTATGTCCTTCTGAAATATCCCCATATAATAATATTAGTTTAAATAAAAACTATATAAAAATTGAAAAATTTCCAATGCCTGCTATGACAGATTTCATAAAAGTATTATTATCCTTTCTCTGGTTGAAGCTCACTATTTTCAATGAATAATATCAGAGTTGGGTGTAGCTCAGTAGTAGAGCTCTTGCCTGAGGCCCTGGGCCCAATCCTCAGAATCACAAAAAATAAATATAAATGTGTAAATGAATAAATAGTAGAATAATTTAAAGACATTAAAAAGATTAACATCATGGTTGATAAGGTATGAGAGGAAATGTATAGCAAATACCTATTTGATCTAAAGTATCACGGAATTTTTATGATTATTTAAAACAAAGATTTCAGGCAACTTATAACTTAAAATTACTTATGCCACAGACATGACTTTTCCATTATTAATAAAAATGATGTGCAACATGCCATAGTTATTCAATCAACAATTCCCAAGATCACCTTGAATGTAAGGTCTGAAATAGACCTGGGATTGCTTACTTGAATATTAAGCTTTATGGAGCAGCAATTGTTCAATTGCTTTTGCACTGTCTGAAAAGGACAGTGTTGTAGACACAGAGCAAGACCTAGTCAGCTCCCACCCCAGGAATGTGCAGTGATAGCTCCATTAATGTTAGTAGAAGCTGAAATGCTTAATTTCTGAAACTATCACTCAATGTCCTTTCATTATATAATTGTTTGAATATCATCTTTTTCCATAAATCAGGAAGAGAACATAGGTCCAGATGAGCAAAATGGGGGCTTGTGTCTTAGTAAAACTTAATTCCACTTTTATATCGTCTCAAAATTATGTACATCATCAAAAAAAAAACCTGACAATAAAAATTGCCTCATATTAAAGGTTAAGAAGACAGAAATACAGCTGCTTTCTTTCACTGTGAAGAGAAAGAGGAAAATATTTTTATAACGAATATATGAGCTTAGTTCACCTTCTGTTCTGAACCCAATGCCAATACCAAATATAAATAGAAGTAAAAAATTGGCAATTCTTGTAGCATTTTATGTAGCACACACTATTCTGGCATTTTGATCATCCAGGATGACATAACAATTATCAGTTTTTAAATTATCATTATAGAATTACATGTGATTTGAGTATCAATAAAATGGATCATAAAATATTTTTAGTGATAGGAATAAACATTAAAAATTGGAATACTTTGATAAACAGTCTCCTCATGTTATTTTATAATTCTATACAGTAGAACAGTTTTAGAAATTCAATGTTTAATTCCACCTGGTTTTAAGTGTTTGTTTAAAAATTTTGTTGTCACTGGGGTTTGAATTCAGGCCCTCACACTGGCTAGCAGGTGCTTGACCATTTGAGTCATATCCCCAACCCTAACTCCTATTAGATTTCAATTTTTAAGATAATTATTTTGACATCATTATATTATTCCTTAATTATTCTTCTTTTTTTTAAGTTCAAATACTGTTTCTTAATATTTTGAAGGTTAAAAACTGGCAGCAGAAAAGGAGTTAAAATTGACTCCAAATTATCTAACTTGAATTATTGACTGGATGCCATTAATCAAGATGAAAAGACATAGGTATAAAAGACAGAGTTTAGGTAAAAATATTGAGTTTGATAATTTGAAATAATATTGAATTTTAAATGCCTGGAGTTAAAGATACTTAGAGAAGCTCAGTGGGCATTTGAAAATACTCAGGAGGAATACTTACCTGGCAGGGGAAATACCATGATCATGAAAATACACAGGAACAAGGTCAAAATTACAACTACAAGACAGAGAATAACCCTTGTTTGTTGTTGAAGCTGTAAGATTGATAGAGCTGCAGGAAGGGTATTAAGAATGGAGCTGAAGTTGGATGGACTCTTACGTGAGTGGTAGAGAATGAAGATAAGAAGGTGGGATCAGCAAGTTTAGACTTTTGTTTTAGGGAGTTTGGCAGTTAGGAGAGAAGAAATACTTGAAAGGATTTAAGAGATAAAATATCAAGTGAAGTTTGATTTTGTTTGCTTGTTTTATATAAACTGATCCCTAAGAAGAATCCTTGAATTGAAAACTGAAAGTACCTTGAAAAATATTTTGAATCAGAAGTTATCACACCTAATGCTTCCATTCCCAAGAAAATTATAGTCAAACACATATTCATAGCAGTTGCTTTGTTCTAAATGTCTCAGGAAAGGTCAGGAATTGCAGCTTAGTAAAGGAAAGTGGTGTAATAAGAGCTATACAAGTGCTCTTCGGTTAGCCTAGTAACTTCTTTTGATATTACTACTTCACTCTTATTTCTCTGGGTCTCTCACATGGGCAAACTTCAACTGCCGCTAACAGTCTCTTACATAGTAATTTCCAACTACATATGCACATTAGGACCAACTCAGAAGCTTTTTGAACATATCAATACCTAGACTCTGTACTGTTTATTCCATTCTTACTGTCTTAACTTCACCCACCATTTTCTTTCATCAGGACAAGTGTAGCAGGATGGCAGGGAGGGGGAAAGCACTGTAGAGTGCTACAGTTAAAGCAAGAAAACTGGAGTTGGGAAATATTACCTGGGGGTGAGACCAGTAAAGGGTCACCTTGCCCCAGAGGTAAAAGTAGCCAAGGAAACAGCATGTGGCTATGTATGGGACAAGCTCTAGCCCCCTGAAAATGGCCTTCCTTATATACCATTTAGAACAGGTTACTGAAATGGTAAGGGGTTCTTTGTTTCACTGTAGCACCCATTATCTCTCTTTTCCCTCCCTACCTTCCTGCCACATTCCCAACTTTGATACTCAGACCCACTTTTGGGTCAGAGTGTATCATCTTGATCTAGGGGTTTACACTTATATAGCAGCATTATATGAGAGCTGTCTTTCTTCCTATAGTGGCTTTTATAATGGTCCTGAAAAATCACAGTACCAGGGGGATTAGGCAGGGTAATATATACAAAGAACTTCACCACTGTTAAGGTTGTGAGCCCACTTAGGGCTGAGAATCAGCCCTGAACAGGTCACTGGGACTCCATCCCTTCCAGGTCTGCACAGGGACATGGACAAGCTTTTTCATCTTGTCAGTAATTTCTTTAATTACCTTTTCTTCATCATCAATCTATATACAGCAGTTACTCAGATTGAACTTTCCACGTACTCCACCCTCCAAGGCTAACAAATAGTCCAAAGCCAAATGGTTTTGGTTGATGGGCATTGAGTATTTTAGTTTGTTGTTTGGCTAATATATTGAGGGCTTTTTCTGTCTCTTTAGTTATAATTTCAACCACTGCCTGAAGCTGAATGATGCATTGGATCACACAGATTGGGGTGTGATATCTCCAGGAGTCATCTTCTGTCCATGTAGTAGGAACATAATATTGAATGATCCACCCTGGGGGCCATTCATCATCCTTCCACTCCCTTATTTGTAAGGCATTTCACTTTTTCTTGTTTATCTTTTCCTCATATATGGAGATTTCTAATTTTTTGCCTTGTCTGAGGGGAAGCAAGAAGAAAGAAGACAGGATGGTGCCCAGCACACAGGATCTGAGCCAGTATTTGGGAAAGATTGTATAAGTTCGTCCCCCATAGATCTAATACAGCCTCTTAGGCTCCCTCCTCTCTTTGCCCGTGGTTAGATTATTGCGGGCTATTGCAAGATTAGGGAAGTTAGCCAGCAGGTATGGTTGGGGCTCCATGTGACTGGGAGCCCCCCCACCACTAAGACTCCTGAGTAGTATCATTGTAAAACTTTTGTTCCAAGCAAATCAAGTCCCCTACCAGGGTGGAAAATTGGCCTTTTGGATGGTAGCTACAGTAATTCCCATTAATAGAGGTTTTTAGATGCCAAACACTCTCCCCAAGACTAGGGAAAGTGGTCTCATTAAAAGGCTCTTGTGGGTTTACCTTTTTTGCCTCCCGTGGCCAATGGTCTCCCCTATTCATTCTCCAACAAACATAAAGTGATGTTACATTTTGAGTGTGTGCTCTGGAGTCAGCTAGTGAGAGGAACAGGTTTTTGGTTTTAACTGACATGAGAAACTCACTTTGTATGTCCTCACAAAAGGAGTGAAAGACCTGGTATGAGGAATTCTCATGAGTGATCATGATGAGTTGAAAATGCAGCAAAGTACAAGCGTTTCTTCCTTTTCATAGAGTAAAATATCAAACTTTTTTCCAACTTTCCATCCTATTTCATTGAGGTTGAAAATAGTGAAAATTTCAGAGTTATAGCCACCAAGAGTGCAGTCAGGGGTTGCTTCCCGTTTTTCTGAAAGACTGGCAGTTCCATCTGAGGTATGGATCTCCCCTTTTAGCCACGTTGCACACCTTTCACAACCCCAATAATGGCAGGAGAGTTGTTCATAGTGTGCACAACCAGATGTCCCAATGTCATCTTCTGGGTAAATATACTTGTTATTTAACCTACAGGTCCTTTCCCAAGCTAGCCTCCCACAGTTGCCACAAGGCCTGGTGTTTTCAGCTATTGCAGCACACACATCAAAGTATATGAACACAGGTTTGTTAGTGTCATTAACCTGGTGTGGTTAACAAGCTTCCCTGTGGTGGTGAAGCCTCAGACCTCTAGCCATTGCTCCCAAGGGTGATAGATGGGGATATACTGACCATCATGAAGGCACACTGAGTAGATGTTATGGTTGTGAGTGTATGACCTCACACTGTTCAGTGTGGTGCCTGAATAGGAATAATAAGTACGGAAAACCAGAGTTTTGGTAACAGCATTCCCCACTTGGATAGTGTGCATACATGAGTCACAGTCCAAAGTCTAGAGGTCCTCATGTAGAGAACTGACCAAGATTAACAAGAAAAATACATGAAACGGACTCATCCTTAAAGATGAGATGGATGACTCCTCAAGCTTCCACCAGGCATAAACTAGTCAGCTTACGGAGTGACTAGAGCAGAGTTGATGTTTTGTTGTCTGTGGTCTCCTGTTGTCTCCTGGGAAGCAGTGTCTTGTTGGGAAATGGCACAGGTGTTCCAAAGGGTGATCTTGCATGGTGAGGCTGGGTCAGGGATGTACTCCCACTTGAGGGAAATTGGCTTAATTTGGCTTTGGTGGATTCAGGGAATGATCTCTAGTACTCTGAGGTGGGGATGAATGAAACAACAACAAAAGGGTCCCTCCAGTGGGGCTTTAGAAGTTGAACATTTCATTCCTTTATCCAAACAGCATCCCCTGGTTTATAAGGGTGCATGGGAGTTGTCGGGTTAACAGGAGTCTCACTCCTCAGTCACTGATCTTTGAAAGAATTTCAAAAAAAGAGAGACCCATCCATTTGGTGAGGCTTGAACTAATTCTGAGCAAGGCTATGGGCTATAGTTGATTCCACTGTAGGTGGGTCTCCTGACATAGTTTTCCCAATTGCAATTTTAGTCCTGTTTATATGTTATACTTTCCCTGACCTATGGGGGTGGTAGGCTGTGTAGCTTCCAAGTTATTCCCAATCCCTTAGCCATCAACTGTACCACCTCAGCCACAAAGGCCATACCATTGTCAGACCCAATAGACAAAGGTATTCTGAATTGAGGGATGATTTCCTTTAACAGGTACCTGGCCACTTCTTGGACTTTCTCAGTCCATCCTGAGAAGATGCAGACAAACACCAGCAAATATGTACATCTTTGCTCTTGTCAGAGGTTGTTTTTGGCACAAAGACCGCACCTTCTGCATACTGTTTTACCTATTCTGGAGAGCTTAGGAACATAAAAATGCTGGGCCAAGGTGGTCTAGAGAGCTGTCTGCCCTGAGTGAGTTCCTTCATGGAACTGCTTGACAAATGTGGGAGCCAGTGACTCAGATATGGCAATGTGGCCATTAGTAAACTTCCACCATCCATCTGGTAGAAAATTTCCTCCTTCAGTCTCAAACCAAGCCTGTTCTTGTGAATTATACCATGGGTCCCATTCAGATAAGGGGCACAAGAACAAGGCAGCTGTTGGTGAGGCCAAGGTTTATTTTCCTGTGAGGGCTGTTGGCATGGCTTCCATATCAGCTTTTCAGTTTCCATGAACATCTGTCATCTCCCCCTTTTGGTGCCCTTAGAAGTGCATGACCACTACTCACTCAGGGGCCCATCCAGCTTCAGCTTTTAGTAGTTCCATAATTTACTGTTCATATTTAACACTTTTTCCTCCTAAGTTAATGAGCCTCCTTTCTTTATATAGGGCTCCATGAACATGAATGTTAGTGAAGGCACATTTAGAGTCCATATAGATATTTACTTCCACTCCTGCAGTGAGCTGGAGCACCTGTGTGAGAGCAAAAGCTCAGTCTTTTGTGCAGAGGTCCTGACTAGCAGTGGTTGTGCTTCAGTGATAGTGTCCAGAGTCACTATTGCATATCTGGCAAAACATGTGCCATCCTGAAAAAAGCTGCTACCATCTGTGAAACACTCAATGTCCTGATGGCTAATAGAGTGGTCAGTCAAGTCTGGCTGGCTGGAGAACAACTCATCCATAACCTCTAAACAGGGGATCTAAATCAATCAGTAATAGGGTGACTGCGTTTAGAGTCTTGACAACCTGTAGCTGAATAAGCGGGTTTTCACATAACATGCTTTGACCAATTGGGAGTTTGTTACCCAATAATTTCCTTTATATTTCATGAGAGTCAAACAGATTGGGGAACTCAGACTGTGAGTTCTTGTCCCCAAGTGAATTTGTCTGCTTCAGCCAACAAGATGGCAGTGGCCATCAGGGTGCACAGGCATGGCGGCCGGTCTCAGGAAACTGCATTAAGTTGCTTTGATAAATAAGCCACTGGGTGGTACCAGGAGCAAAGCAGCTGGGTCAAGACTACTACAGCTGTTCCCAATCTTTCATGTACATATAAGAAGTAGGGAGCTTCACCACATCTGGCAAGCCCAGAGCAGAGACATTTGTGTGTGCCCTCTTGGTTTCTTTAAAGGCCTTTTTTGCTCCTCTCCCCATACTATGGGTTACTGTTCTCCCTGCTTTGTGGCTTCATAAAGAGGTTTTGCCAAGACAGAGTACTTGGGGATAAGGAGGTCTGTGGTGCGGAAGGGCTGGTAAATGAATGTTTACCTGCTCCTTGTATCTGACATGCTGGTCACAATATATTTGGCCCTGGACCTATCTCAGGGATATCTGCAAGGTAGTGGGTTTCCAGGGAGAGGCTTGGCCCATTGTGGGACTGTTCAATTTGTCCCTGGTTGAACCTAGGGTCTAGTCTCACAGACAGCTGTGGGGTGAAGAGTGAGCATGAGGTTCATGGGGTTTGAGGAAGACAGGGTTGTTGCAGTCTCAAGAACTAATAGGCTCGGCCTTGTAAGCATATTTGCTGCTGGGGTTTCCTCATGTGACATTCCTTCTTCTTCCAAGGGTGGGAGAGAAGAGAAAATTGGCAGTGACAAAGGTAAGTACAGTGGCACATAAGATGCTGGGGTCCCCTCAGAGTTCCCCACTAATATGGATTTCTCTGGTTTTTTAGATTTTTCCCTGGACTTGGAAGCTACTGCCACCCTGGCTACCATGACCCTACATGCTTACTCTAGGTGGAGTTTTAGCCACGTGGGCCAACTGAGGACTGTATCCTGCCAGTGATCAATATAAGGAACCATCCAGGTGTCCAGGCTCCCTTACAACCACTTCAAAATCTCTATTGACGATGACCTTATCTAATGATCACTCTGAGGACCATCCTATGCCAAAAGCAGGTCAGTCTACTTCACAGAAGTTCCTAAGCTTGGCAGAGTCAGCTTGACCCTGTAATCTCAATTAAATCCCCTCTTAAAGTTCTTAAGCATGCACTCTAGGGAGAGTATTCTTATTATGCCCTTCTCCCATTCCTTCCATTTGCCAGACATTATGACAAAGACAAAGATGGAAGGGATGAGGGCTGTGGAGAAGAGGTAAGGGGTCCTCCTCTCTAGCACACAGGAAAAAACAAATAACACCACTTGCTTCATCTGTCTCCAGCCACTCCCCTTGTGGGAATTTAGGTGTCTGTTGGCCTTTGTGAGTCCATATAAACCCTGGACCAAAGGCCCTGTTAGGGCTCACCTTAGATCATATGATTTCACCAGTCTACATGGTCTCAGACTTGCACTTTTTCAAACACTCTCACACAGCTCAGTACTTCCACCCTGCTCCTTGAACCTGAAAGACAGTTTCACCCCCAAAAAGGGGTTACTCAGTTGTCTTTGGGAGTTGGTCAGACTCTCTTTCTACCTCTTGAGGCAGGTCTGAATTTGAGCCCAGGTTCTTACCAGTCTGATGAACTAGACTCCCAAGTTGGTTTCTGAGCCTTTCTGGGTTCCTTTGTACAACCAGAGCTCTCTTCCTCTGCTTGTTGGAATAGCCCCCCCCCCACCCACACAACTTGGATCAGCACAGTCCAGTGGCAAGGGCTGGGGATGCTGAGCCAGCGACAAGGAGGTGAAAACACTGCCCACCAGATCCTGGGCTAATGCCCCAGAAATGTTGCAGAAGGACTCAGACAAGAGATAGAGAAGGCACCAAAGCTTTCAGAGGCAAGTTTATTAAGCAGGCAGCAGCAACTCAGTGGACTCAAGTCCAAAATCTGAGCCCTGAGAGCAAAGGGGGCCTTCCTTGTATACCATTTAGAGCAGGTTGGAGAAATGGGGGTGGATAAAGCTTGTCCCATTCATAGTCACATGTTATTTCATTGTGTGCTTTAACCTCTGGTGCTAGGTAGTCCTTCTCTGGTCTTACCCCAGGTAACATTTTCCAACTTTTGTTTTTTCTTTCTTTCACTGGAATACTCATTATCTTCCTTCTCCCTCCCTGCCTTCCTGTCAGACAAGAGGAACAATTTTCTAATATAGCATTTAAATCCCACCTCTCAAACTTTAACTCTTCTGAGTCCCCTAGCAATCCATTTAAAAGGAGAATATGATCAGTGCACCTCTCCAATGAAAATCTTTTGATTTTTAATTTCTTTTGGTTGATAAATAAATTTAAATTTTGCACATTTATTTCCTGATGCTACAACTTTCTTTATGTAGATATGAGTTTTTGTCTTCTTTCTTTGAAAAAAAATTCTTTTAACATTTCTTATAAGGCAGGATTACAGGCCACACAGTTCCTTAGTTTTTATTTGTCTGTGAAGTCTTTATTTCTCATTCATTATTGAAGGATAAATTTCAAGGGTACAAAATTCTAGGCTGGTGTTTGTTTCTGTCAGAAGTAAACATTGCACTCCTCTTTCTTGCCTTTATTGTTTCTGACAAGAGGTTTGATATAGAATTCATATATTTGTTCCCTTATGAGTAAGGTGGGTTTTTTTCCCCTCCCTTTTGACTTTTTAAAGAATTTTTTCTTTATCTTTGATTTTTCTGAACTTTGAATATGATATGCCTGTGTGTAGATTATTGGCACAATTCTCCTGCATCTAATATTCTTAGTTTCCTGAATCTATGACATTGTGACTAACAATAATTTTGAGAAATTTTCAGTCATTGTTATTTCAAATATTGCTTTACTTTTTTCTCTTCTTCAGTTACTTCATTTATACTTATGTTGTACCTTTTTTTAGTTGTCTCACAGTTATTAGCTATTCTTCCCTCTTTATTCCAATCATTTTCTGCTTGCTTTTCTGTTTCAAAAGCCTACCCAAAGCATCCTTTACTTCTGTTATTACAGTGTTATTGACCCCTAGAATCTTGAATTTCCACCTCTCCACTGTCACTGCCCATCTTCTATTTTAGGCTATTTATTTCCTTCAAAATACTAGGATATTAAGCATCTTGGTTTTTTTTTTTAACATTCCAGGTCTAAGCATGCGAACATTCCTGTCATCTTTGACTCTGGTTCTAAAACTTGTTCAGCTTCTTCAAACTGTGTTTTTTCCTTATTAATACCTTAAAGTATTTTGTTGAAATATGGACATGTTATGCTAATGAAATGAGCTGGCTTAAAGAGATCTTTGGTAATATAGCTGTAAGGTACAGGGGAAAATGATTCATCCTCTAGTCCTAAGACTAGGTCTTAATTTTTTTATAATCCAGTGCCCCTGGCTGTGAACTTCACCAGTGTTTCTCAGTTCCCTCCCTCTTAAATAGGACAAGATGGCTAGAGGATTTCTTTTCTGTTAGCTAGTATATGCTCTAATAAAATATCACTGGGTTAAGTTCTGGGAAAATGATTTCCTCTGAGAATAGATACTGCTCTGGCATGTTTCCAGATGGTTCCTTTTTCTCTCTTCCTGTTGAAAATGTGAGAGGATTTTAAGCCAATATTCATTGTGAAATTCTGGTGAAGCTTGTGGGGGTAAAACTCACAAAAGTATCAGATCCACCATGACTGAATGACTCTATCCCCATAGAGATGTATGCTTTTCCACACTGAGCCTTCAGCAACACTTTCACAGTGGAGGTTTCTGTTCCTGAATTTCTAAATGTGCCTTATCCACAGATTGTTTACATGCAGTTTTGGCAAGGCATGATAAAAAAATTATGAATAAATAAAATCAAAGGAAATTTCAAAAACAAAATTTAATTTCCCACAGACACATATGCAGCTCAGTGGATGCTGAGAAGCTAGGTCAGTATGGCGTTATCTATCATCAGTTGTGTTTAAGTCATTGTGGGATCTGCTGAATGTTTCCCTGCCCTTAATTTTGTGAGAATCTGCCTTTTAAAAAGCAAATGTTATCTAAAAGTAAAGCACAAGTTCATGTACTTAATTACAGTGATTGAGTGAAAATTTGAGATTTGTTGAAGGGCAGCATATCTTTAGAGTAATTTGGGCAGTGTCATGGGAAAAATGAGATTCCATTTTTGATCTTGCAAACTAAATGATTCCAGTCAATTCCATTTGAAGAGGAACAGAACCAAAACTTCTGAAACAGAAAATCATAGCATGTAATAAATATTTGTTATCTAAACATAATATCTGTTTGGTGGTTAATTATGAAGTATTATGTGATATGAAAAATACCCTTCTAGCCTACCCCAAAGGTTAGCATATTCCTCTGTAGGTGCCTAATAATATTTTATATTTTTCAGATGATTTGAGCTCTGTTGTAACTATTCAACCCTGACACTGTGACACAATAGCAACTATAGAAACAAGTAAGTACTTAGGGATGCCTGGGGTTTCCATAAAACTTTATTTACAAATGATATGATGAAAAAGTTATGTCTCAGGTCATAGTTAACTGACATGGTGTACAGAAAATTGCTGTCTGAACCTAAAAATCTAAATCTTCAACAAGAACCCTAGGTACACATAAAGTCAAGACTTTCAGAGAATTAGGTATTTATTCCCATTCAGCATGAAGCAATGAATTCAGAGAGTTATATAAAGTTGTGGAATTTTGTTTCTTTTCTTCTGAATAATGATTGCTATTTTAATAAATACTAGAATATGATCAGGTCATAGTGAGTTATGAAGACTACATACATTTTGAATTACTGAAATGGGTTCAAATATCAGAAGTACTATGCATACCTTGGATTTATTTTTAAATTTGGGTTGTATATGTTAACTGTAAAGGCTAGATCAGTTTTATAACAATTACTTTATGAATTCCAAGGCACAGTATGATTTTTCTAGATAAATTCCACTTTATAAAATGTAACCTTGACTTCTTTAAGCTACCATTTCCTTTCATAATCTTAAAGACCCTAGATGGGCTTTTCTAGACTTGCTTACAATTCTGAAAACTGATCACTGAACATATTCCTCACACCACTGTTCTTGTATCATTGTCCTTTTCCTTTGTTTTGAATTTTTCTTGTTCTCAGTCTGAGTGATAGTAATATATGAAAATCCCTCCTAATAGCTGAAGGCAGCACAGTCTTATCTTCAGACTAAAGCTCTTGCTAGTCAGGAATAATTTCTTCTTTTCTTTTTTCTGGTGATTTTTCTTTCAGAACATTTGACATAATTCTAATTTCTCATTATTAAATTTTCTCTTCTTTGAATGAGAATAAGAACAGACAAATACTTAATATATTTAGAATAGGTATATTTAACATTTTATTTCAGAGTCTTTATAGTTTGAAAGCATTCATCTGGTTCCTATTCTCTTTTCCACCCCTGCTCAGATACATATATTAAAAGTTAGTTTTTTTTTCTTACACAGAATATCAAAAATAGACGGAACTTCTTTGGGTTAAAATTGTAGTTTTGATTTGGTGTATTTGTGTTTAGTACAGAGAAGTGGTTTCTTTTTTTAATTTATTGAGAAGCATTTACTGTTTTAAGAACACAGCTCAGTGAGTTTTGAGAAATTTATGTAGTCATGAAACCACTACCAAAAACAAGATATAGTATAGTTTTCTCAACCAAAATTCCCATCTCCATAAATACTAGCTCTTGGTAACTTCTGACATAATTTTAATCTGTAGTTTGTCTTTTTCAGAAATCAGACAAATCAAGCCAACTGTGTGATTTTTTTCTTTCACTTGGCATAAAAAATTTGCAAGTTACCCATTTCTGATATCTGTATTTCCCTTCTTTTTACTGCTGAGTGGTATTCCACTGTATGAGTGTAACAGTTTATTCACAATTTGAAGGACAGTTATAATAGTTTCCAATATTTTTAAAGTATGCATAAAGCTACTACAAGCATTCACGTTATGGGATGACCTATGCCCATTCCAACTAAGTTCGTATTTTGGAGTCCTTACCCTTAGTGTGACTACATATGAACCTAGAGCTGTTAAAAAGGTAGTTAATTACATTAATTGTGGTGATAAGATTAGGATTTAACTGTATTTGTTTCCTTATGAGATGAGGGAGAGACCACAAAGTTGTCTCTCTTTTTCATGTGCACCTAGAAAAGAGGCCATTGAGATCATATTGAGGAGGATCTAGCCAGGAGGAAGAGACTCACCAAAACATTCCTGTCAGCACCTTAATATCAGACATCCAGCCTCCAGAACTGAGAAATAGAAAATTTCTGTTGTTGAAACCACCCAGTCTATGGTATTTTATTATCATAGCCCAAATCAACTGACACAATTCCTATTTAGGTTTTTGTGGGATAATGAAAACTCTATGTTTCTCTTGCATAAATATTTAAGAATGAGAAGGCTAAAGGGTGAGCTAGGTATATTTTCATAAGAAATTGCCAAACTTTTTCCCAAAGAGAATGTATTATTTTTTATTGCCACCAGCAATGTATTAGGTCTGTCATTGTTCCACATCCTTGATAGCTTTGATAGAGTTACCTGTTTACACGTGTATTTCTATAGGTAGTATGCATGGCTTGTTCAGGTACCTATCATCTATCATATTTTTGCTATTTTAGTGACCTCAGAGTTGTATTTTATGGTTTCAGGTTGCATTTTTCTAATGACTAATAGCATTGAACATTTTTCATGTATTTGACAACTGCCTATTAATTTTAGTATTTAAATTTTTGCCCATTTTACACTAGATTGGCTTTCTTACTTTTAATTCTTAATTTAAAAAATCCATTCTGGATTTAAATGTTTTTGTTTGATATAGGTTTGCAAATGTGTTCTACTAGTGAAGCTTGATGCTCCATTTCTTTAACAATTTTTTCTGAACTGAAAAATTCACTCTAAAAGAACATATATACATAAAATATATATGTATTATATATATATATAATATTATTGCTTTGAATATGCAAATTCTGTAAACTTAAGACCACAAAGATTTTTGTCATAAATTTTCTATATTTTTTAAAATATATTTTATTGACTACATTTAAATTATGTGATATGTTGTCATGATAAATATATAGTAAAATGGTTACTGTAGAGGAAACAACATATCCTTTATCTCACATATTTACCCTTTTTTTAAACAAAATTTAGATTTATTTGAAGGCTACAGTAGGTAATTTTTTTATTGTTTTACTGGGGGAACATTGTGACATTTATGAAAGTTCTTACAATATATCATATTTGAATTCACTCCCTCCATCATTCTCCTTTATCCCTTCCTCCCCACATTCCTCAAATAGTTTCAGCAGGTCTCATTCCATTTACTTATGTGAATACTTGATAATTCCACCATATTCACCATCCTATACCATTACTTTATACCCTCCCCCCTCCTACTGGCACCAACCTCCCCCCCCATAAGACCTGTTTTACCTTCCTGTTTTCTGGTTGTGAAAAAAACAAAAGACATTTTTATTTGTTTAAGATACAGGGTGTTTCACTGTAACATATCCATGTATGTATGTAATATAACCTGAATTGGTTCCTACCCTCTATTTTTCTCCTTTCTATGTTAATCTCCTTCTTATGGTGATTTCAACAGGTTTAAAAATTCTACATTAATTCTTACATAGGATGTACCTCAACCATATTCAACTCCTTAACTTCATTCTTTTACCCTTCCTCTCTCATAAGTGACCCCCCTTTGCTTGACTTATTTTTCATAATATTGCTTAAATTTATATTGGGCCTATATTCAACATATGAGAGAAAATATGCTACCTTTGGCTTTCTGAACTTGACTAACTTCACTAATTTTTTTTCCTGTGGAGATAATAGTTATAATCTATTCATTTAACAAAAGCCTTGAATATGTTTCCCCATTTTAACTTTAAGTCTCCATGTAACTTAGAGCTTGCTACTTGTTCTTCTCACATATTTGCTTCTTTGAATAGTTTCACCTTAATCCTTTTCCTCCCTTTCATCCTTACCCTGGTAACTGCATAATGGAAATATTTGCACTCCCATGTTCAATGCAACATTATTCACAATAACCAAGACGTGGGAAAAACCCAAATGTCCATCAGTAGATTAATGGATGATCAAACTGATATATATTCATATGTAGCTGTCTGTCTAAAACTGATGAATTCATATATATCTGAAATGAAGTGCATTGTATTTATATGTAACACCATTACTATTGAATATATTGTTGTTGAATCTAAATATATAGAAAGAGATAACAATGGTGTTGAATTATATATACATACATATATAGATATATATAGATATATATATAAAGTGTACTTTACATACAGTGAAATTTATAGTTCAGAAAAAAATTTTTAACAAAAATTAAAAACAAACATCACTGGTAGAACATATTTACAAAGCCCACATCAGATGAAGATCTTGCACCCTCATTAGAAAATTAACTTAAAAGTAAGAATACAACATGATGCAAAAGAAAATTTTCTTATAAAATTTCATGATTTGAAGTGTTTCATTGATCTATGGTTATGTTTGAGTTAAATTTTATATACTATGAAAAATAAAATTTGAAGTATTTGAAGCCTGCTTCATCGATTATTGGTATACCCATTCTCTCCTTTCTTTTGATTCATATCCCTATGATATATCATTTTTTATACATTTATTCTCAAATTGCTTCTGGATAGTACTTGTTGGGCATGATTCTTAATCTAATCTGAAAATTTCTTTCTTCTTAATGTTATACATAGACTGCTTGTTTTTATTGCAGTTATACATATTTATGATTGAAATATACAATTTATTTTCCTTTTTGTTCTCTCTGTTTTTGTTTCTTTTTCTCTTTCCTCCTGTGAGTTACTTGAAACATTTTTGAAATCTATTTTGATTTATGTATTATGTTTTTGGTTGTATCTCTTTATCTATATATATTTTAGAAATTATTATAGATATTACTTTATACACCCAAAACTTATAATGTGCTTGTGTCACCAATTTAGCAATTTTAGTGATATATAGAAATTTCCTTAATGAACATTTACCTTCCCAGTTTAAAATATTATTTTTTAAATATTTCTGTAAAATACATTTTAAATCAAATCAGTGCCAAAAATTGTTTCCATATCAAATATAATTTAGAAAACTCAAGAGAAGGAAATAATATTGTATTTACCCATATTGTGTTTATTGTGTTCTTTTTTCCTTCCTTATATTGTAAGATTTCTTCTTTCATTTTCTTTCTCTTCAGAGAACATATATATATATATTTCTACTGGACACAAATTCTAATTTTCCATCATGCTTTCATGTCTTGAAACTGCATCATCCTGAGGGACATTCTTGCTGGATAGAAGATCCTGGTTTGACAGTTTTTTTTTTCTTTTTTGACACTTGAAAAATATTGTGCCATTCTTCTTTTTTTTAACATAACAACCACTTACGATGTCACAGATCTGTAGGTCAGAAGTCTGGTGGGCTTGGAAAATGGTATACTCAGTGTTAGCCAGCCTGGGCTCCAGATCTGGGGAAGAATCTACCTTCAAGCTTATTCTGACTTTGTGTGATTTCTTCCTGGTCTCTGAGTTTTCTAACAAGAAAACATGGTCCTTGAATCATGTTTTTTTCTTTTTTCATTTTTTCCTGTACTTATTTGTAGTTTCATTCTCTTTGCTTTTAAGATATTTTGTCTTGTTTTCAGAAATTTATATATATATATTGGTCACTGTTCCATACAGTTTCTTTCACGTAATTCCACTGGTAGTTATGGGATTTTAGCCCCTGACTTTTGCACTCCGTGGTGGGCTTGTGTTGCAACAGTCTGCCTTTTCAACAAAACCATAAAAGAAAGGGAAAGAGAAAGCAAAAAGTAAAGTCATCCTTTATTTATTTTTTCAGATCTGTTTGCAACTGGTCATTGTACTTCACTGAGAGTTTTTAATTACAACCTGTAGGAAAGATAGACAATAGTAGATTTATGCTGCTGTGTTGCAAGCATAACACTCTGGTGTTTTTAATTTTTGTTCAATCAGATGTTTCTGAAAACTTGTTTGTTCCATTGAAGACACTTTTACAAACTAGAGTCACACATGATGGAATGGTGACCATAAGAGGAAGAAATAGAATGAAATGAATAAATGTCAATTATTATTATTTGTATTATTTCTATCCCAGAGTATCTAGGTATGCCTCCTCAATGAATATTAGCTTTCACCATAATTACTGCATTTTTTGAAAGTTTTCCTTAGTATAGAAATCTAAAAAGGTCATATTGTTTTTAGAGAACTATATCTTATCCAGTTTGATCAGAGTAATGAAGACAATCGTCATATTGATAAAAATTGATACAATACTGAATATGAAATATTTAAAAAAACATAAATATGGCTGAACATTTTTTCTTTTACTAACATTTGAGATACACAACTCATTACAATTCTGAGACTTTTGTTAACAGGGATTAACTTTGTCCTTTAAATTCTTCATGCCCATAAAAATTAAACATATGTTCTCAACCATTCCTTGCTTATAATCTAAACAGCAATAGCTGTACAATATATTAAAATGGTTATTACAAAACAGAGCATAACCTCCAAACAGATTAAAATAACATATCTATTATTAATCCTGATGTTACCAAGCATATTAAATGTTGTTTTACCTGCTACAGATAATTGAACTTTGATAACCACTGTATGTGCAAATACTACAAATTAGGTACTCTGTTGATTGATGTAGCAGTTTGAAGTTCCAGGGCCTTAAAGCAGTGCTGTAAATCTTATTGTACATTTGTATGTAAAATAATATTAAATAGTCTTTGATACCTTCTATTTAGTGGCTAAGAACCTTAAGAAACTGTCAATGTCCACAGTTCAATTTATCATTATGTTTTTCAAAGAGATAATTGGTCAGCTGTACTTAACTCAAATTTTATTGAAGTTAAATCTTTGAATTTGTTCATTTATACAGAAAACTTGAATTTGACAATGAGTATAAAATTTTAAATTATAAAAAATAATATTGTCTCAGGACGTCAAGAATGTTATACTAAAGAAATATAACATCACTAAATCAGACAGGATAATTTAAATGAACTTGGACGATAAGCAGTCTGCCATGTTGTTTTATTCATCTGTGAAGTAAATTTAGTACTACCTTTTCCTCAAGGTTCCAAAGCAGCTGTCAAATTAGTGCTATAGCTGCAGTCCTCCAAGAAATGTTAGTTTCCTTTCTATAAAGAGCTTAGAGTTTTCTAGTTATAGTGAACTCATTAACAGTCAACCAAGTAAAAGTATTCTCTCTCCCTGAAATTAATTTATGTTTTAAAATTATAATTAGATAAGATTAATAATATATGAATGTAATATATAATATTTTAATAGATAATAAAATGTGTAATACACTACATAGAATTAGAGATTTGACATCGCACTATCCTACACAGGCCAAAGCATACCCAAGAGTTATAAGTTTTGTTTAATGAAGGATAAAAATCTATGATGATGAGGCCACTCAAAATCTTTCAAATGAAAAATGGGCCAAAGAAGATATCTCAGAACAGAAATAACTCAGTCTTAAGCCTTTCAATCAGTTGAATTCTGTCATTGAGAAGTTGGAATAAACAAATGCTACAGAATGGTAAAGATTTTTTTAAAGTATGAGTAAAAATAGAGATAGTTCTTTTTGTATCAGTCTTTTGTATTATGGAATTGTCCTACCAAATGTTGTTTTAAAAAGTATTCTTAAGATTCAGTCACTATAGAAAATATGGAATGTCACATGTTCTCAGAAATTTACAACAGATATGTAAATTTCCAGAGGTTCTCTTGAGGGGTCATTAGGCAGCCATGATTTATTGAATCTTGATCACCAATTTCTAACTCAAAATCCAGCTCTGCTCCCATCCATAGTAGATACAGACTGATATCAACTATCTCCAAGGTCCAAATTTTCTAATCACATGATTGATCTTGTTACTATGGTCATGCCTTCAATCATTTTTCTATCATAAATCATGGTTCACCACATTAGTATTAACTTTTTAAAATTATTGTTATAATTTAAAGAGTCAACATTAATAACATAAACACTCCAACCACCTAGGAAATTCCAGGAATTTAGAAGTTACCTCCAAAAAACATGGACAATATGACTGCCAATTTTTTTCTGAACAATCAAGAAAGTATTTGAATCAAGTCAGTATTTTGATATCTGTCAAAAGAAGGGATATTTCATCTTTAGACTATAATAGCAGCAGTCAAATTATAAATTATAATGCTCTTATCCCAGATTATACTTTCCTGGGCTGAGGAAGAGGGGTTGAGGTAGAACAAGGAAAAAAGAAATGAACTTTTATTCATTGCTGGTTTCTGAGCATCAATTTATCAGGGCACCATGAAGAAGGTGAGTTTTCAATGCAATTTCCATTTTATTTATATTCGGCGAGGCTGTTAATTGCTAACGGTGAGACTGAGGGTAATTTAGAAGCTTTGCCTTTTGCCCCATATTTTCTCCTACACCAAAGATAAGTAATCTAATATAGTAGGCCCAAAAAAAAGAAGGAAGGAAGGAAAAACTACAGTGTTTCATGATTTTGCCCTATTATGAGGGCAAAGACTGACTAGACCCAGGCTAAATTGAACTTATATCTACAAGTTCAAGTACAAGAGCACCAATGTGATCTGAAGTGTGGAGGATTATACAATAGTTAGAAAGCTCCTCTATCACTTGACAGTGAAGTGAAGTTTATGGTGTCAGTCTATTGCACGTGGACATTTAAATCATGTGACTATGCTGAACAGCAAACATTTATATACCATACTATTTCAGGCATTTCTCTATATTAATTAATTTCATTCTCTTAGCAAGCCTAAAAGGTAAGTTGACTTTTATTATCACCATTTTAGCAACAATGAAACTGACAATCAATATGTAGGTCTTTTTCTGGGTGGGTGATAGTGGAAGGGGGAAAGGCAGAAGGAAAGTATGAATGAAAGCAAAAATGTGGATATATTTTGTATGCATATATGAAAATAAAATAATGAAACCTGCTTGCAATTGTTCTAAGAAGGAGGGGAGGAAGAATTAAATAGAACAATGGAGTGGGTGAATCTAATTAAGATACATTGTAAGCAAATATGTAAATATCACAATGTATCACAGTGTACAACTATTAAATACTAAAAAATAATGAAACTGAGCCACAAAAAGATTAAGCAAACTTTCCAAAGTAACAGAAATAGTAAAATTTGGAAGCAAAGTAGTTATGAAAATAGAGTAAATCAAAATTTTGCTTTATTAACCATTATTATCTGTGTCTAATGAATCAAAATTATATTATGAAGGTAAGGCATCTAATAGCTAGTCTATTTCACATTTCTCATTGTATGGTTGAAACACAAAATCAAATAGCAAGCGAGAAAGAGAAGAGTATAGTAACCTCAACCTGTCCTCTCCTTTCCTTCCTTCCTTCCTTCCTCCTTTTTTCCCTCCTCATATCTCTCTCTCTCAACCACCTTAAAACTACTTTTCAATGCTCTTTTGAGTATTGTATCAACTTTAATTTTTAGTATTTGTTTATGAATTTCATTTTCCAAATGGAATCTCCTATGGAACACAGTCCACAAAACTGAAAACTGACATAGGAAATCATAACCTTGCCTACTGATCACCATCAATTCTTTTCTTGGTGGGCAACTCTGTTGCCAAACTCCTGTTTTTAGTTATCTTTCTCTTACCAATTGTGACTCAAGATGCCCTCATTCTTATTCTATCTCAAATCTCATTTTTTACCATATCTATTACAAAGGAACTGCAGCCCTTCCTCTACACACACTTTAAATACAGATATATGAAAAGTTTATTATGATAGTGTTGCATGGATAGAAACTGCATCTTGAAAGATTTTGAAAGATGAGTAGTAATTAACAGTGAGGAAAAATGGATAGTAAATTATCTTAAAAAGAGGATACAAAGTAGGATTAAGTTAGCTATGATTTTGTTGAAATGAATAGGTGAAAGAATATGTGTTTATTGAGTTAAGAAGAACATCTTTCTTCTTAATTAAAATATTCAGCATTTTTACTTTCTTCACTATCTTTAAAACAAAGAGTTGGAGAATTCCCAGTGGAACATAAAAGTTATTTCTCATGATATAAAGAATCACTGATCCTAATTAACTTATCATTAAGAAAACTGGGAAAATTTAAGAATATGCTTAATTCTTACTTGAAGCAGAGACAAGCAAATAAGAAACATTTTGCTGTGCAACTCATGGGGCAGATACCATAAAAACTAGAAATAGTTTATATGTCTGGATACAGGAATATTAAAATATATTCAGTAGACTTTCTATAATAGTCAAGACCATTTCCAAAATACCTAAATATAATGTTTGTAACATTATATGTTGTACCAATGCTTTTGGAAATTCTTATCATACATCTGAATATGGACAACAGCTATCAAAATAATTACTTTCTATTCCACAAAACACCATTGGGGCTATAAATAATTTTAATCTAAATATATACTTGTGGGTATATCCATATTCACACACAAAATCACACAAATATTTACATGAATGATTCAGTCATATGATGTTTCATTACAGTTGTAGGAAAGGTTCTTTATGTAACAACTTTCAATAAAGTAAATATTATTAAAGTTGTTAGCATGTACAGAAAGTTCTTTTGCCTTGTATCTTATGTGGAGAAAATAGCTTGTAAATTCACTGAAGTGCGAAGATATTTTTAAAAAGCTGATATAATCTACTTTGAATAATGAATCTTACTAATGACAATGTAGGAAAATGTCTGAAAAGCGGCAAAACATGTATTTTGAACTGTATATGTACAAGGTAAGGCCCTCTGATCTCAATTGTCACTATGGACTTTTTTTTTCCATTTCAATTTTTAAAGACCAAATTCACATTTTGAAGTGAGTTATTATTGCATATCTTCATTTAAGGTCAGGCAAAATTTTGAACATGTTAATCAAAGAGAATACTTATTGTCATATCTCACTTCTGACATTTAAGAAAAACTCTTCATGCAAATTAAGTATGTGACTAAACTGCCAAAAGAGTATATGAAATTCTTAACACAGAACACAATGAACTCCTCTATATTGACTGAAGTCCTTCATGTGCCTCCTCTCAAGTGCAAATTAGACTTAGATTTCTCTTCTTTGAAGTAGAGTTACCCTTGTACATATGCTGCTTAGAGCATACTGATGTCTATCTTGAATCAAAATTAAAGTATCACTTTAAAATATTTCTAGGCATAGCACTTTTATTTCTTATAAAAATATATCCAATCTAGAAGGAATGTTAAAATCATCAAGCTATTTTTTATATCTTATAATTGGCTTTTTAAAACTTGAAATATCAGCTCATTTTTTCCCTAAGATAATTTCCTTCAAATACTTGACTTCGTTACCACATTTGATTTTTAACGATTAGCTACCTATTTTGCTCTAATTTACAGAGTCTATTTATTATACAAATTGTACTTCATTAAATAGGCTCCTTAATTGTATATAATTGGGATGGAGGTTGTTCTCACTTGTGTTTTATGAATCTTAAAAGCAGGGCATGGTGAGATATAAACACTAATCCCTTCCTTCTCAGCAGTGCCCATTTCCAGGAGATGCTGGCATGCAGATGTAGCAAGTGTTTTCTCTCATCTGAGTTTATGTTGCTAGACTGATCATTACACCCCTAAGAGTCTAATTTATCTTAGTGTCCACTGACAATCACGTACAACAGAAAATATTCCCTTGTTAGTCATGACTGTTTCCCCCAAACTCAAATAAACAAGTAAAACCAGAATGAGACTGGAATGACAGGAAGAGAAGAGGGGCTGCTTTATATTTTAGTAAATATTTGTTTAGCTTCTACTATATCTTGTCACAATGTCAAGCTATTGATTCTAAAGTGAGTTGGCCATGGTGTTTGCCCTTGGGCATCCAAAAGACTGTACTTACTCTGTCCAGAGTATTTATCTTTGATTGTATCATTTTTTCTCTGTCAACTTCAAATTTAACCTTTTTAATGCATTAGAGGCATCATATAAATTCAAGAACAAAATTTTGCTTAGTTCTTTAGAATTATATCATTAACCTATTTTCTAATTTTGGTATAATATAGTTATATCCTTTTTATGGTTCAATAAACAGCAATGAAACTTCAACTTATGTTTTAAATCCTACCTTAATTTTTACCAAGTTGTTCATTTGATCATAATTATTTTGGCATCAGAATAAACCTGTATATTATTGTTTATGCAATATAAGCCTAAGAGACACCTGAAAGCTTTCTTGTGATAAAATGATGTAGAAAATTTCATTACATTTCTGTAAAGTCACACACAGTGTTACAGGTCACATATCTTGGGAAACAGACTCTGAAATGGGTATTTTCATGCTGGAAATGTATTAGGTGAGGATCAACTCCTGCATGGACAAAAATAGGCAGGATTGTGTAGGGAGCGATGCAACTGCTGTATAGTCAGAACTAACATCTGAGTTCATCCCTTAGTTCCAGAGCTCCAATGGCCTACAACGTTGGTCCTAGGTAAGTCATGGTGACATGATCTTTATACACTATAGTATCAAGTTATGGGACACAAGCAACTATAGAAATGGGGGTATTATCTTGGGTAGGCAAATCTCTTCAGCAATGGAAAATTTTCAGGAGAAAAGACAAACTATTGCATCTTTTAAAAAACACCAAGCATTTGGAGAGATGCACAGTAAGAATCTAAAATGTGGCAGAAAGCAGGGTTTCATCTCCTAACCTCCATTACTCACATTTGAATTGAGCAGTGTTCTTTTTCTTGCAGTTTTGGAATTAAGAGGTTGGAATACATTTTTCATTAAAAATTCAAATGCTTCTTTGACATACTAGGATCCAGTGCCTTGAGAACACCCAGACATAGAATTTATCAAATTGTGCATTCTGTTCCTTTCTGTTTCTCCCTACATTTTTGGTTGAAATTCTATTTGCTCACTTTGCTTGAAACAGATCTGTTATAATTAAAGAGCTATTTAGTCATACATCTTTTGTTAATGGAAGGAGAATATTTCCATGAATGGATGTAACCAAGTAGATCATGAGGAGCTACTGAAATCTAAGTAGCAATGTGATAAAAAAAATAAATTTATAAAGCATATAGCAGTGTTACAACTTATGACTAAGCTATGAGATAAAATCTTTTTTTTCCATCCAGTTTCAGTCCAACTTCTTGGGAAGATACAGGGGTAAACATTAATCCATTTTCATGGATAAATAAAGTTATTTATTATGAAATATGAAATGACATAAAAATATAGGGTATATGGCCACACGATAATTACAAAATTCATCTACTGAGTTCTGCATGGTCTAAAATTGACTGTTCTATTAAATATTGGAAAGAGATGGCAAAAAGACAGAAAAGAATTATGCATTAAATGATTGGATCCTTTGTAAATGTTTCTAATTAGTGAGTGTCATTGGGCACTTTTCCCAAGAAAGTTCAAGACAGAGCTGTGAATAGAAGCAAGTTGGGAAAAATGACTAGTCCTCAAGGGCCTGAATATTGAATCAGAGCTATAGAACACATTGTATGTTCAATTAAAACAAGAAGGATTTAGAAATGAATGGCAAAAGCCCAGGAAAAAGATTGCCACTTGCCTAATACCTAGGATTAAAAGAATAAACAGAAGTTGGTGACCACATACTAAACAGAAGGTCATAGAACAGCAAGAAGACTATCAGAAGAATAAGTGGTGTTACAAAAACACAATGACATTAAAATGTTTATGAAAACATGATTGCATATTAGAGAGTATAGTAGCACCGAAAATATTCATGCAATGAGCTATGTTAATTTTTTCAAGATCTATCCTCCAATAACATATAGAGGAATATATGTTACACCATAAGGGAAATTTAAAAATGAGAAAATTGGTTTTATAGTACACATATATGCCAGATATTTACTAAGCATTCGACATAATTATATTCTCTAATTTTTATAAAAATAAGATAGATATAATCTTGGTAATTTTATATTTAAGGAAACTGACATGGGAAAGCTTAATTACTTCCCAAGTGACAACAGCCAAGAAGCAAATTTTGCACTTATGAGATATAGGAATGTGATACTTGTGGTTCATGAATGGATAGGTATTTTTTTCTTTCCAATTTTTTCCTATTCCTCTAAAAACTGCCTTTAATATAGGCACATAATATAACAAATGCTTTATTTCACTCCAAAACTACAGATGAACTTAGGCACTATTTACAATGGCCAGAATTAGAGTCATTTGTATCACAATGTCTATAGCATTGTCAATTTTATAAAATTTGAAGAAAATATATCAACTAGACATTAAAGTTACAGTATTCTTTTTATATGAAAAGTCCAACATATCACAGAAAATATTTATTTAAAATGTCGGAAATACACTCATTTATTTCCATATTTATTTGGAGACAAGGGCTATCAAAAGCTATGGTGCATAAAGCCAGCAAACCTAAAGAAAAATATGAAAATTTCATGGAAGAAAATGGCACCTTTTGAGAAGTTGGGGATTATACTCAACATTTTTTATGTGAAGCACTTTTCAGAGTTACTGGTAGAAAATCAAAAGAAGTCACGTAAAATGGGAAGAACTAGTAAGTTCACATGTCCTGGAAATCACTTTCTTATTTCATAAATTTAAGTAGAAGGAGGAATTAGAAATACTATCTCTACTAAGTAACTTCCAAACCACTCGTCTTTCTTCCATATGAAAGATTTCTGAGTTATTCTACTTTGTTCTCCGCATGCATCTGTACAAGAGTATTGGCATTTCTCAGCAACCCACCTTGTAATCTTCCATTTAAGTATATGCTGAGCATTAAAGAAGAATTTCTATTTTTGAGGCACTTTTGAAAATAAGAAAGTCACTTGATATATTCAAAACCATGAATCACTTCTTTCCAAAGTAAAACTTGTAAAAGAAAGGTTTTTTTCCCTCTGAGCTCAGATGAAATCCGTGATGCTGTCTATCTCATCTAATTTTGGTACGTGGATAAAGGGTATGAGTCAAGATGCCTTTATGACTCATGGTTTGCTATGTGAACATCCATTAGCATCAACATCTCTGCTAATGAGACCAAAATGTGTTTTCCTGTAAGTACGAAAATCCTAATTTCTTAAGAGGGTCATGGGAAAGTCTTTGTTTAAAGAAAATCTCTTGAGAAAATGCAGGATAGTATCTAATATCATGGTGTGCTATACAGATGGTCAGTGACTTTTTAAAAATAGGACGTGCTGTGAAACTTTCTTTTGGACATAAACATTTTACTTGTTTGTGAAAAAGTTTGCCCAAATTCAGAATAATTCAAAGACTAATAATCTTAGTGCTCCACTGACTTGGATTTATGAAATCCATCATTCTTTTCAAGACCCTGAAGTCACCATTACAGATGCTGCTAAACGAACTATGTGGCCTTTTCTTTGCTGCCAGTATGGAAGAGGGAGTAGAAAGCTCAATTATGCAAACTTTGGAAAGCTGGAAAAAGTGCTTCTTCAAGATGGAATTGATAACTACAAAGTCTTGTCAATTTCTCTGTGGAGGAAATCTCCAGACACCTGAAAACTAAGAACACTTTAAAATATTTCTTTCAGATGACTTTAAAATTGAAATATGGATTTTTAATAACTTCCTTGCTAATAGAAACATCATTCATAATGCAGCCCCTAACCAACTGACTTAGCACCAAGGATATGGAAAAAGGAGACATTGTGACATTAATTTAATTCAGAATAGTCATGAAGAAATCTGGCATTATTTGACACAGTTCTCCCTTTAGCAAACAAAAGTAAAAAAGTTTTGAGTGTGTTCGAAGGTATATTTATGAGTCAGGTTTTATAATTCCAAAGTCATAAAACATGTAAAATATTATAATTCTTTATATTCATTGTTATCAGAATGAGGTGCTTAGTTTTCAGAAAAGTATCCAAGGAAATTATTACCTGAAAGTGTTTAACTCCTCAACATGATGAATCCTTTACAAGAAAATAATAAAAATACTGTGTAATTATAAAAACAATGTACGTCTGTGTATTGTTTTATCATCATAACAATATGAGTTCTGACTTCCACATTGTACAATTGAAACAAGTAAGTCAGGGAAATTAGTTGTCTTTTTTGGAGTAACACAACCTGTAAATGGCAGACCAAGAATTTGAACAAGTGTCTTCTTACTGGAAACAATGTGCTCTGCTGCTTCGGTTCAAGGAGAGGTGAGTCAGGGCTTCCAGAACCCTGCAAGAAGGGTTAATTCTAAGTGATCCCTTACAGAAGGTTTTAAAAGGAGTTAGTGTTTGAACTGGGGCCTGAAGCAAGAGCAGAATTTAATTAGGAAGGAAAAGGCATCCAATTAATGGCACGAAAATAAGCCAAAGCTAAGAAGTGTATCTGCGAAAAAGTGAAACAAGACGTAACTTTTTACATGAGATTTTAAAGAATTATCATTATAGTTATCTCAATTTGACCATCAGGAAAAGCAAAAGTAGATAATCTGAGATTGGGAGATTTCGTACAGTATGTGGTTATAACCAACTTAGCTAGGATCAAACTAAGATGAGTTTTAAGTTTTTAGACATCTTTGTTTTATGCAGTGTTATGAATCAAAACAACCTGTAATAAAAGGGAAATGTTGAAATTTTTGCTGATTAGGGTGTAGTGGTACGAATTGATGAGCTGATGATTGAACTCTCCTCTTCTTCAAGCTGAAACTTTGGCAATCATTGTTGAAAGTCCCCCCAAAAGCCATCCAGTCTTCCCAGGCTGGCAGAGATTCTGTTTGTTATCTTACTTTTCTCAGTCCCTAACACTCAGGGAGACTTCCTAAGATTTATGTGCATAAGACAATCATTTATGCCTCATATGCCTTAGATATGTTTCCTTATGCTTAAGTATTCATTGCTATTTTGAGCAAAAACATAAGAAATAACCTTGTACAACTAACTTGTCAGCAGTATGGAGAAAAGACAACATTGGGAATAAAAGGATAGGTAGACAAAGAACATTAGTAACTTGTTGACATGGGTTGCTCAAAACACAGTTCTTTGGGATTCTCATTTAGGGAGCTAAAAATCCATTATTTTCTAAGTTGGTGGAATGAGAATTTTTATTCTCTGCACCAGTAATTATTATAACCTATATACAAAACTAGTAAGATAAATTCTAATGCTTTAAAAGCCTTTTCTTTTAAAGATGGAATGAAAGTGGACTGTCATTTATTATTTACTTAAATCAGAAAACTTTAATAAGATCCAAAAGACAAGATGAATAATAAGGTATAACTACAAATTAAGGAAAAAGTTAAAATTTATGTTAATAGGGGACTTTCATGATATTAATGAAGATTTTTCAATAATTTAGTATTAGCCTTATGTTTTAGGGAGACAATCCTAACCAAATATCTATTGAATAGTTCAAAATTAAAAATATATAAGGTGTATCATAAACATCAGATGAAAAAATGGCCATAGATTCTTTGTGGCCACAGGGAGTACAGGAGAACGAAGGTTGCTGCATATTTTTACATCCTCCCACTGAGTGGCTAAGGTCTAATTCCCCTCCACTTAAACATGAGCTGGTTTATAACTACTTTTGACCCACAGAGTATGGCAGATGCTGTAACACTATGGCAATTCTGAGTCTTCCTTTGAAGAGTACTGGCAGCCTACTTGCTCTTTTGTAGTCTATTGGATTGCCATGTCAGAAGTCTATCCTCCTGATGAGACCATATGGAAAGGACTGGAATTGAATTAAAGAGGGAGAATCCTCTTAAGAGGTTATTATTCTAGGTATCCATAATACCAAAAGTCAGATGTATGACTGAACTAATCCTGGAATATTCAGAACAGCTCAATAACCACTTCAATACTGCCAAATAACCCCAGAAGAAGCCAAATGGAGTAGAAGATTTGATCAAATTCTTAATCCACAAAAGAATTAGTTAAAATAATTGCTATTTAAAGCCTCTGAATTTTGTGATTCTTTTTTGGTTCGTTTTTTGTTTTGTTAGCACAATGATCAATCAGTAAAATGATGTGGTTATCAATTATGAAATTGTTAATTGACCTAAGTATGACATTGAGAATAAAAAAGAGGCAAGATACTCAAAGGTAAGAAAAAAATACAGATTCAGATTTAACAGAATTTTGTGATAAGTTTTGATTGTGCAGAGAAAAAGAGAGCAATATGCTAAAATACAGCAATAGTTGGATGCTAACTTCAAAGACAGTATTTTGTCAGTTATCTTTATCTATGGGACAAAGTAGAAAGAACACGATTCTAGAGCAGAGGTGTACAGTACACTTCATACTATCTTTACTTAGCCCGAGAATTCAACTGGGCATTGGTGGAAATTCTAGTTAAGAAGATAAAAAGATTGGAGAAAATTTTTAGAGTTCCTAGGCATGGCAGATTTTTCAAGCTAGATAAGTAAGTGGTAATAGCAGAGAGTACAGATTGAGAAAACAAGTGAAGTACATATAATTTTAAAGGCAGTAGCATTTTAAAGGAATATAAGAGTCACGGGATAAACTTCTGCATTTTCTTACCATAACCAACTCACAATTTATCTGAAATATACAAATTTTATTATCTGAATAATAATAAACAGATTTTTCTAAGGTCTAGTATAGCCTTACAAAAGTCCATACATGCTGGAAAGTCCCAAAATGATTTAAATATGTTTGGTTGTCTTATGTTACAAGATGAGCAAAAAATACTAGATCAATTCTTAAGTAGTTCATTCAGATCAGACCTACCTAAAACTGCTTGAACTGTTTTATAATAAGAACAAATATAGATAAGCATAACAATAAATTATACCATTCCTCAATTTCTATTTCCTACATGTACAAGGTTACCAACTTAGTATTGCTCAGTGCATTGAAATAATATACGAATTGTATTTAATGTATATACAAGCATACAAATATATATATTTGTATATGAGCATTTAAAGAACTTGATGGTCTAGCTCATTCATAAAGAAACTAGATGTTTTGTACTATTTCGATGGAAGTTTTTCAAATTTCACAGAGTGAAAACTTGATCTTTTTAAGCTTATAGACACTAAGAACCAGTTTTTTTACGAATTTTGTTAGACAGTGTAGAATTTTTTTTTTATGATTTTTATCAACAGAAATATTACTGACTTTTTTGAGGCAATAACTTGCCTTAAAAACATATGTATTTTAATTAAGCTTCTATTAATCTTAAGTAAAAGTGTTAATTATATAATTATTCATTTCATTGTATTCCATTTTCTGGCATTTCTACAAAATTTTAAATTTCCATCAAATATTTTAGACTATACTTTGGACTTAAAAAATTGACTGAATCATAGCTTGCTTAGAAATACTTGAATAAATTTTTTCCAAAAATAGTTTCAGATTAAAGATTGATACTATGATGAATGCTCTTTCAATGTAAATACATCAGAGCACTGAAGACAAAAAAAAGTTATAAAAATGAATTAAAACTTTAAGTTGTCCTTGAAGCCTCAGAAATTTTATGGTCAAAACTATAGGCTTAGAAAAACATTAATATTTTTCAAATATTTTGGATTTCTATGACAAGTCAGTGTGAATGTTGACTGTAAGTGAAAGGGAAATAATTTTGTCACCAGTGTTATTGTCCCAGAATACTGACAAGTAGATATTTCTAGTAAAATGCCTAAAACATGTTTTATAAATAATAAAAATTAAGTTTATCAGTTTATAATAGTTTACATTTAGAATTATCTTTCATTATGGACCCCAATGAATTCCTCTTATTGTACTGAAAATTGAATAAACTTTATCCACTGGACTTTTTTTTCATTAAGATTCCTACCTTTTTTCATATAGACACGTGTTTATGTATGCATGCACACACACACAATCTCATAAAAATGTGACAAAACCCAATTCTTAATATACTATCACTAAAAATTAATTTTATGCTCTATGCATAAATGTATATATAATTATACATACACCTAGTTTTTCATAGTTTAAATTTTTCCAATTCAAATATTACATACATGTACACACGATTATATGTATTTATCAATTTGCATATATTCTTATATAATAAAATTTTTGCATACTATTGTAGACAACACACTAAAAATGCAACTTGCTGACATAAAATTGTATTTACCTAAAATAATTTATCTTGAAATAGTGTGAAAAACATTATATTCCCTTACCACAAAAACTATACAATGAACAACTAGCTACCTATAAAACCGTAAGGAATAAAAAAAGTTGAAATCATGATGAGATGTTCAACTTTCTAAAGCTTTCTGGGCCATCTCACATGTTAGTATTATCAGCTGTTGGTATAAGCTTCTGTTTAGTGCCTCTGTCCTTTCAAGAGTGATGTTTAGAACAGGTCCTGGCCTGAGGTGGTTGGTAACAGTGGGAAGAGGGAGCAGGTAGGGAAAGGATGTAGGAGAGTGAATATAGTGTAAATACTATGTACACATGTATGTAAATGGAAAAATGATACCTGTTGAAACTATTCCAGAAATGGGAGGGGGAAGATAAGGCAGAATTATGAAGAACATGAATTCAAGTATGATATATTTATATATCATGATTTATTTATATAAATGCCACAATATACCCTCACCCAGTAAAATAAAAAAATTAATACTTAAAGAAAATGTAGTTTTTCATCTTAATATCTAAATATCTTGACTTTGAGCTTCTCTATCTCTAGGGTGGCAGCCTACAGAACTTGAGCTTTCATAGAAAAGAATGAGGAAGACTTGGCGATCTTTCAGAGTAATAGTGCAGGGAGTGTAAGGAATACAGGATGGATTTACGGATCTTCATGCCACTTTCCAGGTAGCATGTACTGAACTGCCATTAGCCAGACAGAAGAAGGGTAGTTTCAGAAATTACTTCAGGACATTGAGAGAGTTGAAAGGTACTACCAAGACATAGTCTTCTGCACATTTAATAATATTTAATAAATTTACCATGAATAATTTTTAAATGGCTCTTTAAATTTGACAACTATGCTAAAAAAGAAACCCAAAACAGAAGCTTTTTAGTTTCATTTTGTCCCATTTGTCACTCCTTTCTCTTAGTTGATGAGTCATTTCAGTTCTAAGGAAGTCCTTGCCTATATGTGTTAATTCCAATGTATTCTCTGCTCTTTCCTGCACTAGCTTCAGCGTTTCAGATTTTTTATTAAGGTCCTTAATCCACTTTGAGTTGATACTTACTTGTACAGGGTGAAAAGACATGGATGAAGTTTCAGTTTTCTGGCTGTAGGCTTATCATATGTAGCATTTATTATGTGGAGATACATTCCTTCTATTCCTAGGTTTATCAGAGCTTTTATAATGAAAGGATGTTGAATTTTATTGAAGGCTTTTTCTGCATCTATTCAGATGATCAAGTGGTTTTTATCTTTGCTTCTGTTAATATGCTGTATTACATTTAATGCTATGCATATGTTGAACCATCCCCAAATCCCTGGGATGAAGCCAACTTGATCATGGCATATGATCTTTTTGATATGCTATTGAATCCGTTTGTCAGTATTTTATTGAGGATTTTTGCATCTATGTTCATTAAATAGATTGGCCTGTAATTTCTTTTTTTCATTGTGTCCTTGTCCAGTTTTGGGATGAGTATAATACTGCTTCACAGAATGAGTTTGGCAGTGTGCCTTTCCTTTCTATTTCATGGAAAAGTTGGAGGAATGTTGGTATTAGTTCTCCTTTCAAGACCTGGTAGAATTCAGCAATGAATCTGTTGGGTCCTGAACTTTTCTTTTTTGGGAGACTCTTTATTGCTGCTTCAATTTCCTTGCATGTTATAGATCTGTTTAGGTGATTAACATTCTCTTGTTTAATTATGGATGTTAATATGTATCTACAAATTTTATATGCTACAGTCTTCAGTATTCTTTCCATGTTCTCTGTGCTAATTGTTTTAACTGTAATATGTATGAAGAGGTTCAGTTTTGGTTATGTCTATTTGGTGTCCGGGAGGCTTTCTGTACTTGAACAGGCATTTCTTTCTGGAAATTTGGGGAATTCTCTGCTATTATTTAATTGAATACATTATATGTACATTTGGTTTGCTCGTTTTCTCCTTTGTCAATGCCCATGATTTGTAGGAATGGCATCTTTTGACGGAATGGCAGAGTTCTTACATATTGTTTTGTCTAAGAATTCATTTTTTCTTTAATATCTAATTTGGTTTTGAACCCTGAAATTCTGTCTTCTACTTGGTCCTGTCTGCTGGAGTCACTTTCAACAATAGTTTTGGTTTGATTTATGGGACTTTTTATTTCCCAACTTTTGTTTGAATCTTTTTCCTGCAACTTTCCATATCTTTGCTACATTCCATTTTCATGCCTTATGCTGTCTTCTTTCTTTCATATAACTCTTTTTAAAAAAATAATCTTTTTAGTTTCATTATGGGGCTTGTTTAAATCCTCTCTGAGTTCATTTAATTGTTTATATGTCTTTTTCAGGATTTTTTCCATGTTCTCTTGATATTCATTTAGTTATTTTTGCATATTGTTTTAAAGCTCCTCTTAAACTCAGTGAACATTCTTATTGTCATTCTTCCGAGGTCAGCAACTGGGGATTCACCCCCTTCATTTTTTACCACTACTATGTTTATTATTTATCCTCTGTTATGTTATTGCTAGTCTTTTGTGGAGTTGTATCCCCCTGCCCTCTTTTTCTCCTTGTATTTCTATTTTGTGCTTTTCTCATGTGTTGTTGATTTAGTTAATTACCTGCTATCTTGACCTTGACTTAATTTCTATGCTCTGACTAGCTTAATTGTCAGCTAGGTTGTCGTAATATTTCTGTTCCTTGAGCAACTTAGCATTAACAAATTCACAAATTCAATGCCAAATCAGTTATTTACATAATATATAAGGAACACTTTGGCAATGTTATCAATAAATAGAAGGCACTGGGGAGATAACAGTTGCATGGATAAGGAGACACTTAGGTAATTAAAAAGGTGGTGGTAGAAGAGGGGGCAAGGGTAAGGGGGGGAGGAGGTGAAAGGTTTGCGGGTTATAAGGTAATTAGACTCTAATGTGTGTAAGGTACAGTTCAGTCATTGTGGAGGAAGGTACTCTTATCGGGGACTGCAGAGGGATAGGAAGCTTAGGGGCAACATGAAAAGCTGTCAAAATAGACTACTCAGTGTGCAGTAAGTGTGGAGGAGGTAGGGGCAGTAGAGGGAAAGGGAGGAGAGGGGGAAGAAGGAAAGGAGAAGAGAGGAGCAGAGAAAAGAAGACAAGAAAAGAAAAAAGAGAAGACAAGTAAAAATTAAAAATGGGGGAAAGACAGGAAAGTGGGGCAAGAGGGGGCTAGATAAATTGATGTTTGAACAGAGTAGAAGAGATAGATATAGATCAGTAAGTTGAAAAAGAAAACCAAAAATAAAAAGAATAAAATAAAAATACTAAATTAAAATATCAGTTCAATTAGTTGTTCTGAATTCAAAATCCAGGTACTGACACTTTTGTCAGGGCCTCTCTCTGTGTCTGTGCCTCTTCTTAAGGTTGGTGTGCTGGGCTTTGTGACGGTGGATGGTGCCTTCCCCCTATGGGGCAGCTTTGGAGGTGGTTGCTCAGCGTGTTTGAGCCCAGATTTTGCTTGATGGGATGGGTCATCATGTGCAGGCAGGTTCTCTGAAGTGGTCCCACAAAGAGCTGTTATGTGAGCAGGTACCAGCCCCTACTGCCTGCAGGGAAGGTCTGGATGCTGGAATTGGGTTTTTTGGTCTACTGATTTTCTCTTGGAGATTTGTCAGTTTGAGCTCACTACCAGTTTCTCCAAGGTTGTTTGCACCAGACAGTGGCTGTGCCACACCAATGCCACTCAGGCTATGTCACCTCAGCATTTTGCCCACTCCCACCAAGAAAAGGTAAAATATTCCTTGTGTTAATTTGGCTCCCAGTTTTGTACAGAGAAGTGGGTGCAATCTGCCCACCATGTGCTGTGGACTGTATGATTCCCTCCAGAGAAGTTGATGTGTCTTGCTTATCTGTAGGGTTGCAGTTTAACTCAGCTCTGGGATGGCAGAGGCAGATGATACAGACAGTTTCTGTTTCTAGGACTTGTGGCAGATCCAGAAAGTCTCAGATGCTTGCAGTAAAGTATCAGATGCTTGCAGTAAAATCTCATATGCTTGCAGTACTCGTTCAGCAGTTCTCTGCTTTGTGATTTTGCTCTTCCAAGTTCCAATACAGGAGAAGGTAACAATAAAAGAAAAAAAGGGGGGAGAAATGCCTTCCCAGCAGGTAGAACAGTAGCTCCTTCTAGTCCCAGCACCAGGTCTTCCCTAGTTATTCTGTGCTATAAAAAGCTAATTTAAGGTTTGGTGCATAGTATGTATTGGCAGTTTCTTAGTTGGCAAGAAAAAGCAGAATCCTTGCTACCAAAAATCTCAAGTATTTTTCTGAAATCCTGGAACTCAGAGACTCAAAGTCCCTCAATTATCTGCCATCTTGACACTCTTCTGTGTCTTCTTCGATTTCTTTCCTTGTAGTGAAAGCTTTCCTTGTAGTGGTCTTTCACATCCTTCATTAAGTTTATTCCTAGGTATTTTGGCATTTTGTGGCTATTGTGAATGGAATTATTTTCCTGTATTTTTTCTTAATTTGTTCATTGTTGGTATATAGAAAGGTTACTGATTTTTGTGAATGGATTTTATATCATACTAATTTGCTGAAGCTGTTTATGGTATCTAGTTTTTTTGGTAGAGTGTTTTTGGGTCGTTTAAGTATAAAATCATGTCATCTGGAAATAGGGATAATTTGACTACTTTCTTTTCCATTTGTATTTCTTTTATTTATTCTTCCTGCCTCATTGCTCTTGCAATGAAAGAAACGATCTCTAAACTGAAGGGGCTTCCTACAGAATGGGAGAAAAATCTTTGCTAGCTATACATATGACAAAGGATTAATAACCAGAATATACAGGGAGCTCAAAAACTAAACTCTCAAAAAATCAATTACTCATTGAAAAAAATGAGCAAATGAACTAAATAGTGATTTTTCAAGGAAGAATTCCAAATGGCTAAAAATCAAATAAATATTCATAAAGGAAATGTAAATCAAAACCATGTTAAGATTTCACCTCATTCCTCTTAGAATGGCTACCATCAAGAATACAAACACCAGCAAATGTTGCCAAGAATATGGGAAAAAGGAACCCTCAGACACTGTGGTAGGAATATAAATTAGTACAACTACTATGGAAAACAGTATGGAGGCTCCTCAAAAAAAAATAAAAATAGAACTGCCATATGACCCAGAAATTCCACTCCAGGGATATATCTGAAGGAATGTAAGTTAAGTCACAACAAAAGCATCTGCATACCATATTTATTGCAACATTATTCACAATAGATAAACTATTGAAACAATCAAGATGCCCCACTACTGATAAATGGATTAAGAAAATGTGGTATTTATATACAATGGAGTTTTATTCAGCCATGAACAAGAATGAAATTTTGTCATTTGCAGGTAAATGGAGGGAACTGGAGAACATCATCTTAAGTGAAGTTAGCCAGAATCAGAAGACCCAAAGCCACATGTTTTCTCTCACATGTGAAATATAAACCTAATATAAATATAGCAATATTATGAAAAATAGGTCACACTAAAGGGAGGTCACATAGGAGAGGGGGAGTTGATAAGAAGGAGAATGTAGCTGATATACTCTCTATACAAGAATGAATATAGAATTTTTAAACCTGTTGAAGCCATAAAAGGGGACTAAGATAGAAAAACAAAAATAGAGGAAATGAACCAATTCAGTATATATACTGAATTTATTTATTTATATATAAATATTGGAAGGAAACTCTCTGTGTAGCTACCTTACACAAACAAAAATCATTGTTTGTTTTCATTTACAAAGTCACAGAACAGGAAGGCATAACAGATCCTACCAAGGGGTGCTGGTATCAGTGGGGTGGGGAAAGAGATGGGGAAAGGGCATGGGAGCATGAATATAGTGCAAATACTATGTACACATGTATGTAAATGGAAAAATGATAGCTGTTGAAACTATCCAGGAATGGCGGGAGGGGAGGATAAAGGAGAATGATGGAGGGAGTGAATTAAAGTTTGAAATATTTGTTATATTTCAGGGACATATGTAAATGCCTCAATGTGCACCCACTCAGCACAATAATATAAAATCCCAATGGTACCAATACAAAGAGATTCACCCATAGGCATATTGTATTAAAAAGTGAAGAAGAATGTTACAAAAGCAGTCAGACAGAAAACACAAATTCTCTAACAAGGAATGACAACCTAAATGAGCTCGGTCATTGAACAGAAATGGTATAAATCAAAAGATAATACAATTATATCTATAGAATAATAAGATTCTACTTACTAATATGAAATGTTAGAAATTGTTAATATTCCATTCAAGTTAAGAAAAAGAAAAATTACACCAGTATCACCATCCTCAGGAAACAAACTTCTAAATATTGTTCTGTCAGAAGACTATGAAACCTGTATACACCAATATTTATAAAAGAAACAGAATTAGGAGGCACAAACAAGTTTATAGCTTTCTCCTGCCAAATGATCAAGGGTAATTTTATCCAAAATCTGAAGAAGAGTAGGGATAGGTAAAATGATCTACATTTAATTTTGTATTAACTATTTCCTTAAAAATAAGATAAGCACAAAAATGTAGAAGAAACTATACTTGACAAGATAGGCTAAGCTAAATACTGATAGGGTGAAAGTAAAAAAACCCTCAATATAATAAATATTATGATCATACAGAATATAGCTCAAAGAAGGTTTAGTTTGGTTTCCCCAGAATCTGTCCTTTGTATAATTGCAACATTCAGGGATATTTTCAAGATATGGCTTCCCAAACTTGATTTACAAGAAGGAAAGAGAGGACAAGGAGAATTGATACCAGTCTTCCAAGTATTGATCTGGAAATGACATATGCCATTTCTGTCCATGGCACATTGACCAGTATTTCTCATATATCTGGACATAACTGCAAGTAGCCTGGGAAATGCAGGGATTTGTTTTCAGTAGTTGCTGAGTGTTATTGTCTTTCCCACAAGACAAGGATAACTTTAGTTATGAACCTATATGAAATTATCCTAAGTTTCTTCCTCTAAGAAGTATAAATGATCTGGATTAAGATTCTTAGTTAGGTCTAGTGATCTTGCAGAATCTTTGAAAGACAAGGAACATAAACTAAGGAGAAAAACTTAATTTTGTTGGGCATTTTCTAATTGTCAATCATATACTAAGTGTTTTATATACTTTATCTCATCCAATCCCCAGAGCAACCCATGAGGTAATTCCAGCATAATTATTTACTGTTATAGATAAGGAAATCACTCTTTGAGATTTCTAAATTATTGTCTGCATGTCACCCAAAGCAGAGGAGAGACATTAACACAAACAGTTTGACTTAAAAGACTGTATTTATCACACAGTGAAAATCCTGGTTCAACCACTTTCTCATTGTGTAATCTTGGTTGAAAATTCAACCTGCCTGAGCTTCAATTCCTTATAAGAAGTAAGTACACTAACAATAAGGATTTTGATATTTATTAAGTATATGTGGTTTGAGGATTATATGCAATAAAGGAGGAGGATTAAATCCATATAGAATGTGTCACCCAGAGTCTACCATATAGTAGGAAAAATATTAAATGCCATTTATTAATATATTATTAATATGCAACTTTTTTTACTATGCATATTTAATATTGTAAAAGTGTACCTTTTTAAAAATCGAACACATTTTGTCCAGAATGTTTAGCTACAGTGAATAGAGATCATCTAATACATGAATCTACTAGATGTCCCACAGGGTCTATAAACTAAGCCAAGCTACCTACCATTCAGCAAGTACTGGGCAATTTGTGATCATATTAACATAGCATACATTATTTTTACAATTCTTTTTCATAGTTTACTATTTTAAGCAAACCATTCTATAATTATAATATAGATTATTATAATTATATAATTATATTATTATAATTATAATATAATTGTTTTTTATAAGATGACCTGAGAGAAAATGGGCACTTTTAAAGACAGGTGCTGTGAAATTGCCATTATCCTAGGCCTGACCTAAAACCATTATTCTTCCAATTAGACAAATTTCGCACATGACTACAGTAACAATGTGGATAAATGTTCTCTACTGTTCAAAGGATCTACAGTGTTTGTGAAAGAAGTTACACAATGAAGAAAATGGAAAAGCTAAGGTAACTTACTAGTATCACAAAATCCTAAGCTTTGTTTTCACAAGTCATATACTCCATTTGCTTCATAGAAGAAAAAGCCTAAGGTCATAACAGATAACAAAGAGAAAGACACCCTTATTTTCTACACTCCAGTTTGTGAAAACTGCATCCATTCATGAAAATGTTGACTACATATATATATATATATATATATATATATATATATATATATATGAGGCAATTAACTTATTTATGTAAATAATTAAAAACAATATCACCATTTTTTAGACAATTAAAATGTGGATGCATTTTATGTTCATAATAATTTTAGCAGTTTTTTCCAAATTGTATCAACTGCTTCACTGGACTTCATACTCTGGTAAATATCCTTGGTCATCATTACAATGAAGAACATATCTGAGAAAATAAAATTTAAATCACAACAACATGCAGAATTAGGTCTTTAAAGACATAAATCAACGTCTGCATGATCTTACCTCTTACCTCATCTCATTCATGTTTCGTTTGCTGTTCATTATCCAAACTCTGCTGCTATGGTAATTGTTTATGCTGTGAGTTATTGTCATACTGTTAAATACAGTTTTGAAAATGACAAGACCAATCTTTTTTATTTATCATCAACCAGTCATCCTGCCTAGAACCAACAAAAGTAAATCACATTTTTGTTAAGTATTTATTGAAAACATTGCATATTGTCATTCAACTTCTTTGAAGGGGGGAACCAACAGGGAAGCTAAACAAAATGAATAAACACCTACAATTCAAATACTCTTGTCTCAAATACTAGTAAAACATGAATGAAATGGCCTTAAACTAATATTCCATGCTACTGCAGTAAGAAACAAGATAATAATTTCTGATCTTCATCTCTGTGCATGCCTCTCCCTCACATTTGCCTATTTCTTCTTTTCTTATTGAAAAATTGAGCTCAGTCTTCAAATACATCTGATCTTAGACCTCTTCCCTCCATGTCTAGTGTTACACTGTTGTGCAAATCAATATTGTCTATGCTCAGATTTTTACACTGAGTACTCCTTACTGATACTTTTGCTATCATTCCATCCATTCTCAATCTAGTCCACAGTGAAGCATTGAAACAAAATGCTTCTTTCTCTAAACCTATAACGGCTTTCTAGTTTTAAAGTGAGTCTAGAATCAGCCTTAACATTCACAAGGCCTCACAAGATCTGGTACCCCATCCCCAATAGCTTTCCAGACTCATTTGATACAATCCTCCCTTTGCTAGCTCTTCTTTTACTTCAAGATACAGATGACTCTCTACTCAACTTCATGTCAAATGACTGTGTTACTTGAAGCCTTGTTCAATACACTCTTACATTTTATTCACATACACACACATGCACAGACAGAGGCAGAGACAACTTTCCTCTTCTATTCTGTTTACCTCCTTCATGTGTTAATTTTCCCTTTATAGCATTTACCATCTTCTAACATTTTAATTGTACCTATATATTTTCATTAAGATATGTTCCTGTTATGCATAACTAAAAATAAGCTTACTTAAAAGTGGGGATTCTTATTTATTTTATTCACCAATGAATTTCTAGTACCTAGAATAGTTACTGCTTCATATTAACCACATATCACATGCTAAATAAATGAATGAAGAAATAGATGTGAATGTATGGCTGAAAAATTTGTACCCTCCCCACTAAACACTCTAATTAGTGACCTGTGTCACTTTCCTTTATGAAATTTATCTCCATCTGGACTTAGCCTCCCCTCATGTTCTGTTTTGATTCTTCACCAATAGAAAAATTACCCCTCTACTCTTACTACCCACAAATGAGTGCATGCTTACCTAAATAGGAACTTTAATGTTTTATCTTCTGTTTTTTTTATTTTCTTGTGATGCAGAAGACCAAACCTTAATCTTTTAACTTCTAAACATTTTCTCATTTATTATATTTCTGTTCATTTTCTAATCCCCTCTATCCAGTCTGGATTACATTATCCTACTTTAGCTAACTTTTGATCAAAACCCTATCATTCCTGCCTCTGACTTTTTATTATACACATCTAGCCGAACAGAAGGCTAGATGAACCAATTATACACTAGACTCCCTCCAGGCTTAAACCTGGGTGCACTGGAAAATTCAAACACTCAGTTTTGCTGACAGCTCTACTGTAGGAGTCAGGTCAATTCTGATCAGCTCTGCACTAAATATTCTTATTTGAGAGTCTTAAAACCACAAACATGTTATGGTGGCACAACAAACGTTTAGGGAGACTTAACATGTTTCTAAAGAAAGTCAGTAATGGATTCATAACAACTTTAAAGTGACAATTGAGGAGAATTCAACTTTAAAATTCCTAGAGTAATCAAATTCAGAAGTATCTTTGAGCGGCTTCTTTAATACCTCTGGAAGACCTTAACTACCTATGGAACTAAAATTTCCTGATTGACATTCTTTAAACTATTAAAACAAAGATGGAAAAACTTAAAAATTCTCTGTCATGTGATCTAAGATACAATAATTATATAATCAAAATTAGTTTGCTATTATCAATTCAGAAAATGCATGTTTACTAAATCCCTAGGAAATAACTTATATTTTAAATATTTGTACAGCTGAAGTTAAATTTTTCTTTCCCTGTGAGATCTTTTACATTTAATAACTCACCAGTCTTCCTGAGTGCCAGATCATAGAGACTTAACCCTTGAACAGAGGCAATCTCATAAAAATTAAAGGTCAAGAGCATACCACTCTCCAAGTGTGTGTCACATCCCAATGATCATTTTGCTTTTATTGCCACATCTTATGGGATCAGGAAAAAGATGTCTAATCAATAAAATGAGTAAAATATAATAAATAAAATACACCCTCACTGTTTAGCAAAAGAACTAAATAATATTAAACAGAAATGTAGACTTGGATAAAGCATTACTCATTATAAAACTAAATCTGATTAATATAATTGGATTAATACCAAACGCTATTGGTCTGATCTAAACTCAGTCTACTCTGTGCTTTCTAAATTATATTTAGATAACTTGGGCTTCTGGAGCTGTCCCTACTGAATCAACAATTTGATCAAGTCTACAGTGTAAATTCACTCCCATTGCATCTGAATTTTTTAAATTATATTTTTAAGTACATCCTAAAGTAAATGGAGAAATCTCTATTAGTTCATTTTGGCTGCTATAATAAATTACTATAGAATGGGTGGGTGCTAAACAACAGAAATTTATTTCTCACAACTTAGGAGGCTGCAAGTCCAAGAAAAAGGTACTAGCAGATTCTACATCTGGCAAGTAGTCATTTCCTGGTTCTTCATAGATAGCCATCTTTTCACTATAATCTCACATAATGAAGGTTAAGCTCTTCTATAACAACACTAATTCCATTTGTAAGGGCTTCATGTTCTTGACCTGATCTCTTCACAAAGGCCCAATATTCTTATACCAATACACTGGGGTTACAATTTCAATATATGAATTTGGAGGATAAAAACATTCAGTCATTGCATACTGAAATATTTTTCTGTTATGCAGAAAGTCTTAACACATTCCAGTATCAACTCATAAGTCTAAAGTCTAGAGTTTTGTTTAAGTATCAACTAAATAAGATATGGGAGATACTCAAGGTGTGATTCAACATTAGACACAGCTCCCTACACCTGAAAGTCTGTTTCAAACAAGCTATGTGCTTATGGTAAGATAAGCACAGACCAGACAATCCCTAACAGCTCTGGAGGAAGCCTGAAACCTTAAGGCTAGAGAAGAATCTGTTGCTTAATGCCCCAACTTCTAGGTCCACTAGGAATGTGGTGGCACCCTCACAGGTTTTCTGGGTAGTGGTTGAGTCCCAAAGGACTATCCCTATGACTTCACTGAGTACTGCCCTACTGCAGGCTCCCTGTAGTGGCACCACCCTGTAAAGATTCTTGGCCTTGACTGTGTACCACAGCTCTCAGAATTTTCATGCTTAGAAATCTAAATGGAGTGAGAGATCCTTTATACACACCATGTGACTGTTTGCCAAATACCTACATCCTCAGAAGGAACAGCCCATGTAGTCAAACATGTCACCTGAGCCAATCAGACCTTCAAGGAATGTGATGCAGGAATGCAGGGAGGGAAACCTGAGATAGGAAGCAGTGCAAGGTAGCATGCACCCAGGCAAAGCAAATGAATTCCACCCCTCCATTGAAACTTCTCTCTTGATCTCTGAATTAGTTTGGGGTTGAGGGGAGTCATTCTTTCATTGTCTTGGATGGTAGCTCCAGGATTCTGTATAGATGGATGACTAATATCCTTAGGAAGTGAGTTTTTTTTGGCCATGCTCTTTATGTTCTCTTCTGAACAGACTCTCTCATCCTTTTCAGCATGGATAGGCTGAGAGTGTGTCAAGTCTTTCAAGCTATGCTTCCCTTTTGATCAACAATTCCAGCTTTAAGTCATTCCCTTCTCCTTTTGTTTTGTGATACATGGTCAGGAGAATTCAAATTACATATTCAAAACATTGCTTAAAAATTTCTTCAACAAAATATCCAATTTCATTACTCACAACTTCTATCCTGTAAAAAACACTAGTTCACAAAAACAAAAGGTTTTTTTTTTTAAAGTTTCTGATACAGATGGTATTACTTCCAGTTCCCGTTTCCTTATTTCCCTCTAAGATTTTACCAAAACTCAAGATGTCCAGAATTGTTGGGTATTTTCTCAGAAGATTGAAACTTTTTCTTCTTTTTTTTCTGGCCCTCATTAGAATTTCCCTTAATCGTCCATTCCTAGGAATGTGGGTTTTTTTTCCTATCATGTATCTCAAGACTCTAAATTTCTACAGCACTCTGTACTTGTTTTAAAGAACCACCCCCACTGCTTCATATCCATTTTTCTGTCTTAGTCTCTTCAAGGCGCTATAACAAACCATCATAGGCTGGGTGGTTTATTAGCAGAAAGTTACTGGGTACAATTCTGGAAGTTGGGAAGTCCAGGAACAAAATAATGGCATATTCCACGTCTGATGAAAGCCTGCTTCCTAGCACAGATGATCGTCTTTTTTGTATAACCTCAATTAACAAGGAGTGAGGTATATCTTAGAGTTGTCTTTTATGATGGCACTACTACTGCCATTCATGAAGGCTTAGGCTTCATTACTTCATTATCTCTCAAAACCCCACTTCTTAAGGTCACCATCTCAGGGGTTAAAATCTCAACATATATTTAGAAGAACATGAAGATACAACTTATTACAAATATATTTTAAAAGAAATTTTGTATTTTTAAATATAAAACCGAATTCATCCAAATAGAATTCATTGAGTTCGAGGCTACATATCCTTCCATAAAATTATGTAAATTGTATTAAACATATTTCGTGTGAATGTCTTTGACTGATATATTGGTTGGAAGTGCAAACCCAAAGCAACCCTTAACATGTAATAACCTTTACTATCTTATGTCTGTTCTGTAAGTTTTCTCATGTTTCTTGCATATATCACATAACAAATTCCTATTCCATATATTTGAGAAGAAGAAATAAAAGATTCTTTGCAGAGTTGTCTCGAAGAATGAATACTGGTTACAAATGAATACTACAGCCCCCATCCCCAAAAAAAATAACAATTGTGGTAGAATCCTGAAGTATATGAGAAGCCAGGTCATGCAATCACAGCAGTTGGACTCCAATCTCCTGATCACACCATAGATTGAGGGTATGCTCCCAAGCCATAGGAATACTAACAGCAGATCAAAACACTGACCTATCTTGATAATATCTACAACAGCAAGTCCCAGAGCACTTCAGGAGATGGTATGTTGTTCCTCCTCTTATGAGTGATAGGATAGCAAAATTAGACTTAATCCAGGTACTATATATGGTACATAACACTGGTAAGTCCCATGGCCTGACTCTACCTGGTGCATGCCTAATGCTTTACCTGTGTCATAGCCTGGAAATCCACTCTCCCGCTTCCAGAGCTTGATGTCTTTCCTTGCTGTATCCCTGTGCACTGATTCAGCATAAAATAGATAATTAAAGATCCAGACATGTCCTATTTCTCCTGCTTATATGAGATTAATTTAGTAAACATTGTACCAATAGGCTTAATGTGTGTGTGTTTTCAAATAATTTGCATTTTTAGATTCAGCAGAGACTTTTGTGCATCATTCAGATGAGACAGATAGGGCCCACTGCAAATGGACAAAAGGCTAATAAACTCTAGACCCTTAAGCTGTTACCCACTAACAGTATGTCAACAGCTTTATCGTAAAATACCAGATTAGGCCACAAACCCAGAATATGTGCAGACTAAGAACTCCTTATGACTAGATCAAGATAAAGTAAGTGAAGTTTGAAATGGATATGCAAATTGTCATGCAAAAACAAGGAAGGATTGTTACCTAAATAAAACCTAAATAAGTCTTCTAGCTTCACTTTCTCTTTGTTAATTTAAAAAACTACTAATTTGGGAGGCCATAAACTCCCCCTGCTGGCCTTAATGCAGATAACACCTCTCGCAGGTGGGTTCTGATAACAGTTGCCTAGGTTACTTTGCAGAAACTTGAAGGCTACTTTTGCTAAGAACAAAACAAAAACCCCAGAGTCACTAATGAGGAGGAAGGATAAAAGAAAGAAGTTAATAAGCTGAATATGATATATGCACTTTCTATACAGAATGAATACAGAATTTTTAAGAAAAAAAATCACCATAAGAAGGGTATTAATGTAGAAAGGAGAATAGAGGGAATGAAACAAATTCGAGTCATAATACAAATATACATGGAAATGTCACAAGGAAACTTCCTGTGAAGTTACCTTAAACTAACAAAAGTGCCTTTTTTCAAAAACAGAGAACAGGAAGTTGAAACAGGTCCTTTCTGGGGTTGGTAGCAGTGGGAGTGGTGAGGATATAAGGAAAGGGAGAAGGAAGCTGAATGTAGTGGAAATATTATGTACTCATGTATGAAAACTTTAAAATGAGACATGTTGAAACTATTTCAAGAATGGGGGAGGGAGAGATAAAGGTGAAAGATGGAAGAGGTAAATTCAACTGTGATGCATTGTAAGAACTTTTGTAAATGTAATAGTGTACACATAGTACAACAATAATATAATAATAATAATAAACTACCAACTGTTCACTGCAACTTAAAATATCTAATAGATAACTACATTAGAATGAAAGGCTTGGCATCACTTTATTCATACTGTGCCTGTCCTCTTTGCTGTCTTAACCCTTCTACTGAGATCTGCAGGTAGACATATTGATCATTTAAAAAAATTTTGTCCAAGACTACAGTATAAGGTTAATTGTGTGTATTACCTGTTGGAAGGCTATGTATTTCTTCTACTTCACCACTGCATTTTCTTGTCACTTCATACGTATACAGTCCCTCAACCTTGTCACAAGGCCCCATCCAAACCATGAGGCTGGGACATTTATGCAAGAAGATGAATAATTCAGCTCCTCTTGGGTTAACTATTGTCTGTTAACCTGAAGGCCTCAAGGCCTTCAAGGCCTACAAGAATGAAAACATTTTTAAAAACTGTACCCAAAAAGACAATAAAAGCTTGCTACTTTTCCTTGATTAATAAGCAGCAGCTTGGTTGCTGTCTTGGTCATTGCTATATCCCTTGGACTTAAGCTGAAGTTAGCTAGCTCATGGAGCCTTCCCTGTCTTGTTGATAGTGTGTAGATTAGTCTCATTTCTACATTTTCCATGTCATAAAATCCTGTCATCTAGTTTCATAGATATACTAGAATTTAAATTTAACTAGGTGACTAAGACTTTGGGTTGTGCCTTTGTGGAAGGATTGTGAGTGAATTATAATTGAGGGAATAAGAGTACACATAGACTTTTGAGTTTCAGAAGAATGATCCTAACTATCTGATCTACCAAGTTTCATTCTTGCTATTTATACCAAAAAGATTAGTAGCTGGGAGGTGGTTCCCACCAAAAAGTTACACATTTCATACGCCCTTATCATTAGGTGTGACCATGTGACTAATTCTTCTCAAAGAAATCAGAGTAAGATTTCTGTCTGTTTCTCCCATACAAAGGGTTTTAAAAGCACAAGGGCCTGTCCATACTGGTTTTTTCTTTCACTTTGCTGTTTGAAAACATTCAATAATAAAGTCCTAGGAGATGATGGATTCATAAAATGAAGAAGCCTGGGTCACTGAAAGATCACTTGAAGAAGATCCAGACCCTGACTGTGAATAATTTCCTGAGTTATTGTGTGAACATGAAGTAACTTTCTATGTCATTGTGCCTTTACATATTTGAGTCTATTTGTTGTTAAAGCTTAGGTAACAGGCTACTTAAGTTCAAGTTAACTGAAAGAAATTTTGCTTGCTTTTTTAAATAGACAGATTTTATACTACTTATTAGTGGTTATTGAAAGAATAGATGACCTAAATTCAACAATATCAGAAAAAGCAATCTGAAATGGATAAAGTAAAGGAACACATGGCATACCCAATTATATAAATCATAGAAAATAATAAAAATACTATTACTGCAAAGAGAGAACTAATTCTACAAAGGTTATCTCCTATTCATAGACACTTTGATTTTCTAAAACCTTAGTAACAATGTCTAATGATGAGATAATCTTGCTAATAATTTCAATATTAGGTGTACTTTAATATGTGTGCCATTATAAGTCACCAGATCATTACTTCTCATTAATATGTCAAACTTTAAAATCTACAAATCTACTGCAGTATGGGATTGCTAATCTCTCTCTCTCTCTCTCTCTCTCTTTTCTCTCTCCCTGTCTCTCTCATGCACACACATTCACACACACACAGAGCACACATGCAAGCACACACAAAATAAATTCATATGTTGATTAGACACTCAGACCTCTGTAACAATTAACCCATTCAAAAGCTGAGAGCAATTTAAATGGCCTAAGACACCTAAAAAATTAGCTAGCATTTGTTGCCCTTAACGCAGAGAAACTAAAGCAGATACCTTAAAGCAACTGAGGCCAATAGGAAAAGGGGAACAGGTACTAGAGAAAAGGTTAGATCAAAAAGAATTAACCTGGAAGGTAACACCCACGCACAGGAAATCAATGTGAGTCAATGCCCTGTATAGCTATCCTTATCTCAACCAGCAAAAACCCTTGTTCCTTCCTATTATTGCTTATACTCTCTCTACAACAAAATTAGAAATAAGGGCAAAATAGTTTCTGCTGGGTATTGAGGGGGGGGAGAGGGAGGGGCGGAGTGGGTGGTAAGGGAGGGGGTAGGGGCAGGGGGGAGAAATGAACCAAGCTTTGTATGCACATATGAATAATAAAAGAAAAATGAAAAATAAATAAATAAATAAATAAATAAATAAATAAATGGCCTGACCACCCTGTGTCCTCTCTGTTTGGTCCTTCTACCAGCCTCATGTTTTATCACCAGTGAGCCCAACTCTGCAGCCCCTACAACCTGTTTTCCTTTTTTTCCCTTGATGGCTGTTACACTTCAGCCCCCTTGTGGCAGCCTGAGACATCAACTGTGACACTGTTGACTTTCCCAGAATTTAACTTCTACTCATGGATGGCTACTGCTGCTAGTGCTCTCATTATGCAGGCTAACCACATCCAGGACTTTAACCTTTATTAGTCAGCAGAAAAAAACATCTAATAACTTTCTTGATCCACTCTGGCAGAACATCTTAAAGTAGTGTGAACTAATCCTTTATCATAGTTCACTCTTTTAGCAAAATCTTCCTCTTTTGTTTTATAAAGCAGTGCTAGGAAAAGGTGGATAAAAAGGAGAAAGGCTGGGTCATAAGAAAACTGAAATTAGCTTAACATATTACCCCTGACCTGTTGATACAAAACTGATCACTAGTCTATTTTGTTTCATCATAAATTTTCATTGATGAGGATTTTGTTTCAAAAGTCCCATTTTCTTCCTCCTGGAATGAACACTTTCTAGGAAAACCAAGTATATCAAGCTCATCTGTACATACTTGGTTCCCACCTTTCAAATATCAAGACATCACACTTTCAGATATCAAATTTTCTATACCATAACGGGAGCGAGATAGAGAAGAAGCTACAGAATTCTGTGCTCTAGTTAAGATAATCATTTCACTTGGAACCACTAAGCCTTCAGCAATATTGGAAGATCCAAGATCTCGGGGTACTCTAAGGAGTGAGTGATTTCCCCTCGTCCAGTTTCCAAATTACCATTTCTGTGGATGAGTGTTAAGTCTGATATCTCTACATAATTTTAAAATTCAACCACCACTCTTTGGACAGTCTACACCTCCAACCTATGTACCATCATATGCCTTGAAAACTGTAGAACTAATGGTATTATATTCCTTGTTCCTCTTTATAGCAGTTCCCTGCATTTATAACCCAAGGGCTAATGATTATCCCTCAATTATGTGATGCCTATCAATGCTTAATTCCACTTTCTTTTTCAAACATCAATTCTCAGGTTCCAAAATCTTTCTCAAGCTCCCAAAACCATCATTATGTCTCAATAACTACAGTCAGGATTAGAAAAATGCTCTATATTTTCTTCTCCTCCTCTAAAGTTTTCTTTACTTTCCTCACGTAAAGGAAACCTAAGCCCATAAAGATGACTGCCATGCAGCGCCTTATGTCGGGTCTGTTTTTTCTCCCACATCCTGCATGCCATGTGGACTGGGTGTCGAGATTTTGTTGTAGCTCTTAATTATTTTCTCAAATTATCAGATTCATGCAAATATATTATACCACCTACTATAACTCCTTATTGAACTCATCAACCAAACCACAGTAACTCTACTCATTTCTTGAAACTCTTAACTCCTGAATCACTATAATTATCTTCATACTTCATGTCATAATTGTTGAAGGTTTCTATACCCATCAGTATATTTTCCCAATATCCTTACTTCACAGTTTTTGACTTACGTCAAATTTCACCTTTTTCTCCACCTACCTCAACTTTACTTATTGACCATTTTCTTGCCATATCTAATCATTCCAACTCCTTATATTATACCAAATTCAAGCATCCCAATTTTTAGTTTTTCATTCATTTGTCCAGTTCAAATTAGCTGATTTCATGAAGCAAACAGATTCCAACTATACTTTAGTTTCCAAAAAATTAAATAGATCTCACTATCATTTCACTGTGAATTATTCTTGCAATTATCTTACTCTTACTGTACAATACAATCATATAATCTATACTTTCACATGTCTTTTGTGCATAAATTATCATTGGCTGTTCATGACTAAGGAATTTAAAAAACATCCTATTGGTATAAGGCACATGTTAAATGATTGGTACCAATTGTCTTGCTTCCTTTCATACCAATGACGTTATCTATTATTATAATTTTATTTATTAAGTAACATTCTGTGTTGAAGAATGTTTATGAAAGTTTTCCAAAGTCACATAGACAGTACATGGCAAATCAGGAATATGACAAATCATTATTTTTCTCCTAATTTCATTCTCTTTACCTAAGGAAATATTGTGATCTTTAAGTTGTTTTTATATTTCTCAACTTAAAATGGAATGTTCCACTTAAAATATATTTAGTCAAATTGTGCTTAAGTATGTATTCTCTCAATATATATTTTTATAGTCAAAGTACAACATTAGTTGTTTCATTTTGTCTTGCTAACTTTTTTTAATTTTGAAATTGTTCAATAATTTGGCCACTGCTCAGTTAATGAAATATTTAAAAAATTGTGAACAACAGCAAAGAACTAATAATGGAGAGTTAAGACACAGGGATGGAAACAAAGGAAGCCCCCAGTACCATTGAGAGCCAAAAGGAGGGACTTGTTAAGAGAACTCTGAGGACCTGGAAAAGTGCCTGTGGACAAGTTCTAAGAGATTGGTAGAGAAATACACTTGCTATAAATCCAAAGACAAGGATGGAATAGGGGAGATAAAATCTCAGTCTCTGTGTCCTTAATCTCTGATCTCTAGTGCCTTCCAACTGACCAAACCCAATTAGCAGTTTAACAGTAGGGAGCCTCTGCCTTTTTAATTGCATACGAATGGAAATTTGCATTTTTCATGAGCATAACAAATGTATTTTTTTAAATGTATGTCTTTGATAGTTTTTGCTTGTTCCCCTTATCCAGAACAGAACAGAAAGCCAGACAAAAAAGACACAACAAAACAAAAAAATGGATCAGAAGAGCAAGCAAAAAGTAAGATGATTTTTGACTCTAAAATTTTTATGTAAGTCAGCTTAATAACATCCCTTAGGACATATGAGAAAGAGAATATGGGGGCAGTTCCTACTTCATATAAATTAGAATTTTAAAAGAATACAATTTCAGAATTTGATCTCATTTTAATAATTTAGCAGGTACTATTGCTGGGTGCATGTGGCTCACACCTGTAATCCTAGCTTCTTGGGAGACTCAGATTGGGGAGATCACAGTTTGAGGCCAGCCAGGGCAAAATATTTCACCAGAAATCATCTCCAGTATACCCACAAGCCACAGCAATATGGACTGGAGGAGTGGCTGAAGTGGTAGAATACCTGCTTTGCAAGTGTGAAGCTCTGAGTTCTAACCTCAAACCCACCAAAGAGAGAGAGAGAGAGAGAGAGAGAGAGAGAGAGAGAGAGAGAGAGAGAGAAGGTACTATCATGATATGAAGAAGATATTTCTATGAAGTCATATTACTTCTCTCCAGTTAATAATGTTGTTATAGAGTTATGGTCAGAACTTTATCAGTAATCTCTCTCTCTCTCTCTTTCTCTCTCTCTCTCTCTCTTTCTCTCAATCTCTCTCTCTCTCTCTCTCTCAATATTGGAGGATAAACTCAGCCTCATATTTGCCAGGCAGGTGCTCTAACCACTTGAGTCACTCTACCACACCTTCTTCTGTTGATTATTTCCAAAATAGAGTCTTGCTTTATACCCAGTCCACTGTACCTGGGATGACAGGCATGCACCATCATGCCAGCCACTTATTAGAATAGCATGGGATCATGCAAATTTTTTGCCCAGGCTGGCTTCTAACCATGATCTTCCCAACCTCCACCTACTGAGTAGCTAGGATTGTAGGCTGAGCCACTATGCCTGGCATATATTAGCAGTATCTTTTGAGCACTTTTGAATATGTGTGCAGGAAATTCTGGTAATGTCTCCCATGCATATAAATTCACACTCAAGCATGACTTTTTAAAGATCCAGTGGAAGTGTCGATATTTTAAATGTTTCTGAAAAAAAATCAAGAATCTTTTTTCTTTTTTACTATAAATTAACACATTATGTGTGAATTTATTTATGGGTATGAAGTGATGTGAATTATGAATACAATGTGGAATAATGAAATCTGGCTAATTAACATATCCATCACCTCAAATACTTGTCATTTTTTGTGAAAACATTAGAAATTTACTATCTTAGTAATTTTGGAATGCAAAATGCACATTATCGATTGTACTCTTCACACTGTGAAATGATTTCAGGGAAAAAATGATTCTTCCTTTCTAATTAAGACTTTGTACCCTTTAGCAATCATCACCCTATTCCCCCGCTCCCAGCTCTGTAATCACAATTCTACTCTCTACTTTCATGCGTTTTATTCCTTTAGATTTCATATATTAATAAAAACACACAGTATTTGCTTTTCATGCCTAGCTTATTTCACTTAGGATAACGTTCTCAAATTACAACTGTGTCATCATGAATGAGAGAATTTCTTTCTTTTATAAGGCTGGATATTATTTCAGTGAGTATATATATATATATATATATATATATATATATATATATCACATTTTCCTTATTTATTCACCTATTGATAAATAATGCTTAGCTTGCTTCTGTGAATCTAGCTGTAGTGAATAATGGTGCACTGAACATAGTGAACACGAGAGAGTCGACATCCCTTCAACAAAATGATTTCAGATCTTTTGAGTAAATACTCAGAAGAGGTATGGTTGAATTTTATGGCAATTACGTATTTTAGTATTTTGTGGAATCTCTGTTATTTAAAAATGTCTGTGCAAATTAACATTCTCAATGAAGGTATACAAGGGTTTTCTTTTTTACTTTTTATTCTTTCTCACTTTATTTTGTGAGTGAGTGTGTGTGTGTGTGTGCGTGTGTATAAATAGGGTTTGCCTATATGAGCTATGCTGGCCTTGAACTCTTAATCCTTTTTGTTATGCCTCCCCAGTACTGAGATTCTAAGTGTGCCCCACCATACAAGTGAAGTGTTCTTTTTTCTGGTTTCCCCAAACCTATTATTGTTTATCTTTTTGATCGTAGCCATTTAGGCAGGTGAATTACTCATTTTAGTAATTTAATGTAGTATACCTTGATTAATGATCAGTAATGTTGACCATTTTTCATATATCTACTTGTCATCTGTACACTTTCTTTTGAGAAATGTCTGTTCATATTTCTGCCCATCTTGAATCAAATACCTTTTTTTCTGTACACTTGAGTTCTTATATATTTTGGATAGTAACTTCTTATCAGATGTGTGGGAAATAAATATTTTCTTCCAAACAATAAGCTGTCTCTTTATTCTGTGAACCGTTGTGGAGAGTCTTTTATTTCAGTATAATCATATTCGTCTACTTTTTGCTTTTGTTACCTTTGTCAAGTCTATAAAATCATTGTCCAGACCAATGAGATGGCATTTTCCTCTGTGTTTTCTTTCAGGAGTTTCAAGATTCAGGTTTCACTTTTAAGTCACATACATTTTTTTTAATGGTGTGAGATAAGGATCTAATTTCATTCTTGCATGTATGCATATCCACTTTTGCCACTGCCAGAAATTCAAGAGATTGTTCTTCCCCCATTGTATAATCTTGATATTTCTATTGACAATCCATTATTCTTACAAGAATGGGTTTATTTCTGGGCTTTCTATTCTGTTCCATTGGTCAATGTGTCTGTTTTTATGCCAGTACCATGCCATTTTAAGTACTACTGATTTGTAATATAGTTTGAAATAAGGTAGTGTGTCTCCAAATGTGTTAATTTGCTCATGATTGTCTTGGAGATCTAATAATTTTTGTGGTTCTGTAAGAATATAAATACTTTTTTTCTGTGAAAAATTACATTGGAATTTTCATACACATAGCATTGAATCTGTGGATCATTTTCGGTAGAAAGGACATTTTAACATTATTCATTCTTCCAAGACATGAAAACAGAATGTCCTTCCATTTATTTGTGCTTCCTTTAATTTCTTTCGTTAACTTTTAGTTTCTTATAGCTCCTTGGTTAAATTTATTCTTATGTATTTAAAGTTTAATAGCTGTAGTAAATGGCTTTATTATTTATTATTATTATTATTCATTTATTCACAAGTGCATACATGGTTTGGGTCATTTCTCCCCCTGCCCTGCCCTCCTACCCTCTCTGTCTTTCCCCCCTCAGTTCCAGGAAGGACCTGCCCTGCCTTTATCACTAATTTTGTTGAGGAAAAGAAACAAGCCTAATAAGAAAGACAAAGTGTTTTTGCTAGTTGAGTTAAGAAGAGTTATCCAGAAATATCCCTAGCATTACTTGTGTGTACGTGTGTTATGACCCATGTTAATTCATCTCTAACTGAGCTTTACCCTGGTCACTGATCCTCTTCTCATGTTAACCTCTGTTGCTTTAAGGTTTCTGTATTAGCTCTTCTGGAGTAGGGACTTCAAATGCTTTCATATTTTGGGTTTTCTACCTATTCTTATATTTCCCGTATGTGCTCTCCCCTTATTATGTGATCCAAGTCCAACCACATTGCTGCATTTGCCCTAGATCTAAAGGCCACATATGATGGAGAACATACGATTTTTGTTCTCCTGAGCTTGGCTGACCTCACTCAGAATGATGTTCTCTAGTTCCATCCATTTGCCTGCAGATGATAAGATTTCATTCTTCTTCATGGCTGAGCAAAATTCCATTGTGTATAGATACCATATTTTCTTGATCCATTCATCAATAGTGGGGCATCTTGGTTGTTTCCACAACTTGGCTATTGTGAATAGCACTACAATAAACATGGGTGTGCAGGTGCCTCTGGAGTAACCTGTGTTGCATTCCTTTGGGTATATCCCCAGGAGTGGGATTGCTGGATCATATGGCAGGTCTATGTTTAGATTTTTAAGAAGCCTCCAAATTTTTTTCCAGAGTGGTTGTACCAGCTTTCATTCCCACCAGCAGTGGATTAGTGTTCCTTTTTCCCCATATCCTTGCCAACACCTGTTGTTGGTGGTGTTTTTGATGATGGCTTTTCTAACAAGGGTGAAGTGGAATCTTAGTGTGGTTTTGATTTGCATTTCCTTTATGGCTAGAGATGGTGAGCATTTTTTCATGTGATTTTTTGCCATTTGAATTTCTTTTGAGAAAGTTCTATTAAGTTCAGTTGCCCATTTTTTAATTGGTTCATTGATTTTAGGAGAGTTTAGTTTCTTAAGTTCCCTGTATATTCTGGTTATCAATCCCTTTTCTGATATATAGCTGGCAAATATTTTCTCCCACTCTGTGGGTGGTCTCTTCAGTTTAGGGACCATTTCTTTTGCTGTGCAGTAGCTTTTTAATTTTATGAAGTCCTATTTGTCCATCCTTTCTCTTAGTTGCTGAGCTGCTGGGGTTCTATTGAGGAAGTCCTTGCCTATACCTATTAGTTTCAGAGTGTTTCCTGATCCTTCCTGTAGTAACTAAAGAGTTTCAGGTCTGATATTTAGGTCCTTGATCTATTTTGGGTTGATACTAGCACAGGGTGATAGACATGGATCTAGTTTCAGTTTCTTGCAGATGGATAACCACTTTTCTCAGCAACATTTGTTGAAGAGGCTGTCTTTTCTCCATCGTACGTTTTTGGCACCTTTGTCAAAAATGTGGTGGGTGTAGTTGTGTGATTTCATAGCTGGATCTTTTATTCTGTTCCACTGGTCTTCATGTCTGTTTTTATGCCAGTACCATGCTGTTTTTATTACTATTGCTTTGTAATATAGTTTGAAGTTGGGTATTATGATACCTCCAGCATTGCTTTTTTTGCTGAGTATTGCCTTGGCTATTTGCAGTCTCTGTGTTTCCAAATGAACTTTAAAGTAGATTTTTCAATCTCTATGGTGATAGTCATTGGGATTTTGATGGGAATTGCATTAAACATGTATATTGCTTTTGGTAGTATAGCCATTTTTACTATGTTGATTCTACCAATCCATGAGCACGGGAGATCTTTCCATCTTCTGTAGTCTTCCTCGATCTCTTTCTTCAGGAGATTGTAATTCTCCCTGTAGAGTTCATTCACATCTTTTGTTAAGTTTACTCCTAGGTATTTGATTTATTGTGAGGCTATTGTGAATGGAATTGTTACCATATATTCCTTCTCAGTTTGTTTGTTGTTGGTTTATAGAAAAGCTAATGATTTTTGTAGGTTGCTTTTGTATCCTGCCACCTTACTATAGATGTTTATGGTGTCTAAGAGTTTTTGGGTAGAGTTTTTTGGGTCTTTAAGGTATAGGATCATATCATCTGCAAATAAGGATATTTTGACAGTTTCTTTACCTATTCCTTTTATTTCTTCTTCTTGCCTAATTGCTCTGTCTAGGAATTCCAGTACTATGTTGAATAGGAGTGGGAATAGTGGGCACCCTTGTCTTATTCCTGATTTTAGGAGGAATGGTTTCAGTTTTTCACCATTAAGTACGATGTTGGCTGTAGGTTTGTCATATATAGCCTTTACAATGTTGAGATACATTCCTTCTATTCCTAGTTTTCTTAGAGCTTTTATCATGAAGTGGTATTGGATCTTGTCAAAAGCTTTTTCTGCATCTATTGAGATGATCAAGTGGTTTTTGTCTTTGCTTGTATTGATGTGCTGTATTGCACTTATAGATTTGTGTATGTTGAACCACCCCTGCATCTCTGGGATGAAGCCGACTTGGTCATGGTATATGATCTTTATGCTGTGTTTTTGGCTTGCCATTATTTTATTAAGAATTTTTACATTGATATTCATTATGGAAATTGGCCTATAGTTCTCCTTTTTGGAGGTGTCTTTGTCTGGTTTTTGGATGAGAGTAATATTGGCTTCATAAATTGAGTTAGGCAGTATTCTTTACCTTTCTGTTTCATGGAACAGTTTAAGGAGAGTTGGTATTAATTCTTCTTTAAACATCTGATATAATTCAGCAGTGAATCCATCAGGTCCTGGACTTTTCTTTTTTGGGAGGCTCTTGATTGTTGCTTCAATTTCTTTTTGTGTTACAGATCCATTCACGTGATTAATATCTTCTTGGTTCAGTTTTGAATGGTTGTAAGTTTCTAGAAATCTGTCCATTTCTTCAAGATTTTCAAATTTTAGAGTATAGGCCCTTAAAGTAGTCTCTGATGATTTCCTGGATTTCCATGGTGTTTGTAGTTTTCTCCTCTTTTGCATTTTGATTTTACTAATTTGAGTTTTTTCTGCCCTCATTTTAGTCAGGTTTGCCAGGGGTCTGTTAATCTTATTTAGTTTTTCAAAGAACCAGTTTTTGTTTCATTGATTCTTTGTATTTTTTTATTGTTGTTTTTATTTCATTGATTTCATCCCTTATTGTAATTATTTCTTTCCTTCTGCTTGTTTTGGGATTTGCTTGTTCTGGTTTTCTAGGAGTTTGAGCTATAGTATTAAGTCATTGATTTGAGATCTTTCTGTCTTTTTAATATATGGACTCATGGCTATAAACTTTCCTCTCAGGACAGCCTTTGCTATGTCACATAGGTTCTGGTAGGTCGTATTTTCATTTTCATTAACTTCCAGGAACTTTTTAATTTCCTCTTTTATTTCATCGATGACCCATTCATCACTGAGCATTATGTTGTTCAGTTTCCAATTGTTTGCATGTTTTTTACTGCTGTTTTTATTGTTGATTTCTAGTTTTACTGCATTGTGGTCAGATAGAATGCATGGGATTATTTCTATTTTGTTATATTTGCTGAGGCTTGCTTTGTGCCCTAAGATATGATCAATTTTTGAGAAAATTCCATGGGCTTCTGAGAAGAATGTCTATTGTACAGAAGTTGGATTAAATATTCTGTAGACATAAGCTAGGTCCATTTGATCTATGGTATGATTTAGTTCTAGGATTTCTTTACTGATTTTTTGTTTGGATGACCTATACATTGATGATAGGGGAGTATTAAGGTCTCCCACTATCACTCTGTTGGAGTTTATATATGTTTTTAGGTCCTTCAGAGTATGTTTGATTAAATTGGTGCATTTACATTGGGTGCATATAGGTTGATAATTGGTATGTCCTTTGGGTGTATTTCCCCTTTTATTAGTATGGAGTGCCCTTCTTTATCTTGTTTCATCAATATAGGTTTGAAATCTACTTTGTCCATGACAAGTATTGCTACCCCTGCCTATTTTTGGGGACCATTGGCTTGGTAAGTCTTCTTCCAGCCTTTCACTCTCAGCCAGTGCTTATTTCTGTTGATGAAGTACATCTCCTGTAGGCAGCAGATTGTTGGATCTTCCTTTTCAATCCAGTTTGCCAATCAGTGTTTTTTGATGGGGAAATTGAGTCCATTAACATTCAGTGTTAGTATTGATCACCTGGTTATCCCTGTCATGTAGTTGTCTTTGTTGATTAAGGGTTTGATTATGTGTAGCTAAATCAATGTTACTCTCTACTTTCTTGCCTTTTCTTCTGTTGTTTGGTATTGCCTGCCCTTTCATGATTTCGTTTGCCTTCATTATCTGTATGCAGAATTCCTTTGAGAAAATGTTGTAGTGGTGGCTTTGTGGACATACACTGTTTTAGTTTCTGCTTATTGTGGAAGACTTTTATTCCATGTATTTTGAATGATAGTTTTGCTGGGTAAAGTATTCTAGGATTGAAGTTATTTTCATTCAGTGCTTGGAATATCTCACCCCATGCTCTTCTTGCTTTTAATGTTTCTGTTGAGAAGTCTGCAGTGATTTTGACGGGTTTACCTTTGTATGTTACTTGTTTTTTCTCTCTCTTACAGCCTTCAATATTCTTTGTCTAGTCTATGTTCTTGTTGTTTTAATGATAATATGTCATGGGATAGTTCTATTCTGGTCAGGTCTGTTCGGGGTTCTGGAGGTTTCCTGTACCTGAATGGGCATAGTTTTCTCTAGATTTGGGAAATTTTCTGTTATTATTTATTGAATATATTACACATTCCATTTGCTTGCACCTCTTCTCCTTCTTCAATGCCCATGATTATCAGGTTTGGTCTTTTGATAGAGTCAGTGAGGTCTCATATTTTCTTTTCACAGGTCTTGAGTTGGTTAACTAATTGTTCTTCAGTTTTTCCTTTGATTGTCATTTCATCTCAAGTTCTGAGATTCTGTCTTCTGTTTGTTCTATTCTGATGGTATGGCCTTCTGTTTTCTTTTGTATTTCTGTTTCATTCTTTTTTCTGAGGTTCTTCATATTATGGGTTACTTCTTTAATATTGTCAATTTTTGCTCTTAATTCATTTATCTCTCTGTTTATGATGATCTTTGTTTCAGTCTGGTGTTTATTTAGGACTCCTATGATTTCATTTATTTGTTTCTGTGTTTTCTCATATTCTTTAGTTTTGTTGTCTTGGAATTTCTTGAGTGCCTCCTGTACATTTTGGTTTACCATGTCTAGTAGAATCTCTATGAAATTCTCATTAATTACTTGTAGAATTTCTTCTTTCAGGATGTTCTTGTGGTCTTCATTGGGGTTCCTTGGTATAGTTTATCACTGTTTTATTGGAGTCTGCATCTGGGTATCCATTTTCTTCATTTTGCTCTAAATCCTGTACTACTTTATTTTTGGGAGGAGAATGGTTTCCTTCCCTTTTCCTTCTTCCCATGTTTCCACTAGGTACCATTTCTGTCCCTGGACTATGTGTAATTTGTATTAGCTGTGTTACAATATTAATACTAACAAAATTGTGAGACAAGGATAAAAAAGAGAAAGAGAAGGAAAGATAAAAGGAAGAGAGAAGAGAAGAAAAGAAGAAAAAAAAATAAATGGGAGAGATGGTGGATGATCAAACAGCAAACCAGGCTGTCAAACCCTTAAAGAAGGGAGAAAAAGAAAAAAAAACTCACTAGTTCTGGAACAGTAGAATTGCAGGCTTAGCTCCCATTAGCCCTTTAGTGTCCAGTCTAGTCTGAGTGTCTCTTAAGCATGCTTGGAGCCCTCTAGTGGTGGCCTGAGTGGGAGCCTGGTGGAGCGGTTATCTGGAAAACCTGTAGAGCTAGGGCAGCTCTGGGGCGGGATTCCTGGTGGGCTGGTGGTTGCAGCTGTCTCACACCAGGCTGGGGGATTATCCTGGCAAGCTGTGGGACTGGATCCAGGCTAGGGTCTGGCAGAGCTGAGTGGCGGTTTGGGGCTGGAGGTCAGCGGGGCTGAGGGACTGGTATTCCAGTGGTGTGTGGATCCTGCACGGCCACAGAGGCAGGGATCCCGCTGTGCATGGCTCCAGTGTGGGGCTGTGGCCTGGCACAGCCCGAGGGGTGGAGAGACCAGCAGAACAGAGCAGTGGCTCTGCAGGCCTACGGGGCAGGGATTTGGCAGGCTGGCTGTTCTTTTATTAGATCGTGGTGTGGAGAAGCCTTCCACGATCTAAGTGTTTAGGGTGCCATATTTTTGGCTTTCCCTGGTGCTTTGCCAGCTTCTCCTCAGGGTCTTTGGTTCAGGAGCTCACAGGTTTGTGGCTCTCTCTGTCGCCATCTTGGATATGGCATTATTATCTTGATTACCTTAGGAAAGTTCTCTAAGGGTGTGTAGAAGAACTACTGGTTTTTGTACATTGATTTTGTGTATTTGTACTTTCTGTATTCATTTACAAATCCTAATATTTATTTAGTAGAATGTTTAGCATTTTCTAAATGTAAGATTGTGTTAAGAGCAAACTGCAACCATTTTGCCTTTTCATTTTCTATTGAACAAATAGAATCACTCTCTTATGTTACTTAATTAATCTGGCAGGTATTTCCAATACTGATTTGAACAGAAATAATAAGAATGTGGATTTTATCTTTGTTTAGATATTAGAGGAAAGGATTTTACTTTCCACCATTGAGTGTAAGGCTAGCTGCTGGTTGTCATGGATGGTCTCTATTGTGTCATTGTTCATTACTTTATACCTATTTATGATTTTTTCTTTTAACAAGAAAGCATGATAATGCCAAATGATTGTTCTGTATCTAGTGATGTAGTCACATGTGTTTTTTTCTTCATTCTGTAATGTGGCATATCACATTTACTGATTTGCATGTTTTAAGCCATCCTTGCATCCCAGTGTTCAATACCACTTCATCATGGTGAATTTTTTCTTTTATTGAAATGTTGGATTTAGTTTCCGAGTCTTTTGTTTTTGCATCTAGGTTCATAAAAAACTATGAGCCTGTACCTTTGTTGTGATGGTGAGAATAGATATCTTTCTCTGGCTTGGGATGTGGGTGTTGCCAAACTCAAAAAAGTTTAGAAGTATTCTCTCTCTCTGTCACTTTTTGAAGAGTTTATAAATGAATCATATTAGTTATTCTTTAAGTGTTTAGTAGAATTTAACAGTGAAACTCTCAGGTACTGATGCAGTCAGTAACTCAATTTATTAATAATTACTTATTGGTCTGTTCAAATATTTTATTTCTCAAGATTAAGTCCTGGAAGGTGGTATGTGTCTATCAATTTTTCCATTTCTTTTAAATCATCAATTTTTTTCTTCCTCATTCAACTCTCTTCTAAGGCCAATTGTTTTTTAAAAAACTGAGAAAAAATATAAGGGAAAAAAATCTTGAGATTACATTGATTATAAGTTAATGTTAAAGTTATCCTAAAAGTACTTCTGTGTTAACCAGCATAACTTTAAAAAGTGATAACATTAAAAAATGTGAAAGATTAAGAGGTGCTTTAGGTTTATCCAAAACACACTAGCTCATAGATACTATTAAACACATTAAACTATGTTTTTGAATGTCTAAAGATAGTAGAAATACAAAATAGGGCAATGTATATATTTTTATTCTGAAGTTAAAGGGATCAGAATTATCAATAATGAAAATGAAAAGTAAAGTTTAAAAAAACCAAACCAAACCAACAAACAAAAACATGAGTTATGCAGAGTCAGAGCTGGGAAAGCATTTTGAATTTAGAATTCTTTTTGTATGAAAAATACTTTAAAAATAATCAAAAACTCAAATTTCTAAACACAATATCTTTTGTAAAGTTGTTAAGAACATTATTAAAGGATGTAGAAAATCTTTTTGCATTTATTGTTACTGGGTTTTTTATGGGCTCTATTTTTCTTCTGGTTGTTTAAATGATTGTGAAGTATAGAACTCTTTCATGTACTTGAGAAGTGATAAAACAATTAACTAAAACTTTAAATTATTTGTTTAGGCATGTACCTAGACTGACTAAGTCTGTTGGGTTAAACCAAGCAGAAAACTAAATGAAGAAATGGTTACCTGTAGGAGTAGGTGACTATGCAATTTAAACAAAGTAGTGAATTTAAATAATTCAATATGTTTTCAATGAAAAGTCAAAGCTTTTTTTTTTTAATTTAGGCAAAAATTAAGCATTAGCTTTGTGTGCTGTCATTCAATAGCATCTAATGTCATTCATATTTAATAGCATTGTAGTTGATTTCACTAACTGGAGAGAGAGGGTAAAAGAAAAACGTTAAGAAAGTGAATATGGTTGATGTACTTCCTATACAAAAATGAATATAGAATTTTTAAACCTGTTGAAATAACTACTCAAAGGAGACTAAGGTAGAAAGGAGAAAAGTAGAGTGGATGAACCATATACATGTATATGGAAATGTCACAATAAAACTCCTTGTATCGCTTATACAAACAAAAATATGTTTTTTTCAAAAATGGAGAATAGGAAGGTAAAACAGGTAGTTTCTGGGGGTTGCCACTGGTAGGAGGGGAGGGAATATTAGGAAAAGGTGTTGGAAAGTGAATAAGGTGAAAATATTAAGTACTTATGCATGAAAATGGAAAAATTACACCTATTGTAACTATTCCAGTAATGAGGGTGGGAGAGTAAAGGAGAATGACTGAGGGGATGAATTCAACTATGATACATTGTAAGAATTTTGGTAAATGTCACAATAAACTTTCAGTACACCAGTAATAAAAAAAGAAATTAAGAGCCATCTATCAATATTAAGTCAATGTAGAATATTTGTGTTTTAAATATATTACATAATTTATAATTATTCCCAATGTGGTATTTGTCATGTGAGATTTAATTTATCAAAAGGAATGCACACTTCCATTATTTAGAAAAAGCAATTATAAGAACAGAAGAAAAGTGGTATGATTATAATACAGTAATGAAGGAATTTATTCTTCTATCTGACTCTTCATATTCATTGAAGTATGTACATGGCCCTCAAATGTAACTCTTAATGAACAAAACCTTAAAATAAAGATCACCTCAATTATGAGAATATTTTAGCTCAACCTTCAGACAATATGAGATTATACTGTCTTATGTGAGAAGAAATATGTTATGTATATTCAACATCAAATATGTATGTTTGCTATTATTTTAATTTTATATTGCCTTAGTTTAAATTTCTGTTTTCATTTTATATATGCATAATATGCCCATTTCAGAAAATGTAACATAATAAATGAATTATGAGATGCATGCATAATTTTTTAAATGTACTCTCATTTCTGAATATGAATTGATAATTAAAATTAAAAGAATCTTTACTGGAAATAAAAATACCCTCTTTTATTTATTTGATTTTTGTGTATAGATTATATTTTATTGTTGTGCTAAGTGGGGATACATTGTGGGACTTACAAAATTTCTTACAACATATTAAATATATAATGCTTGAATTTATTTCCTCCATTGTTCTCCTTTACCCCCCCGACTCTCTTTTTCCTGGAATAGTTCCAACAGGTCTCATTTTTACATTTACATGCATGTCTACACAGTATTGCACCATATTCATGCTCCTGCACCCTTTCCCCACCACCTCCCCACCTTCACTAGTACCAATTCCCCCTCTTGCAGACCTGTTCCATCTTCCTGTTCTCCAATTTTGCAGAAGAAAAAAAAAGGAAAAAGAAAAAAAGTGACATTTTTGCTTGTATAAGATGACTACACAGGGAGTTTCCTTGTGACATTTCCATGTATGTATGTATTAAAACCTTAATTGGTTCTTCTCTATTTTTCTTCATTCTACTTTAGTCCCTATCTTATGGTGGTTTCAACTGGTTTAAAAATTCTATATTCATTTTTGTATGGAGAATACATCAACCATATTCACCTTCTTAATTTCCTTCTTTTACTCAACCTCTCTTTTATGTGATCTCCGCTTAGTTTGACCAGTTTTTCTCTCCAGTTCCATCCATTCACCTGCAAATGACAAATTTTCATTCCTCTTTGTGTCTGAATAAAATTCCATTGTATATATATAAACACCATATTTTCTTAATCCATTCATCAGTAGTGGATCATCTTGGCTGTTTCCATAGGTTAGCTATTGTGCTGCAATAAACATGGGTGTACATGTGCCTTTCTTGTAACCTGAGTTACTTTCTACTTCATAAGTCATCTTATTTCATTAGATCCTAAATCTTCTGTACACCCTAAGTAACATTGGTAATACCCTGAAAATATAGAATTATATAATAGTATCAGTGATAAGATAAAGATAATCTGTGTCTGTATGTATATTTTGACATAGATTTGTAGAAATTAGAGGAAAAATCAACAGTTACTCTATTTAAAAAATGTACACTATATAACTAGGTATATTTTTTCACAGAACTTAATATAATATGCTCACACTATTACCAGTGTCACATTTCATATTGTTGATTAAAAATCATTTGAAAGGAAGATCATTAATAATAAAACACACATGATCATTTCAGATGACCATGTTTGAAATTTTGAACATTATTACCAAATAATTTACTTACGATTCATGCATGATTAGCTGGATAACCACAATATTATTTAGTGTACACTGAACAAAACAGAAAAAAGTCAAGTGAGTTCACTTCTCTTATTACTATAATAGTCAGTAATACTTTCTTAAAAACAATCTAGGGTTATTGGTTACATAAAAAGAATATTTTATTTCATTTTTAAATCATAGACTATAAATTGAACAAAACCAAAATATCTATAGTTGGAAGATGAATACTTATGAAGTATTTTATTGATGTCATGGGAAGAAAAACAACATTTTTCCTAGAAAAGAAGCTTCTTCAGTAATTCAAGGTTTGAAAACTTATCTAGTGGTCCCAAATTAAAGAAAGGAAATCAAGTGCTCTAAAGGAAATCCATCTCACCATGAGGAGAAGGTAAAGTCTAGGCTGAGCAAAGAGTTGAGTTTTGTAGGTAGGACAATTCCATAGATTTTTCAGAGTAAGTTATTTACAGAAGCTCTGGATATCTTGAGAAGATAAAGGGTCTTCTTTTTTTACTCAACGCTCTATCTTGAGCTGGGTGAGGTGGTACACAGCTGTAATCCCAGCACCCCATATGGTGAGATTTGTAGCTCAGGAGTTAAAAGCCAGCCTGAGTTATAAGGGAGTCTGAAAAAAAAGAAAAAGCTCTGAATAAAGACTCAGCAAACTACACAAAAATAACCTTGAATTTGTGAAACAATACCAAAAGCAAAGAGCCTTAAGAAGGAATAATTGAACTCTGTTTTGTTCAATTCTTAGAGTGTGGAAGAACTGAGATCTTGAGATTCAGTAGATTAACAGTTCTTGGGCAAAGAGGAAGAGAAATAAGACACTGGTATTTATATTGTTAAGGTCCAGTCAGCATAAGTGTAATTTAGAAAAGTAAATTAGATAAAATGGCTCTTGAATCATGAGTTCATGAAACTCACTAAAACTGTTTGAATCTATTATACAAGATATTCTGGCATATCTAAGTCTGATTTAATCTAGCAAATGTTTATTGAACATCTGTTATGTATCAGACATTTTAATAATGCTACATAATTTATGATAGATTCTGTCAGTTATTTTTCACACAAAAATCCTGGTAATATATTCTAGGTTAAGATAATCCATGCTAACATAAAGTCAGCAAAGTTTCTGAAATACCACAAAAGTGTTTTTAAGGTCAATATGACATCTAAATATATTATAGCTTTCTACTCCTTGTGTTATAAACTCTTAAAATTATTAACTTGTTATGCTCTAGTTCAATTGTCTCAATGGTGATGTTAGTTTATCAAACAGGATTCCACCCATTATTATAGATTCTTCTTGTTTCCTTATAAAAGACACAGTAATTATGCCACATGACATCAAATAATTTGGATAAAAAAAGAAATAAAACCCCATTATCCAGATGTTGAGTTTAAGTAATACCAAATATTTGTTGTTGCCAAATAATTTTTTCTTGACTCTGCAAAGTCAATTTGAGAGACCAAAGACTTAAATGTCTGACTCAAAATATTTCTTAGCCTAATGTTAGCATAGAAGAATTTATGATACATTGGAAAGAATTTGTTACAAGTGATGAATTGATACAGAAATCCAAAACTTGAGATTTTGCAACCACACCCAAAAGAAACATTCCATTATTCAGCTAAGACATGTTCACATAAATGTCCTGCATTTGAAAAGCTCTTGTCATTTATCTTATCAGTGGTTTGTCTATTCTTCTACACAGTTTGTCTGTTAATAGCAGTCTTATCATCAAATCAGAGACAGTATCAATGAGTTAGAATGGAAAGTTTTCAAATTAACTATATATACTCATATATGTGTAAATATATATAGTTCACATAAAACACCAAGATTACAAAAAATTGACTGATAAATGTATATTAAATGCAAGATTTACAATAAAATATCACTAATAGCATACATTAAGAATATTTTTTAAAAACTTAAAATATGTGGGAAATCTATTTAATGCTATCTTTTATTTGTCAAATTTTAATTTTTTTCCATAGTGTACTCAGCACCACAGATTTCAAAGGCTCCTCTTTTCTACTACCAGACAGCGACATGTTTGTCATGAACCTAATACTACATTTGATTACGTTTGCTCTGGGAATGTGTTTGATTCTATTGGATATTTATCCCCTTTTGTGTTTTTACCTTAACATTTCAATTACTGTACAGTTTAGTAATCTCATCAGCACATTAAGACCATTGTGGAAGGAAGGAATATTTGATTATTGTTTTTTTAAAATTGTCAGTGCATGGTAACAATAAGAAGCAACAAACATATTTTCTCACTTTTAGTATGGCTTCAAAAATCTGCATAGACAATATGTCCCCTTGTGTCCTGAACCCAATGACCTGCTGTCACCATCCCTCACATGCTTGATCATCTGTATATAATTATTTTATCTGCTGGAGAATGCCATTCAAAATTTTCTTGAAGGGTTTCATGTCTAAAATGGAAATTCTCAATTCTATATATATTTTGTAATTAATTCAAAAATAAAATGAACAAAACCTCTAATAGCGAGAATAAAAACTATGATTTTCACTGAAATTGGAATTAATCTATATGGTATTTTGGAACTGGCAAAGTATATATAGAGAGAGCTCATGCCCTATGTGCACTCTGTTCTTATTTATTTTTCTCAGTAATGGTCTATACTTTTTGTTTGTCTCTTGCATATTTGCTGATACTACTTAATATTTAAATGCTATCCTTAATATCATCCTTAATAATATCCCTAAATTAATTAATTACTATAAATTAGTTCTCTACATTTGCTTGAAATTTCCACCTAGGAATCTGTAACATTTGACTACAATTTTTACAGTAGGTATTAATATGGAAATAAATCAATAAGCATTAACAAAAATATAAGATGTTTACATTACATTGCCAGAAGTGGTTATTTTTTAGCAAAACACAAAAAGCAAAGGTCACAAAGAGAAGAAGTGATAATTCACCTATGAACTATAGTGGCACCCTTATAACTACAGTCCCTCTTTCTGTGGTTTGAGTTTACTACCATCACAAGAACAAGAAAAAGACATTCTGAAAGAGTGCATATTCATTAACTTTTGTCACAATATATTGTTAATTGTTCTATTTTTATTAGATAGTATTGTTAACCCTTTACTATGTAAAATTATAAATTAGGTATTATCATAGTTATATGTGTACATATATATATATGAAAAACCATAGTATCCACAGGTTTCAGGTATCTAGTTGGAGTCTTGGAGCACATCATCCATTGATAAAGGAATAGTACTTTAGTTTTATACTACAGCATAACAAGTTGCAACAAATTTAGTGGCAGAAGTCTAGGAATGGCATAACTAAGTTCTCTGATTAGGGTCTCACAGGTTAAAAGCAAAATGACAGTTGGGCTCTATACTCTTGTGGATGCGTCTGAGCTCATGTGATTTTGACAGATTTCAATTCTTTGTGATTATCATTTTTGGTTTCTAGCCTTGGTGACACAATTGAACAAAAACTGGGGACCATCTTAGAATTCTGCCTGTACAAACTAGTTACATTCTGTCACTAATAGATTTTTAATATCAAATGGCTCGTGTTTATAAATTATAAAGAACTTCTAGGAATGAATAAGAAAAAGCATGGAGAGTCTCATGAAAAATGATAGAGAATCTAATAAAACTTAAATCAGTTTTTAATAATAGAGTTTATCTCAATGACCTTAAAATGTATGAAACTATTTATAGCTATTATATAAGATCAAATAGTCATTTAAAAAAACACAGAATATACTCATAAGTTTTTCCCAAAGTTAATAATACAGCAAAGAAAAAAGTTCTGGCAATCATCATAAAGGTCTGAGACTTTCAAGTGCAGGATCAGGTTACATTTAGTAACCTCATTGAAAATGCTTTATCTTTGGATTGTTAATCACCAAGGTAACAACCTTACTGAATTCTCTTTTACACTTCACTAGTCATGTGTCTAAAATCAGTCAGTTCAACTAGACAAGCCAGACTTAAAAGGTCCATTTACATGCTTTTAGTGAACAGTAGATCCACACTGGTGTAGAGGGTTTCCAAATAGGTTCTGACATGAAACTGAAAGGCATAAATCACTAACTGGTATGTTTCACCTTGCTCTTAGGGAGAAATCAGTACCATCATTCCAAAAAACCTTGGAGAAAAGCTTAGGGATACCATAGACTAGCTACAAGTTAATACTTGTTCACATAGTGGTCAATTTTCTTTATTGGGGGGTTGGGTGAAGAGTAATGGGGCTGAACTCAGGGCCTTATGCTTGCTAGGCAAGACCTCTACCACTTGAGCCATGCCCCCAGCTCTTCAATCTTATGGAACTGAGAAATGTAAATCAATAGCCCACTACTGGGTTAAAATTTAGAAACTGCCATTAAAAAATATGAGAGAATATGTTGAATAACAGGAACTTTCCTGGCACAGTACCTGTGAATATAAGTTGATTAAACACATTGAGCAAGAGAGTTTAACATTTTCTGCTAAAATTAAAGATTCACATATTTAAAATCAATAGAAGTCAAAGTTTGATTATATTATGTATAGATAAATGTATTTCCAACATAAATGTGTACACCTGTGCTTTTAGTATGTAAAAATAAAAGTTGAAAATTCTGCATAACCCTCATACCCATCAGTTTTAAAATATTTAAATAAATTGTGTAATGTCTATACAATTAATACTGTAAAAAAAGGAAAATAAACCATATTATATACAACAATATAGGATAAACTTACAAGCATAATATTGAATGCTAAGTTAATGGTAAAGATTGTTTATGTAAAGCCAAAACAAAGCAACACTAAGTGATAGAATTAGGGATGGATATATATATTGTAAAACAATAAAGATAAGTAAGTCACCATCTTAAAAATCTTTTAGAGAGTAGGGTTAGATACTTATTGAATAGAAAATGAGATAGACATATGGATTTCCAATTAGAAATGATTTATTGAAGGATGCTCCTCATTTTAAGCACTTTTCTGTTATGTGTTTCCCATTTAGATTTAAAAAGGTATAAAATACATAGAGTATTCATCTAAATCTTATAAAGATTATATTACTTTTGTCATGATTGAAACAGTTCTAATTTACCCTAAATGAAACAAATTGATAATATTTAATACCTAAATAGAGATAAAGTCACATGGTTATAGAAGTCTGAATTTGCAAAACATAATTACCCCTTCAAAACAATTATTATTTGAGGAAGGGAAAACTACTCATCTTAAGATTTGTTAAAATGGACAGGATAAAGTGAGGCAACACTTCCAGCATTCTACTTGCTTTGTTTTTTCAAATTAAGTTTTAGGCTCCACAACAGGAGCTATTTCTACTTGGAGGTAAATGACCTTTGTTCCACAAAATTTATGAGATTTTCACAACACGAAATAGCCTTTGACAGGCATTTTCCACCTGCCCGCTTTGGATCATACCTATCTCTCCTTACTGTCCCAACCAGGCTGACAAAACACCAGAGATTCATCTTCTATGCTTGTAACATCACTTCATCTCCATACTGTCTATCCAAGGAAAATCATTAAGTATCTGTGTATACCAGTTTCAAAGATAAATTATCATTTTTAAAGCAGCTTAGAACACCTTTGCTGTTTGGATGCCTTTGATGTCTACTAATGGGTGTTATTTTTCTGTCAAATTCAGCATAGCATTATTAGGGGATCAATATAAATTTTTTATATGAAAATGATTTGGGAAGTTAATTTTATAATGTTTATTCTGAAGACTGGTGTATAAAGAGAAAACACTTACTTTGATCTACTTCTTCAGATTAATGTAGCAATAAAATTGAGATAACAAGTTTAAACTTTGTATATGTGTTTCTATGCAAAAATGAATATATATGTGTGTGTGTGTATATATATATATATACAGTGATCATTTTTTCTCTATTTGTTTGTAAAGTTGTATTTTTAGGAGGTGGAGACGAGCACTAGGGTTTGAACTCAGGGCCTCACACTTGCTAGGAAGGTACTCTATCTACTATTTGAATTATACCACAGCCCTGTAAATTTTGTGCAGTCAAGAAGTTGGAAAGCTGAAAAGTCAGAAGAAATTTGAGTAGTCAAGTACTCAAACAAAAACAAACAAACAAAAACACTAGTGAGATGAGAAAAAAACAAGGATCACAGTTAATTATTCTTACTCCAGCAATTTGCCTATGTACTCATACTTTAATTTTAAGACCACATTACCACAAACTTAAACTGCTACATCTCAGTCAGTTTCCATTACATTATTACTTCATTATCAAACATCATTTTCTTAATACTATCTTTCACTAAACTAAAATTGTAGAGATTGTTTATTTTCTCATTGGTTTATAATATGACTCCTTCTATTGGAATGTTGTCTGAACTCCTGGTCCCTAATTTTTCATCAAGTCTCTTAAATTATTGAAATTTGACTTATCTTTAAAACTCCATTGACACTGCTGTAGATAAGGTCACAATAACCTCGAAGTTTTCAAATCCAAGGACCAATTATCCTCCATAATCTCAAGGACTTCTAAGTACCATACAGGGAATGTGAAAACAAAACTCCCACTACCCCAGTGATACACTGGAATTCTTGGGTGGTGAGGTTCCTTTTTTCTGTGCATAGATAGATATCAAAGGCCGAAACTCTAGCAGTAAAAATCAGAAAAGTTTTATGTGTAGAGAAGAAAAAGGAAAGGCAACATGTGGAAATATGCAGTGGGACCTGGAAACTGGTAGTCCCTGAGTTGGGTTGGATGGCAGGTTTTATTGCTGTTTTATTGCTGATGAGAGGAATATGTTTTGGCATGAAGATTTTGGCATGAACAGGTGTTTCTTGGGAAGGAGATGGGGCATTTCTCCCTGGCTAATCATCATCTTTGAGGAACATGTCAACCTCCCACAGTCTGTCTTCAAGTTTCCCCTCTCAATGATCACCCTAACTGCTGTTAGGAACAGAAACAATGAAGTCTATGTAGTAACTACTTCCTGCTGAAAGGGGATTATGAAGGGGCCCAAGACATCAGGGATGACTATGAGGGGGTTATTGAGAGGACCATGATAATAGGTAGTCTTTATTTTTATCAGCATCTGTAGTTTGATGGATTCTAGGTGAGAGGAAACCAACTTGACATGTAAGTTTACAATGTAAGAGCAAACACAAGTAAGAGAATAATGGCAACTATAGGATCCAGAAAGGGTGGGAACAATTTCATAGAAGTGAGTCAGGATTTTATATGATCCCATACCTTTGTAGATACCTGAATTTTGAGGGACTGTTCCCAGAGCCATTTAATTGTTGGAGAACATAGTTTGTATGTCTCTCTACAATGTCTTAAATATTTATGTGTATAACAGAAAGCATTGGCAATTGTACATAACCTTCCCTGTTTAGCCAAAAGAAAATCCAAGGTTGTGGTACATAAGTCTAAGAAAAAAACAAACAAACATTGTTTAAGTCCAAACCTAAAAACATCACCTTTAAGTACAATAGGACATGTCTGGAGCCAACAGAAATAGTCACTTTTTCCTTGTTAAAGTAAAAGGCCCTGGCCAAAAATACGAGTTTGTGCCTAGAAAGGCTTTAATGCCAGCTAGCCACACATACATAAGAACCACTTCTTTAGCCAGCTCAGCTTTGCTTAGTTTACTCCATTTGAACTTTCACTGCATTTCCCTGTTGTCTACAAACTGTTTGTTTTTGAGCAGTCTCCTCTGAAATTTTTTTGATTGGTTACTTTGCTCTTTCTGTGTGAGGGTCAGTTTTTTTGTAGGGTAAGTGGGGGAAGCAATCAGCAGGTCAGGTGGGAGTCAGTGCCAAATCAACCACTTTGGCAATATTTAAGCAATAAAGAGGCTTAGAAGGAGTTGCTCTTAGGCAGTGGACTTTTAGATAATGATAATTCAAGACAAAATCTAAAGCTAACTTGGTTGACAGACAGGTATTTGCTAAAGTCATTTTTTTTATGGACTTCATTTTAAATGTCTCAGAAAGATGAGAACTATAATGACAAAAACTTAAAAGAGCCATGGTTAAATTTTCGATGGACAATTTAGCAACTAACAGAACAGTATGTCACTACCATACATTGTACAATTGTACAATTTTTGTTACAATGTTCATCTAAATTTTGTATTTTAGAAGGCCTGATGGGACAAAGGACTGATAACCAGAGTGTACAGGGAGCTCAAAACACTAATTCCCCCCAAATCAATGAATCAATAAAGAAATGGGCAACTGAACTAAACAGAACTTTTTCAAAAGAAGAAATCCAAATGACCAAAAACCACATGAAAAAATGCTCACCATCTCTGGCCATAAAGGAAATACAAATCAAAACCACACCAAGATTCCACCTCACCCCTGTTAGAATAACTACCACCAAAAAATATCACCAACAAGTGTTGGTGAGGATGTGGGGAAAAAGGGACCCTCATATACTGCTGGAGGGAACGCAAGCTAGTGGAACCACTCTGGAAAACAATATGGAGGCTTCTTAAAAAATAGAAGATCCTCCAATTCTTAAAAAGTTCTTAAAAAATATAGATCTGCCATATGACCCAGCAACCCCACTCCTAGGGATATACCCAAAGGAATGTGACTCAGGTTACTCCATAGGCACCTGGACATCCATGTTTATTGCAGTGCTATTCACAACAGTCAAGCTATGAAAACAGCCAACATGCCCCACTACTGACGAATGAATTAAGAAAATGTGGTATTTATACACAGTGGAATTTTACTCAGCCATGAAGAAGAATGAAATCTTGTCATTAGCAAGTAAATAGATGGAACTAGAGAACATCATCTTAAGCCAAGTTAGCCAGGCTCAGAAGGCCAAAAATCATATGTTCTCCTTCATATGAGGAATTTAGACCTAAAACAAATGCAGTAATATTATTGGACTTGGGTCACACTCTAAGGGGAGAACACATACATGAGAAATAGGGAGACGTAAGAAACCTAAAACTTAAAATTGTTTGATGTGCCCACTGTAGAGGAGTTAATAAAGTAACCTTAAAAGAACAGAGGTCACTATGGGAAGGTGACTGGGAAGTAGTGAAGAGGTCTGGTAGAGATGAATCAGTTTGGCTTGTAATACACATGTGCATGTGTAATACACATCTTTCTTATTATTGCTTATGTCTTCTCTTCAACACAATTGGAGAAGAGGGAAGAACATGTTGTGCCTGGAAGACAGGGGAGTGGGGAGGAGAGGGAGGGGGTGAGATAGAGGGTAGGAGGGAGAAATGGTCCAAACAATGTATGCACATATGAATAAATAAAAAAATTTGAAAGCATTAAAAAAAAAAGGCCTGATATACTTGGGAAATGCAAATATATTTAATACACAAGGGCCAGAAACAGCATCACAGTTCTTTAGAGGTTATACATACATATTAGTTGTTATCCTTGGAATAAAATCTTAGATTTTTCCATTAGTTGAGGGGACAGTGTCAGTGATCCCATATAGCCTAATCACAAGTACATATAGGGTACTAACTGTATTAGAATCACCTAAGACAATAGTTGTTTAACCCCAGTTATGAGGTCACCTATATAAAATTTTACATAAACCAACTCTTAAATGAATTTTTATTTAGATATGACTCAGTTATCTCAGTAGTCAAACCCCTGACAAAAATCAGCAGAGAACACAAGTAAATATTTATGAGAACTAAGTGCAGAGTTAGGAAACCTGATGGCAGACATTAACTGGTAGCTTAAGACATACACCAGAGTTCTGCTGACCTGTAGCCAACGGAGACTCTCAAAATTAACAGGGTCAATCTGAGCATCCCAGGTCAAGAATTTCCTCCACCTGACATGTGGAAGGAGTTGATAATGTATAGCAATATATTGCCCAGTTTTAGACACAACCCAGTTTTTTTAAAACAACCTCTATTTTGTTGACTCTAATAAAGATTTGAGGCCTCAAAACCTCTAGTGTATTTTTTTTTTTAAGGTCTTGTTTTTTTCATATCCTGTCTGGCAGGTATACTTTGGCTCTGTTCTTACTTTGTTTTACGTAAGTAGATTTGTCCCAATCTACATGTTAGTCTAGCAGCACTCTTGACTTTAGCTGGCTATTGTCTCTCTGTGTCCTAATAAACTTTTGTTTTCCTACTTGATTGTCTTGGCAAATTCTTGGAGCACCAAAGATTCCTGATGGTTATCTTGATAGAACAAAACCACTGTTTTAAGACAGTTTTTTTGTAAATGTTATCAAGAACCGAACAATATTTTTAAGACAGACTTGTTATGAGCTTAGAGAATTAAATTTTAATTTAATCTAAACATATTAAATTTTGACCTTTTATCGTTTAATGTAACTCTTCAATTTTAGTCAACTTAGTCGCTTATATAGCACTTCTTACTCTGTACCTTTAAGCCTTAACCCCTTTTTTAATACCTTTCTATATCTTTTTATATTTTTTATTTGTTGAAAATAATACACAAGACCTTTCAGAGCCTTAGATTCACCTGAAAAAAACTAGAAAGCAAGCAACCTTAAAATTTTATTTTTATATAAAAACAATTTATAGAAAGCTCAATTGTTGATAGACCCATGTATTGTAAAAAAGAGAATTAGGTCTTAGATTTTATTTACAACACAATGAAACAGGCTAAGGTCATTTCTTTATCCCAATTTTTAAGATTTTTGTTGTAGGTTTGAGGCCAAGGTTTAAAAAGGCTTTTGTGTCTGTGTGTGTGTGTGTGTGTGTGTGTGTGTGTGTGCTCTTTGCTGGAGCGTTAACACCTGAATGCCTGTATCTTAGTGAGACCTGACTGAAGTAAGTTTGAAACTCTTTTTTTTTTTTAAAGTAGTAGTATAAGAGAGTGGAAGAAACAATTTTTTTACATTAACTCTACAATAAGAACCATCTCAAGATGTTTATGTATTTATATGTCAAAAAATTTAAGTAGTTTACCATAGAGATCTCCAGCATAAACACCCTGGGTTTTACGTTATTTTACATTTTTGTTGCAATTGTTAGTATAAAACATTTTAAATGACCCGAAATACTCAGAGAAGCCTTTAAACAAAGAATTTAAATAAAAGGTTTAGATGCTTATTTTTCTATTTTATCAGGTGGTGGTGAAAAAACAACTGATGTTGGCCAGAATGAAAAGACAAAAACGAGGTCCCTGGAATAAAAGCAATTCCAGGAGCTACAGGGGGCCAATTTTATTTTTTTTTCTCCATCCAGGATCAGTCACAGCTGTGAGTGACCACCAGCACCTAAATGGCAAATTTTCTCCAAAGCTAGAAGCTGAATTTTGGGACCAAGTTCCAAACTCTTGAGATTTTTATATGCCAGTTTTAAAACCCAGTTTTTAAAGCAACAGTTTTTACCTATCAGTTTTATATATGCATAACCATAAAAAGTTTTAGGCATGCCTACGCTGAAGCACACATAAAAATGACAAAAACAAACGAACAAAAAAACCCTGAAAAATCAGCCTTATAATTAATTATTGGTTTTCTGGAATTCCAGGAGCAGAAGAAGTTTATGCCTAGTGTTTTATAGACTAATACATGCTGTTGTAGGATGGTTCAGACAGAGAGATTGGGCACCAAAGTTTTAGGGAAGCAAGTTAACTAAGCAGGCTGGCAGTGACTCGGTACACTCAAGTCCAACAGCTGAGCCTCAAGAACAAAAGGGGATTTCCTTATACACCATTTAGAGCAGGTTATAGAATTGGGGGGTATGGCTTATCCCATACATGGTCACATATTATTTCATTGGCTATTTTAGTATATGGGGCAAGGTGACACTTCTCTGGTCTTGCTCCAGGTGCTACTTGACATTCCTCAAATCCATTTCTTTTTTTGTTTTACTCTTGCACTCATTATCTCTCATTATCACCCTCATTGTTTTCATTATCTCCCTGCCCCCTCCCTGCCTTCCTGCCACATTCCCCTCTTTGATGCTCAGAGCGTCTTGTGGGTCAAAGAGCACCATCTTGATCTAGGGGGATCTGGACTGCAGTACCAGGGGGATTAGACATGGTAATACCAAGCAAACTCTTAAGACAAGAAACATTGTCCCTATTAAGGTTTTGAACCCACCTAGGGTTGAGAACCAGCCTCTGAACAGGTCAATGGGACTCCATCCCTTCCAGGTCTGCACAAGAATAAGTATGAAAAATCAGAGTTTTGGTAACAACAATTCCCGCTAGAGTAGTGTGTATACATGAGTCACAGTCCAAGGCCTGGTGGTCCCCACGTAGAGAGCTGACTAAGATTAGCATGAAGAAAACACAGAAGGGATTCATCCTCAAAGGTGAGATGGGTGACCCCTCAAGCTTCAACCTTGCCCTGTGTAAACTAGTCAGCTTCTGGAGTGACTAAACGAGGGCTGACATCTCATCCTTTGTGGTTTCCTGTTGTCTCCTGGGAGCAGGGTCCTGTCCTTCTGCAGCATGCTAGAGCACCTACATGAGAGCAATGAGCTACTCAGTTCTGGTGGATCCAGGGAACAATCTCTGCTACCTTAACTGTGGTGGGGGGTGGAAAAACAACAACAAAGGGCCCCTTCAGCTGGGCTTTAGCAGTTAAACACTCCATTCCTTTACCCAAACAGCATCTCCTGGTTTATAAGGGTGTGTGGGAATTGCCAGGTTAACAGGGAATTTCTCTCTTACCTAGTCATTGATTTTTGAGAGTCCACCCAAGGGCATTCATCTGCTGTCTCAGGGTGAGGTCACCTATGTCCTTAAGGTCCCATTGCAGGCCCTTAGCTAAAGGGAGTGGGGGCTCAAAAAGAATTTCAAAAGAGGAGAGCTTCATCCATTTGGTGGGGCTAGACCTAATCCTGAGCAAGGCTATGGGCAGTAACTGATCCCACTGTAGGCGGGCCTCCTGACATAGTGTTTTTTTTTTTTTTTTTTCATTTTTCTTTTATTATTCATATGTGCATACAAGGCTTGGTTCATTTCTCCCCCCTGCCCCCACCCCCTCCCTTACCACCCACTCCACCCCCTCCCTCTCCCCCCCCTCAATACCCAGCAGAAACTATTTTGCCCTTATCTCTAATTTTGTTGTAGAGAGAGTATAAGCAATAATAGGAAGGAGCAAGGGTTTTTGCTGGTTGAGATAAGGATAGCTATACAGGGCATTGACTCACATTGATTTCCTGTGCATGGGTGTTACCTTCTAGGTTAATTCTTTTTGATCTAAACTTTTCTCTAGTTCCTGGTCCCCTTTTCCTATTGGCCTCAGTTGCTTTAAGGTATCTGCTTTAGTTTCTCTGCGTTAAGGGCAACAAATGCTAGCTAGTTTTTTAGGTGTCTTACCTATCCTCACCCCTCCCTTATGTGCTCTCGCTTTTATCATGTGATCAAAGTCCAATCCCCTTGTTGTGTTTGCCCTTGATCTAATGTCCACATATGAGGGAGAACATACGATTTTTGGTCTTTTGGGCCAGGCTAACCTCACTCAGAATGATGTTCTCCAATTCCATCCATTTACCAGCAAATGATAACATTTCGTTCTTCTTCATGGCTGCATAAAATTCCATTGTGTATAGATACCACATTTTCTTAATCCATTCGTCAGTGCTGGGGCATCTTGGCTGTTTCCATAACTTGGCTATTGTGAATAGTGCTGCAATAAACATGGATGCTGACATAGTGTTTTTAACTGAAATTTAAGAGTCCTATTCATGCCTTCTATTTTCCCTGAACAATGGAGGCAGCAGGATGTGTAAAGCTTCCAAGTTATTCCAAATCACTTAGCCACCAACTATACCACCTTAGCCATGAAGGGTGGCCCATTGTCTGATCCAATAGACAGAGGTATTCCAAACCCAGAGATGACTTCCTTTAACAGGCACTTGGCCACTTTCTGGGCTTTCCCAGTCAGAGTAGGAAAGTCTTCCACACATCCTGAGAAGGTGCAGACAAACACCAGCAAATATTTATATCCTCTGGCTTGTGGCATCTCAGTAAAGTCCACACTCAGGTTTTCAAAAGGAATTCCTCCAATACTTTGCATCTGTCCCTTGTTGGGGATTGCTTTTGGCACACAGACTGTACCTCTCACATAAAGCTGGAGAGCTTGGGGACATAAAATACTGGGCCAAGGTGGTCTTGAGAGTTATTCACCCTGAGTGAGTTCCTTCATGGAAATGCCTGACAAATGTAGGAGCTAGCAATTCTGAATTGCATATGACCATTGGCAAACTTCTACCATTTGCCCAGTAGAAAATTTCCCTCCTCAGTCATAAATCAAGTCTGTGCTTATGGTGTGTATAATGGGTCCCATTCAGATAAAAGACACAAGAACAAGGCAGCTGTCAGTGAAGTTGAAGTTTGTTGTCCTGTGTGAGCTGTTCCTTTGGCTTCCCTGTCAGCCTTTTGGTTTCTCAGAACAGTTGTTGTCTCCCCCTTTTGGTGCCCTTGGCAGTGCATGACCACTACTCACTTATGGGCCCATGCAGCTTCTAGCAGTTCCAGAAGTTCTTGTCCATACTTTAAAACAGACTGGGAACCTCAACTGTGAGTCCTTGTCTCAAAGTAAGTTTGTCTACTTCAGCCACCAAGATGGCAGTGGCCACCAGGATGTGCAGACAGGTTGGCCACTCTTGGGAAACTGCATAAAGTAGTTTTTATTTTTTAATTTTTTATTCATTTATTCACATGTGCATACATGGTTTGGGACATTGCTCCCTCCTACCCCCCCTCACTTCCGGGCAGAACCTGTTCTGCCAGTGTCTCTAATTTTGCTGAAGAGAAGAGATAAGCAATAATAAGAAAGACAAAAGCATTTTTGCTAGTTGAAATAAGGATAACTATACAGAGAGATACTAGCATTGCTTAGATGTACAAATGTATTACAACCCCAGTTGATTCATCTCTACCTGAACTTTTCACTAGTCTCTGATCCCCTTCCCATATTGACCTCTGTTGCTTTAAGGTTTCTGTAATTAGCTCTTCTGCAGTGTGGACATCAGACACTGTCATGTTTTTTGTTTCCTACCTATCCCCATACCTCCCGTATGTGCTCTCCCCTTAGAATGTGACCCAAGTCCAAAAACATTGCTGTATTTGCCCTACACCTAAAGTCCACATATGAGGGAGAACATACGATTTTTGGTCTTCGGAGCCTGGCTAACCTCGCTCAGAATGATGTTCTCCAGTTCTATCCATTTACTTGAGAATAATAAGATTTCATTCTTCTTCATGGATGAGTAAAACTCCATTGTATATATACCACATTTTCTTAATCCATTCATCTATAGTGGGGAATCTTGGCTGTTTCCACAATTTGGCTATTGTGAAAAGCGCTGCAAGAAGCATGGGTGTGCAGGTTCCTCTGGAGTAACCTGAGTCTCATTCAATTGGGAATAACCCTAGGAGTGGGATTGCAGGATCATATGGCAGACCTATGTTTTGTTGTTTAAGAAGTCTCCACATTGTTTCTCACAGTGGTTGCACTAGCTTGCATTCTTACCAGCAGGGTACGAGGGAGGGTTCCTTTTTCTCCACATCCTCACCAACACCTATTGTTGGTGATGTTTTTGGTGGTAGTTATTCTAACAGGGGTGAGGTGGAATCTTGGTGTGATTTTTGATTTGCATTTCCTATATGGCTAGAGATGGTGAGTGTTTTTTCATGTGTTTTTTGGCCATTGAATTTCTACTTTTGAGAAAGTTCTGTTTAGTTCAGTTGCACATTTCTTTATTGGTTCATTCATTTAGGGAGATGAGTTTTTTAAGTTCCCTATATACTCTGGTTATCAGTCCTTATCTGATGTATAGCTGGTAAATATTTTCTCCTGCTCTGTGGGTGGTCTCTTCACTTTAAAGACCATTTCTTTTGTTGTGCAAAAGAAATGTTTTATGAAGTCCCATTTGTTCGTCACTTTCTCTTAGTTGCTGAGCTGCAGGGGTTCTATTGAGGAAGTCCTTTCTTATACCTATTACTTTCAGAGTATTCCCTGCTCTTTCCTGTACTAACAAATAGTTTTGTGTCTGATACTAAGGTCTTTGATCCTTTTTGACTTGATACTTGTACAGGGTGATAAATATGCTTCTAGTTTAAGTTTTTTGCAGACGGAAAAGCACTTTTCCCAGCAACATTTGTTGAAGAGGCTGTCTTTTCTCCATCATATATTTTTGGCACCTTTGTCAAAAATAAGGTGGGGACAGCTGTGTGGATTCATACCTGGGTCCTCTATTCTGTTTCCCTGGCCTTTATGTCTTCTTTTGTGCCAGTACCATGCTCTTTTTATTGCTGAGTATTGTCTTGCCTATTTGCAGTCTCTTTTGTTTCCAAATGAACTTTAGGGTAATTACTCAATCCTTTTAATATATGCACTCATGGGTATAAACTTTCCTCTTAGCACTGCCTTTTTTATGTTCCATAGGTTCTGGTAGGTTATGTGTTAATTTTCATTAACTTCCAGGAAATTTTTAATTTCCTCATTTATTTCATCAATAACCTATTGATCATTGAGCATTGTGTTGTTCAATTTCCAATTGTTTGCATTTTTTTTACTGTTGTTTTTGTTATTGAGTTCTAGCTTTAATGCATTGTGATCAGAGAGAATGTATGGGATTATTTCTATTTTCTTATATTTGCTGAGGCTTGCTTTGTGCCCTAAGATTTGATCAGTTTTGGAGAAGGTTCAATAGGCTGCTGAGAAGCATGTATACTGTGGAGAAGTTGGATGAAATATTCTTTAGACATCAGCTAGGTCCATTTGATCTATGGTGTGATTTAGTTCTAAAATTTCATTATTGATTTTATGTTTGGATGTCCTATCTATTGGTGATGGAGCATATTAAAAACTCCCACTACTATTGTGTTCGAGTCTATATATATTTTTAGGTCCTTCAGAGTATGTTTGATGAAATTGGGTACCTTAACTTTGGGTATATATAAGTTGACAATTGTTATTTCTTTTTGGTGTATTTTTCCTTTTATTAGTATGGAGTATCCTTCTTTACCTCATTTGATCACTGTAAGTTTGATGTCTACTTTGTCTGGGATAAGTAGTGATACTCCTGCCTGTTTTTGGGGGACATAGGCTTGGTAAATCTTCTTCCAGCATTTCACCCTAAGCTAGTACTTGTTTCTGTCGATGAGATGGGTCTCCTGTAAGCAACAGATTTTTGAATCTTCCTTTTCAATCCAGTTTGCCAAACAGTGTCTTTTGATGGGGGAGCTAAGTCCATTAACATTCAGTGTTAGTATGGATACATATGTGGTAATTCCTGTCATTTAGTTGATTTTGTTGTTTAAGGGTTTGATTGTGTGCAGCTGAATCAATGTTACTCTCTACTTTCTTGTCTTTTTTTTTTCCTGTGGTTTGGTACCACCTGTCCTTTCATGGCTTTGTTTGTTTTCATTTTCTGTTTGCTGAATTCATTGAAGAATCTTTTGTAGTGGTGGCTTTGTGGTCATATATTGTTTGAGTTTCTTTTTATCATGGAAGACTTTTATTGCTCCATCTATTTTCAATGATAGTTTTTCTGGGTAGAGTATCCTTGGGTTGAAGTTATTTCTGTTCAGTCCCCGGAATACCTCACTCCATGCTTTTCTTGCTTTTAAATTTTCTGTTGAGAAATCTACTGTGATTTTGATGGGTTTACCTTTGTATGTTATTTGTGTTTTCTCTCTTACAGCCTTCAATATTCTTTCTCTATTCTCTGTGCTTTTGTTTTAATGATAATATGCTGTGGTGAGGTTCTATTTTGGTCAAGTCTCTTTGGTGTCCTGGAGGCTTCCTATACCTGAATGGGCATAATTTTCTCTAGATTTAGGAAATTTTCTGTTATTATTTTGTTGAATATATTTTGTAATATATTTGTTGAATATATTACAAATTCCTTTTGCTTGCACCTCTACTCCTTTTTCAATGCCCATGATTCTAAGGTTTGGTTTTTTGATGGAGTCAGTGAGTTCTTGCATATTCCTTTTGCAGGTCTTGTGTTGTTTGACTAATAGCTCCTCAGTTTTTCCTTTAATTTCCATTTCATCCTCGAGTTCTGAGATTCTATCTTCTATTTTTTCTAGTTTGTTGAAGTGGCCTTCCATTGTGTTTTGTATTTCTGTTTCATTCTTTTTTCTGAGGTTTTCCATTTCATGGGTCACTTCCTCTCTAATATTGTCAATTTTCATCCTTAATTCATTTATCTCTCTATTTGTGGTTCTCTCTGTTTCACTTTGGTATTTATTTAGGGCTCCTATGAGTTCATTAATTTTTTTTGGTGTCTTCTCATGTTCTTTATTTTGTTGTCTTGGAGTTTCTTGAGTGCCTCCTGTACATTTTGGTTGACCATGTCTGGTAATATCTCCATGAAATTCTAATTGATTACTTGCAGGATTTCCCTCTGAATCTGGTATTAATTTATTTTTGTGAGGAGAATGGTTTCCATCCATTTTTCATCTTCCTGTCACTCCACTTAGTGCTCTTCCTGTCCCTGATCTGTGTGTAATTTAGTATTAGCTAACTTATAGTAAAACTAATAAAACAAAGAAAGAAGAAAAAGAAAAAGGAAAAAAGAGAGAGATCCAAAGAAATCAACAGGAAGAGGTGGTGGACAAACAAGCAGGGAACAAAACAAACAAACACATAAAAAATAAATTCCAGGTTCAGGAACAATAGAATTTCAGCCTTAGTAGTTTTGGTGTTACTCTTTCAGCATCCAGTCCTAGTGTTGGTGTTTAAGAAGAAGCTCTGTCTTAGTCTTGCCAGTGGTTAGGGAGACTTGTCAGTTTTTTTTTTTTTTTTCCTGTCAATTGCTTACTCAGCTCCTCCTGCAGTGAGGTGTGGCTTGTCCTCAGGTTCTGGAGATCAGCTCTGTAGCCCACTAGCCATCATGCTTTGGAGTTGGGTTTTCGCTGTGTTGGTTTACTGGGGCTTGTTTCTTTGCCTCACACCCTTTCTCTGGGGCAAGGTCAGAGATCCATTTGCCAGCTCTCTATTGTTAGTGTGTTATCCTGATTTGCTGACTGTTTTTCAACTTTGCAATGTCATTTGACTTTGGATGTTGCTCACTGGCTCAAGAGATTAGCTTTGTGGATTACTATCTGCTCTATTTCAGGCTGTGGCTTATCAGTCACCCACTGTCAGCCCTTCTGCCTTTCCACAGTCTTTGTTTACTGAAAGTTCACACAGAGATCAGCTTCTTGCTCCTCCCCCTTCTCCATTGTGCTCAGAGCACCCTGCTCCCTCTGCGTGTGTCCTTTTCAGTTCCTTGTTTATTATTCTTTTTCTTTTTTGAGGGACAGGGATCAGTCTGCCCAGGGGGCTATGTTGGTTTCTTCCAGGTATAGCTGTGGGAGTACCTTATGCTGCTTATTTGCTCACCTGTTTGTCTGCATCTCTTAAGTAGGTTTACAGCCTATGTCTGGTGGTGCAGGAGCCTTCCTGTTTTCTCAGTGTAACACGGCATGGAGAAGCTTTGTATGGGCTGGGGGCTCAGGGTGTCAGAATTTTAATTCTTCTTGGTATTTTTTTTTCTGCCAAGTGTGGCTCCAGCAACTCAGCAACATTTTTTATTTATGGAGTGCATGCTGTCTGTTTCTGCTCTCTAGTCACCATCTTGGATCCCTCATCATCATCAAGTTGCTTTGATAAAAATAGCACACCAGGTGGTGCCAGGAACCTAGCAGCTGGGTCAATATTTCCACAACTGTACCTGGTCTCTCATTCACATATTGGCAGGAGGGTTTCATCACATCTGGCAGACCCAGATCAGGGGTGCTTGTGAGTGCCATTTTAATTTTTTTAAGGCCATTTTTTTGTTGTTCTTCTTCCCATATCATGGGTTACTGTTCTCCCCACTTTGTGGCTTCATAAAGGGGTTTTGCTAAGAAAGAGTAATTGGGGATTTAGATCCAGCATTAATCTGCAGCCACTAGAAATTCTCTAATCTGTTGAGAGGTCTTGGGATCTAGAATGGAAAATACTGCCTGTTTCCTGTAAGGGCCCAGTCTACGTTGTCCTTGTGACAGGTGAACCTGAGGCCTTTGACAATATCCTGGCAAACCTGCCAGGAGTGCACAGCCATGCTGATTGGCCAAGAAAGCCTTTAGGTTTGATGTCAGGGCAGTCCCAAAGACAGTGGGAAAGGTTTGGAAGCCTTGTGGTAACTGAGTCCAAGTCAATTTTTCCTATTCTCCAGTACTAGAACTTTCCCACTGGGAGGCAAAGATGGGTTGGCTCTAAGGAGCCAGGAGGATACAGAAAAATGAATCCTTTAGATCCATACAGGTAAAGAACTTTGCCTCAGCTAGGATAAGGCCCAAAAGCATGTTTGGGTTTGGGAACACAGGGTGTAAAGTGACAGTTCCTGAGTTGACAGTACAAGGTAGTCTGTCAAGATACTTTTAGATTCTAATTTGGGCCTTGGAGTAATGTGGTATTGCCTCTGCCTAAGAGGAATAGCTCCCAGCTTTAATTTTACCACCACCAGAGGTATGTCCTGAACCATTTGGGGTGGGGGAGTGTTATCCTCAGCCTAAACCCAAGGAATCTTAAAGGGAAGCTCAGGGATCTCATTCTTAGAGGCAGAGTCACCATTCTTCCTCCCGCACAGCCATGAGACTTAGAATCTTGGCCTCAGGCTCTCTCAGCTTTAAGGCTGCCTTGCCATTTGAGTAAAAAATTATCTGTGCCTTTAGTTTGCACAACAATTCTCTGCCCATTAAGGTCACAGGGCAATCAGGAAGGTAGAGGAATTTATGCCTTACTTCATGCTTTTCAAGATTGCATTTTCTGGATATGAGGAACAGGAGATGAGTCTGATCTCCCATGGTCCTGACAATAGTTGCATGTCTCTGTGAGAGAGGGCCCATGGGTTGGGTTACAACAGAATGAGTCAAGCCACTGTCCATCAGTAAGTAAATGGTATGGTCCCTTATCTTCATTTGGTCCACCTTCCTTTTCATCTTTCTGTTGGCCTCCCGTTTGGCCTTCTGAGCTCAATTGACAAGGACTTTTATGGCCACCTCCAGAAGCTGGCTGGCATTCATACCAGCAAACCCCTCAAGCTTTCATAACTGTCACCTTATGTCCCCCTGTGCCAGGCTGACAAATATATTAATCTTCTAGTTTTCAGCCACCTCTGGGTCAAAAGGGCTGTACAGGTGGAAGGCTTCACATAGCCACTCATAAAATTGGCTGAGGCTCTCATCTGGCCCTTGGACTTCTCTTGTCTTACTTGTGTTCATGGCCTTTTTCCCTCCTTCCTTCATGCCTCTTGATACTGATCAAGCTGCTGATATTCTCAGCAATCACTAGAGTCTCAATGGTGGTACTCCTTGGGTAATGAACATAGGCTTTGGCATTTAGAGTACCCACAGAAGCATGATCTTCCAGCCACTTTAGAGCTGCCAAAGTTATACAGCATTGCTCCTCAGAAGAAGCTGTTGGCAATCTGTCTAGGTGGGCTTATGAGTTTGGATGATGGACTACATTAGATCAATTAGAGACTGATGCTTTTCCATGAAGGAGGGGATAAGGTGGCACATAATGGGGAGGGGGTCTCCTTGGGGTCCCCCACTAATATGGGTTTCTCTTGCTTTTCACATTTTTCCCTGCACTTGGAAGCTGCTGCAGCCCTGGCTACCATGACACTATATGCTTTCTGTAGGTGGGGGCTTTAGCCATGTAGGCTGACTGGGGATGGCATCTGGCCAGGAGTCAATATAAGAAACCATCTGGGTGTCCAGGCTCACTTATAATCACTTCAAAAACTCTATTGACTATGACCTTATCTAATGACCCCTCTGAGGGCCATCCTACCCCAAAATCAGTTCAGTCTATTTCACAGAAGATCCTAAACTTGTCAGGAGTCAGCTTGACTCCATAATCTCTATTAAATACCTTTTTTTAAAGTCTGCCTCCTGAAGCAAGCCTTAATTCACATCTGGGTTCTTACCAGTCTGATGAGTGGGGTTCCCAAGTTGGTTCCCAACACTTTCTGGGTTCCTTTGGGTGACCAAAACTCACATCCTTGGTTTGCCAGGAGACAGGCTTCAGTAGATAGCAGGAAGATTATATTAAGAATTACAAATCTGTTACCCTTATAAATGGTTTTTTTTTGGAAAAAAATTTGTTTATTTAGTTTTAGGAGCTAAAGCTTGTAAGGCAGCTAATGACACTGCATCTTTACAACACTTTTTTTATAAAGTTTAGATTTTCCCCTACTTTTTTAGAACAAGTTTAGTTGTAGGATGGTGTTATAGTCAATGTCTTTTCCTTATTTCCAGCATTCTGGGTCTTCCAAAAGATGTTTAGGTCAAACCTGGGTAGAACAGAAAATTAGTATCTTTTTCCTTAGGTTCTTGGCTTTAAGATATTTCCAATATCTTAATAAGCAAGTGATTGTGAGATCCTTTGAGAATTTGGTAAGTTTGAGCTCCAATTTAAAAGAGCGGTAAGGGAGCCTATCATTTTAAGAAAGGTCTCATGTGCCTATGTGTCCCCACGACCAGAGACCTGTTCCCCCACCAGGAGCCATACTTCTTTGAGGTGAAGGTGTCCCTTTATCCTATCTCCTTCCTCCAGTGCCACCCATGACCAGGGTCATGGGGAAGACATTTGGGTCTTCTTGGATTGTGACCACCCTTACTGGTGTGGCCTTTGACCAAGTCTTTGCTTGTTTATTTTATAACCTTCTATATCTAGCCATTTTCCAATTATTAAGAGACTCTATTTTAACAAGCTTTTATTGAGAAGAATCCCAGGATGGCTAGAAGGGCTAGCACAGATAGGAGAAGAATTTCTTTCCTAAGAGAAAGACCACAGGAAATATGTTCTGCCAAGTGCTGCATATAGTGTCCACTGTGTTATTATGTCCTTTGAGGTTATTTTTTTTTAATCAATACTTTGAGGATTTCTCCTTTCTCCTAACTAGAGGTTGGATTTTAACTTAAAGGGAGAAAAACTCTGCTCTCATTTGTTTCTGGTGGGATGTCATGATTTATGTGCCCGAGGGTCCTAAAAAAGCCTGAAATGTCAAGCTGGGTCAAGCAGAAATATATATTTTTTTCTTAGAGTATGATACTTTGTTTAAGCCCCAGGAATGTTTTTATCTAGAAAGGGAGAATGTAAGCTGGGCAGATGATGTTTGCCTAGGAAAAATTGCTGATAAACTCTTTCCCCAGGGTGGTTTTGACTCAAATCTAACTGTTGTCTAGTGCAGAAGGAATGACCACTTATTCTGATCTACTTGGGAAAGAAAGTTGAGAGAAAAGCCTTGGTGCACTGAAGTTTTAGCTCTGCCCAGATAGCATTGGCATTCCAGTATAAGCCCCCAGCTGGCCATGATCTCTCAGGTTGCCTGTCTTAATAACTGTAGTAGGCTCAGAGGGAAAAGCCCTCCTTAGAGAGAGAGAGAAAAAAAGTTGGCCTGAGAGTTCTACCATAGCTAAGCCATAGTGAGGGAGCTTCCCTGGAGGATGGACTCCACTAGAGTGCCAGATGATCACAGCCACTTTCTAGGAAGTCCCTTCCAGTTTGGCACAACCTGTACTGACAAAGAAGTGTCCCATCATGTGCTCACCACATATATGCTGGAATTCTAGTGTGGTGAATGTCCTTTTTTCTGTGCATAGGTAGATATCAAAGGCAGAAACTCAAGCAGTAAAAATCAGAAAAGTTTTAGTTGTAAAGAAGAGAATGGAAAGGCCACATGGGGGACCATGCAGTGGGACCTGGAAACTGGTAGTCCCCAAATTGGGCTGGACATCAGGTTTTATAGCTTTCTTATTGCCTATGGGAGGAGTATGTTTCAGCACAAAGAATTTGGCACCAACCCTGGGAAGGAGAGGGGGTGTTTCTTCCTGGCTAAGACTTTTTTGGTTTTCCTTCAGTTCAATGGCTACAACTTTACAGTTCCTCTGCCTAAGAGATCAACTTTTTCTACTTGAACTTTAAATATTGCATGCCTGTGAACCCAATCTAGACCTGATGTCTTCTGTTCTGCAAGTTCATTCTAGCATCACTAGCTTAATATATACAGATATTTCTATGAAATTTTTGAGTATACAAAAGTTATCCCAAACTTGACACATTCAAAATGTAAATTTTGTTATCTTTTTTATGGCCTAAATATGTATTCTACTGTTTTTAGAGTTCAGGAATAAGTCTATAGGTCTTAAATCACTTTTACTACAAATAACATTTTTTTTCTTAATTACAAGTATTTCTTAGCAAAAAACATGAAGGAAACTTGTCACCTCTTTCTAAGATCTGTGTTTGCTCTGAGGAAAGATGGCTATTCAGGAATCAACCACTTGAATCCACACTGGGCAACATAAAATTGTTTATATATATATGTGTGTATTTAAAAATATCCCTTTCTTTGTGTTGTGTTCTGGGTGAATTCCTAAAATTATGCCTCAATTTTGTACTTCTCTTTGATATCATGCAGAATAGAATATGTTGTTTCTATCAAAGTCATTGAACTCAGTTTATGATATACTTTTTTCATTTCAAGTACTTATAATTCAGTATTTTTCATACCTGCTTTTCCTATTTCATTTCTACCTATCTTTTAAGAGTTTTAATAATTAAAAAATTTTAATGTCTTTTCTTTTTTATGAGTGTTATTTCTCAATTATGTTGTGAAATTTCTAAACACATATATTTACAGTCATTTTTAGGTTGCTTTAATTATTTCTATTCATTTCAGTGCATCAATCTCCTGATTGCTAATTTCGTCACCTAACTTTAAAAGTTTTGCTCATATATTTTAAAGTTTGATTTGTACTCTTGAAGACAGTGAGTTTTCCCTCTTGCTTCAGTGATATTTTTCCTACATTTGTTTTTTTGTCTGCATGACCCTACAGGGTCACCAATTCTGAATGATATTTATAGTCTTCCTTACTGTGAACATTTTGTGGAATCAGGAGCTCACATAGCTGCCTAGCTGCATGAAGTTTGCAACCTACTTCCTTCTAAACTCCTGGATATACAGATTTTTCTAAACCCTACTTTCAGGCAGGGCTCAGTAGTAACACTTTTTAGCTTCATCTCAAGGGCAGACTGGACCTCACAATAAATCTTTACTTCAGGCAATGTGTCTGACTCCAGCTTGCCTGTCATGATGGTTGATTTAAGTACTCATTGTCCTTCAGCAAATGAAACTGCAGGCAATCTTTGCTTGTTTCTATTCTCAGAACAAGAGGATAGATTATTTTACTTTGTTGTTGTCATTACTTCTTTGCTGTTTATTGTCCACATAATAGTTTTTTAAAGAATGTTTAGACTACATGCTTCTACTGTGTTTATCATTGCTATGTGTTTGAAACAGAAAAATAACACCAAAGTTTAAACTTGCAATGCCACTTAGATTAGGAAGTTTTTCAGCATAAAAGTTTTGTATAAGAAAATGACAGTACTGTCATTTTGCTTTTAACATAGAAATCATAATAACTACTTCAATAGATTTACAATGCTTCAAACTTAGTGCTTTTGTTGAAGAGCTTCACCTTTTGTGAATACTGCACATTAAACTAGTTTCTCACTACTTGTAATTTTTTTTAGTATGGAAATATGCCTTTTCCTTTTTTTATGCAAAAAGTGTGGGAAGATAAGGCTAGTTATTAAACAATGACAAGAAAAATGCAATAGTTATAAATGTGAATAATTTGTTATATTTTTATTCTAAAAATAAAATTCTTGCCAAAGTTTCATGGGTTCTTCATTTGAAGTTATATACCATTTTACATGTCATTCATCTTTAATTTAAAAATACTTAAAAGTCTTTAAATGACTCTGTTTATATTGGTTTTATTCATATGACTAGTCTCCAGATTTGTGTACATTGGAGTATTTCATAGCTTTTATTACTCTGCACATTTAACTGGTAAGAATTTCATTAATGTAGTGTTAGTTTCCAGAGGGCTGGTGGCATAGGTAAGATCTTTAGATGATAAATTTATGAGGTATATACAATTTGTGATTCCTCCAATTTGTAGCTAGGATTATTTCAGATCTCACAGAATATGTTGTAAACCTTCATTTTAACAGTTCTTCAATTTCAATGTTCTACAACTTAATTAGTTTCTGAAAGTAATCAAATATAATATGTAATATAAAATACAGTATTTAATCTACATTATGTAGTTAATTAGTATTATATGACAAAATATACATATATTTTAAGATTTTAAATTTGGAATAATTTTAACTTACATAATATTTGAAGAACAGTATTATCAATGACTTTTCATATATCCTTACTACACTTAGACAGTTCAAATGTTTGAAACATTTGAAAATTGTTTTTACCTCTAAAACAAAATGTTTTTTAAATTGTACCACAGTTAAACACAGTATCTGTGCATTCTTTAAATTTGTGCCAGTTATTTCCCACTTATATCCATTATAACAATATGAGAAAACACTCTTTTTCCTGGTCCAGTGTCCAACCCAACATCACATGAAACACACAGCTCCTTAGTCATTAATCTAGAATAATTCCACAGTCTCATTTCTGTTTTCTGTTCCCTTGACTTTTCAAAAAAAAGAAAAGGCCTGTTTTATATTGATGTCCTAGAGTTGGCCTTCCTAATGTTTCCTCATGTTGAATTAGACATTTCTGGCAGGATTACTGCAAAACCAATTGTGTACCCTTGTGGGTAAGTTATAGCACCACGCATTTATCTTCAATGGTATGGTTAATTTTGATTATTTTGTTCTCTTCACTTTCAGGTTTCAACATGTTCTTTGCAATTAATTTGTAAAAAATTGGGGGGACACATTCAGGCCATGCAAATATTCCATTTTTTACTTAATCTTGTCCACTTCTTTAGCATCTAGATAATTTTGCTGAGAGGACTGTTACTGTTATTCAAATCATTATGTATTGCAAATTTTATCATACAGCTACAATTTTTTTTTGGTGGGACTTTGGTTTGAACTCAGGGTTTTGTGCTTGGAAAGCAAGCACTCTACCTTTTGAGCCACACCTCCAGTCCATTTTGCTCTGAATATTTTGGAGATGGAGTCTCACAATTTGCCCAGATGGCTTCAAATCTCGATTCTTCTGATCTCAGCCTGCCAAGTAGTTAGGATTACAGGCATGAACCACTGGCACTCTACTACATCTACAATTTTTAAGTTAGCATTCTACTGAAAAACAAGAGTTATTTACTGTCCCATTTAATAACTTATTTAAGCACTTAATTGATTAGGTAAGTATAGACTCATGACTTCTCATTTTATATTTATATTAATATTCACATTGTTCCAGATTTGGCCTTTGGAAGTCTCTCCAGGCATACTCCAGTGTCCCTTGACAGATCACCATTATATTTTGCATAATGTTTACATTGTGGCTAAAAAGAGGGTACAGCTTATTTTTATTTCTACCATGGCCTATAGAAAATAGAAATTTCTCCAAAAAACCCTAAATTCTTTTATATGGAAAGTATATTTAGAAACAAAAATATCTACACTATGTATGCTTGCTACTACTGGGATGCCATTATTTCCATGCCCTTTCATTTGGGAGAATTATGACATATTGTATATGTGTATCAACTCCCCTTCTTATCAAGACAAGGTTTTCTGTGGTATGATGACCAGAGTTCATTCAAACCTTCAAAAAAGGCATTTAGGTTTTTCCCAACATTTTGCAACTATATATACTATGTTTCAATGAATAGTAGTGAGCATATGTATTTTGTCTGAATGATAATAAAAACGTGAAATTTCTGCTAAAAGTTGAAATATATATAGTTTGTTAGATTTTGGCAGAATAATTGTACAAATTTATATTCCTGCATCAATGCATGAGAATGCTAATTTTCCCATATTTTTTCCAACAGAATGTGTGCTTATGATTTTTAAAACATTTTTTCCTCAGGAGAGAAGTAGTATATCATGCAGTTTTAATAGCCAACTCTCTGATTATGAGTAAATCTGCTGCATTTTCTTGTGTTTAAGAGATTTTTATATAATTTTTATGAATTGGTTCTCTGGCCATTTTTTAAAAGAATTTTTAGTTTCTTAGGACTTCAAATTCAAAGAGTCCTTTATATATTAAAGATATTTGTTCTTCCTCTCTGGAATACTTTTTAATTTTTCTTCCACTTTTCAGTCCTGTTTTGAAGGTGTTTTAGTAGTTTTATCTAATAAAAGTTTGCTTCTTATGATTAAATTCATCAGTGTTTTCTTTCCTTTTTCTTTTAACTTTAAAAAAGTCTGTACTTTGAGTAACAGTTTAAAAGAAAATACTTCTTCTGTACTCCAGATACAGAAAGTATATCCGTGCTTTCTTGTGTTTGTAAGATTTTTTCTGCTTGATTGTTTAAGTTCTCAGATTTACTTTGAATTTATTCCTATGTAAACTCTGAGATTTGTATCTAGTAGTAAATATTTTTCAAATGGGCAACTAGTTATCTCATCAGTAATTATTGCAAAGTTTCATAAGGCTGGGTATGGTAGCATATTCTTGCAATCCCTGCAATCAAGAGACTGAGTCAGGAGGATCAAGGTTTCAGAGCAAGACTTGGGTACACAGAGAGACTCTGTCTTAAAAAGGAATCTTACCTTTCATCCGAGCATTTTGATGATATTCTTATCACATGCTGAATTCTGTATGGACATGGGTCTATTTCTGGACAGTCTCTTTCCTTAAACTTGTATAATTATCTAATTGTTTTAAAGTAACAGATTTATTTAGACATCTTAAGATTTTTATTTCTACCTTATGACCTTTGTTTGTCAATTATGGCTTTTGTTTCTTTTCCCTTTGACTTCATTACTAACTTTCTTTCTCTTTATGAGAGTTTGTTTTGGCACTTTGCTGGGGATTACAAAACATTGATAATTTAATATTTGAAAGTTCACAAATTTATGATGATGAGTGATTCAATACAGTAACGATCTTTTTTCCATTTTCTGGTTTCTCATTCACAGTGTTTCAAGAGACTTGCACATATTTTTGAAGTTTCGGGAAATGAAATTAAAATTGGCCCCAGACTTCATTTCACTTATGAAATCAATGTCCAGATTGTTGAAGTTTTTTACTTTATAATATGTTGTATGGAGTATGTCTTATAATTACCTAAAGTTTCAGTGGCAAGCCTATTCTAATTCCCCCACTTTATAATAAGTGAGAGATTGCTCCCTGCATAGTAACTTTTTAGGCATTTTTCTCATATCTTTATTTTGTAGCTTCTGAACATGTTAAAAATAAATTCTGGCCAGGTGCAGTGGCTCACACCTGTAATCCTTTTTACTTAGGAGTCAGAAATCTGGAGGGTCACCATTTGAGGCCAGCTCAGGAAAAAGCTTCAGAAACCCTATCACAATCAATGGCCAAAAGTGTTGGTTCACATCTGTCATCTCCAGCTATGTGGGACAGCACAGGAGTATCATGGTTCAGGCTGGCCTAAAGGATGAAGTGAGATCCTGTCTCAAAAATAACCAACACATAAAGAGCCATCAGTGTAAGCCAAAAATAAAAAAGGAAACTCAATGAAATTTAAGTTTTTTTCTTTTCAAATATCTTAAATAAAAACAGACATTAATGTCAGAATGTTTATGTAAAGCAAAGAAAACTATCCCACATTTACAGAAGTAATGAGGTTAAACTGATTATTTTAATCACAGTTGAACTGGTTGCAAAATAAGTTTGTTATAATGGTTTGCAGTTAGAGAGGTAGCTATACATTGTACTCTAACTTACATCACACATTACAGCTTATCTACAAGCTATACCAACTGAGTAGACCATTTAACTATAAATTTCTTTCAAATTGTTATTAGAGTTCTAGAATTTTTATTTGAAATTAGGTTCAAAATTTTTGTAACTAAAATTTAGCTATGTAGATGTGAAATGTAAGTTATGTATAAAATAAATGTTATTAGGAAAGGATTAATGATTATACAAATATCTCAAGAAACTATTTTCTAATATGGCTTTGCTAAAATTAAATAGCAGATTTGAAAAAGTTTATGTTTCCCCATATGCTTATAAGTTTGATTCTTCTATTTGAATTACAATATTTTTCTTTATCATGTATCAGTACATACATCTATTTCTCTAACCATCCATCAAGCTATATCTTTTATAATGACAAATTAAGTTGGGAACATCACTACTTAGAAGTCTTCCATTAAATACTTCAACATCATATCATTTACAAAGATTTGATATTCTTTCAAATTTTTTTCTTTTGATGTAAAATTTGCTCAGTAAAATGCATATGCCTTAATTGTCTTTGAGCTAGATTCTGAAAAATGCCTATGCTTACACAATACATAATTCTACCAAGGTTCAAGCAGTGCCAACACCTCAGATCATTCCCTATACCCTTTCTAGTCAAGCCTCTCATCCTATTCCCAAGGTAAACATACCTTGGACTTTTTCTAATATTGAGCAGTTTTGTGATCCTAAAAATTCAATACATGAAACCCTACTAAGGTTTTCATGTACTAGATATTTTTCTTTTGTTATTTGCTGTATCTAGGTTTTTGTCTTTTACTATTTGTTGTAGAATATATGTATGCATCCCCTGTATGAGTCTTTTGTCAGGTATATGTAGTTTGAATAATTTCATTTTATTAGTGCTTGTCTAGGTATTTTTGAAAGATGTCTGTGCTTTGATTTTCATGTGTTTGTTCCTCCAAAATTTGTATGTTGACACCTAATGCCCAGTGTGATAGTACTAAATGAAGCCTTTTGTGAAGTGATAAAGCTGTAAGTTAGTGTATGAATTAGTGCTTTCATGGAAGAGGCTTAAAGAGGATGAAAGGAGCACCTTAGTCCCTTTTTCTTCTTTCATCCATTCCAACATAAGAGAATATAGTGGACATAAGAGGACTCCAGATGGCACAGCAATGAGGAATACCAGCGACTTGGTTTTGGACTTCCCAAGCTCCAGAAGTGTGAACAATATGTTTATGCTGTTTATACATCACCCAGTTGAAAACAGTAAACTGTAGCTGCCCAAATGGGCTAAGACAGCTCTCGTTAGAAATGCTGACCATAGCTCTTGAGAATCCTCATCTTTCAAAATTTACTGAAAAGTACCAACTATAAGCAAATTCTTATTTTGAAATATAATCAATGCTCAAAATAAGAAGATCAAAAATGTACTTATTTCTGTTCTTCCTGGTAACCCTCACCTAAGATGTGACAAGAGACTTCAGAGGTGCCAGCCACTGTCAGCAGCAGGGTCTTTTCCCCTGAATCAACTCTTCAAGCACAGTTCTTACATAATGTTCTTGTTGGGTTTTTTCCTGAATAAATAGTGTTCAGAGTCCAACAAATACGTGTTGACTTTGTCCTAGGTGCTAAGCACTCTTCTGAGAGAAAGCATGCCTGAAACAAAACAGAACTCATGTTACAGATTGCCAGAAAAGAACAGACATTTAAAAGTATGTTGAAAAGTACTTGAACCAAGTCTTGAAGGAGTTGACCTACATACTGAAATCCATTTTCTATTCCTTTCCATTAAAGATATGCCATATGCTCAGGACAGCAAAGATTATAGAAAGAATTGATATTTTGCCCACCTTTCTCTCGTTATTTACACTTTTTCCCTCCATCTAGAATCCATTTTCCTTCTTTCTACTCCTCTGCCTTCTTCACTATCTTCTCATCTTGTATTCTTTCAGATTATTATCTACATATTAGTCATAACTATATTCATTACTAATCATTTTACTTGACTACTTAAAATTCTTTAAAAGGTCATCCTTGTTGTGATGGTAAAAGACAGAAAACTACTTTGGCCTACACATCTTGTGTCATGTGCCTTGGAACATCCTCACCTCATTATCCTCCATGTGGTAACTTGTTTCTACTTTGACTCTGTTTCAACTTCTCAGGCATAGCATGGTCTTCTTGCCTTGAAGGTCAGAGCATGTGCTACTCTTCTACCTGGACCACTTCATTCTCACTCCATCCCACCTTTCCAATGCATGATGCAGTTAGCTCACAATTCACTTCCTTAAGAAACTCTGCCCCATTAACCCTTACGTTTCTTTTGGAAATATTTTATTCTTCCATGACATGAGTACAAAGTACATGAATTCCTCTTTTGCAACACTGTATGAAAATATTGCTTCATCAGTTATTTGATGTTTATTTTACTCTCTATAATATGAAAGAGTATAAAAGTGGTTTTGTCTTGTTTGGTGCTATGATTTTCTCTATTTAGTGCTGTAATTTTCTCTAGCAAAGTTTTTGCTGAGAGTAGATTTTAATAAATACTTAGAGAATGATGATGTATTTATTTTTAATAAAGTAAATATTTTAAAAAGAAATGCCAGCAGGTATTTTTAAAGCTGACAAAAGTTGAATTCCAAAATATAGAAAAATAGTATTTTTATTTCTTGCTTGATATACTTTACCTCATTACTCTTTGATAAGCTCTTCACTTGACATTTTTGTGTACTTTTATATGGAGAATAAAGAAAATTACTTTAATCTTTCCCTTAAAATAGTACATTAAAGCTGCTATTAAAAATAACTTTCAAGCATGGTGACTCACACCTGTAATCCTAGCTACTCAGAATCATAATCTTAGACCATCCTGGGCAAAAAGTTAGCAAAACTCTGTCTCAACCAATAAAAAGATAAACATGGTGGTGTGTGCCTATTATCATAGCTACAGGGGAAGCATAAGTGGAGGACTGAGGTCCTTGTTAACCCAAGGATAAATGTGAGACCCTATCTCAAAAATAACCAAAGCAAAAAAGGTTGCTGGTGTAGCTTGAGTGTTTATGCACCTATTCAGCAAGCACAAAACCCTGAATTTTGAGAGGACCCTCAGTCCTCTCAATAATCATCACCATCTAATAATAGTAATAATTATTTTTCTATCACTGATACACACAAAACATGCAATTTCTCACACATCAGTACTTAATTCTACTTGTTTGAATCTTTACAGTTAAGGAATCTGATAAATTCTATCAATTGATATCTATCACTGATACATGATACATTTATATGTCATGCAATCATATCTATTTCTGATATCACCATACTGTGTTTGTTTTTTACTGTTTTCTATTTACAGGCTTGATAGCTGGAAGTGTTTTCCATAGACTAGCCACCTATGTTGCATATTTAAACCTAGACTTCTCTTTGATCCTCAACCTTGCAGTTCTAGATTCTGTAGTGCTTGCTGATAAAATAACAAGGACTCTGACCTTGCAACTTTAAATCATCAAGGCAGTAGGAATTCTAGTTCTCATCACCATTCTTATCTTTATCTATATGGCTTGGAGTAACTTAATAATAATCAGTGATTTGGAACTCTACAAATATATCAATAACTCCATCAATTCGAAGCTATTTTACAAAAAAGGAAGATAGAATGGAAAGAAGCAGAACTCATAATATATTACAGTATCTTCTTTTTGAAAAAATGTAAACATGTGAACAGATTGTGAAGATGCATCATTGGACTTTGAAAAGGACCCACTTTGGAAGTGAAATTTAGTAAAGTAAGCATCATGAGTTTTATGGTAAATCTAGATCTTGTATTACTTATCTTAGATATTTTTTCTGTAATCTCAAGCAAACATTAAGAAAGTAGCTGAAGATTCTGTTACTTAGATTTGCCCTTTAGGATGAATAAGTTTTAATAAGATGGTTGTTTTCCTGGAGACTTATATACAGAGAAAAATTAGCATTTTTGATTTAGAATTATTTTGATCATTTGATTTTCTGTACATTTTCCTTCTCAATATCTTCTCACCTCTCTTTCCTCTCTTGTTCTTTCCTTTTGCCAGCATGAAAGAGATCGCTTCTTTCCATGGACATAGTTACCCCCAGATTACCTGGCTCATTCAATATCATGCACGGTGCAACGAGGATCCCCAGTTTTCCATCACGAGATGAAAGCAAATGAAATTTTAGGAACTAGAGGCTGCAGAGAGAACATGACAATCACAAGGAAGCATTTGTGTGTGTTGGGGAGAGTTTTTGTTCAATGAATGAATTTTATGATACTTTTCCAAGGGCATTGCTGATTAGCAATGTTTTTGTTGAAGTGGTTGTTTCACAGAATGCCAGAAGCAGGTAAGTATTTAAGCTTAGGGCTCTTGCCATCAGTACCTCATTTTGGGTTCTTTCTTTCCTTCCTTTCTTTATCCCTTTCATATATTTTGTTGTTTTTTTTTAACATTCTTGCATCTATTTCCATGAAAGACATCAACTTCTACCTTCATACTCTTATAATAACTGACAATACTTTAAATCAGATTTTTTTAGTACTACTGAAGTTTGAACTCAATACCCTGCACTTGCTGAAAAATTCTTTAGCTTAGTTTTTGCTTTATTTTAGTTTCTACAGAGGGTCTCACATTTCTGCCTGAGCTGACCTTGGACTGATATCCTCCTACCTACACATCCCCTGTAACTGAACTTGCAAGCATGCCCCACCACGCTTGGTTTATTCAGGATTTTTTACTAGCTTGGTTTAGCAAATTAAGAAATGTTACCTATTTGCATGTATGTGAAATATGAAGGATAGTCTTCTTGATAAAAAATTATTAAGTCAGGTGTGGAGACAAGAACCTGTAATCCCAGCATTTTGGATGTTGAGACAGAAACATAATGATTTCAAGGTTAGCCTAGGCTACATAGCAAGACCTGTCTCAAAAAAAAAATTCCATATACTTGCATAAGCATAAAATACTCAATAAATCATTAGTGATTTGAACCATCTCTAACAACATTAGCTTCTTTTTTTTATTTCATTATTTTGCATTAGTGTCATTATTTTAACCCTAATTTTATAGCTATTTTGGTAAACTTTCAGGTAGCAATTTCTTGTGTTCCTTCACAATGCAGTTCAAGTGAATGATAGACTCTGGCATAAGATTTTCAAATTTCATAAAGAAAAAGTGAAAATTGTCCTAATGTAAAATTTCAGGAACCAGGCAAAATCAAAGGCAGAAATGTGTGTGTGTGTGTGTGTGTGTGTGTGTGTGTGTGTGTGTGTGGTGTGGTGTGTGTGTGTGTGTAAGGGAGTGGGATATTGATTTTATAGCTTTGTATACTTATCCCACAGCAGTGGGTAGAAGGAGGGGCAGTAAATGATAGTATTTCCCATGAGCTTTGTACTGTATCTTTCCACAAACATATAGAAGGAAAGTAGTCTAACCAGGGTCCAAAGTGATGAAAATTGGTATGCATGGGGAATGGAAAGGCATGCCATTTCTTATGGCCCAAACAGTTCTTTCTTACTTGATCCTTTGTAGGATTGCCAGAAGATGAGATCTATATTTATAGAAAAGGTTGTAGGAAAATGTATGATCTGTCTCTCATTTTCCAAAGAAATCCAATATTTTCCTATCACAGACAAATTCACAACAGAAGAAACAATTGTAATGATTGATAGAGGCATTATTAGATGCAGACTTGAGAATACAGAGGGCAATTTTGCCATTTCTATCATGTGCGACTGTATTCTTTGCTTATATACTTTCAGACTAATATGATATTTTGTATTAAAGAAAGTTTTACTACCAAAGTGTTAGGTAGCATGTATTGTCATGAAGCACATGTAAATAAACAGAAGTAAGCAGACTCATTTGGCAAATGTACTGTTTTCTGAAAAGGATTTTGCCATCTTGGGAGAGATGTTTATAAGCATTTTAGAGAAATACAGTCAAAGGGCATTTTTACATTCTTCCTTAGCTACCAATACTAAATATACACTTGCTTAAAGTGTGATTATATAGTATTTATGGTTCTCTGATTTTTAATGCTGTATACGTCATGTGTCTTATTCACATTGTAAGTTCTGTGATTTCTGATATTATAGTTTGTTTTTAGTGATCTTACATAGTAAGTGCTGCATATAAATTTGAAAGTCTGAGTTGAATCACATTAGATATGTTTCTCATGCATCTATCACTTTATACACTTGTTGTTTTGATCATGAACTTCTTGTCCACTAAAAATGTACTAACCTTGAAAAGAACAGAAGACAAATTGGCTTTAATTTAAAATACAAGACAGGGATCTCAGATGTTTTCTGGATAGGGCCATATAATAAAAACTAATAGTCAAGCTTACTTAACTCTGACCTTGAAGGTGAAATCAATTATGGAATATACATAAATGAATGGATGTTATTATGTTCCAACAAAATTTTATTAATAAAAACAGATGGCAGGCTGCATTTGGCCAATTCTTGCCAACTCCTAGGCTAGAATATTGCACACTCAAGATAATATTGCACACTCAAGATAACTTAAAGCTTAAAATCATCCAGCTATAAACATACCCTCACTCTTTTTCTTTCTTCTCTTTTTCTCCTCCTGTAGGGTTAGGGTCTACTTCTCTTTGATTTCATATTACCTTAAAAATTTAATTATATTTGATTCAATTATGTAACAAGATAAGAACGCTATTGGCATTTTTATATTCCCCACAGGAAACCTCTGCAATCAGGCCCATTTTATATTCTGGTTACAATTAATTTAGTATCCATACAAGTTTCTTCTTAAACATCATTATAGTTTCACAATCTATGGTATTAAGATGTATCAATAGTTCTCACTGAATAAAAACAGAACGTTAGTTTATTTTGTTTAAAATCATCATAGAAAGCTTCAACTTATTCAACTTATCAACTTATCAATTTACGCAACTTGTCAGTTGCACTTGCTTCCCCCCTTCATCTGAAACAACCACATAATTTGTTTTGAAATGTATCCACTTTGTTGTTTTCTATCATCTCAAATTCTCATTTCCTATATCTTCTGCCATAGTATACTACATTTTAATGAAATTCATTTCAAGAATGTCATATATAATGAAAAAAATTTAAAAATACATCAAGGAGAAACTCAGTGACAATGATTCCTAGTCACATGGGCTAAGGTCTCCCAATCAGCCTTCAGTGAAGATGGCATGGATAGATTATTGTAACAAAAATCACTCTAATCTAGATCTCCATTACTGGCCTTAACTTATACAAAAATATCATTTTAAAGGAAATTTCTTGTTTTAAATATTCCAATATGTTATGAAAATAATGTCATTGTTCCTTATGATCTGGGACAGGAACCTTCTGTCATTCTCATCACAAATAATTTTATTTAGATTACCTTTATCTATTAAAGTTATCATTACTCTTGGGTATATTATGGAATCTTTCTAATAATTATAGCATTGGGTTTTTTATCTTGAACACTGGATTGAGAAACATAAAACAGGTTTGAATATGAAACCCTAATTCATAATTGTTTTATAAAATTCAAGTTATTTTATGTAATGCCATTACTACTATTTATACCAAAGTGGTAAACTTTTAATTAAGGAATTTTTGTATGATATAGGTATATGTTTAATAAGCAAATTATTTGTATAATGTGAGAAAAACTGAAGCAATATTTATTTGAAGTGAGTGATCCATTAAGAGTAAATTATTTTCATTTTTCCTAAAAAAGAAATACACTTTAAAGTTTTTCATTACCCCAAACTATGTTAAAATAACTACTCTTATTGGAAAGATAATTCACAAAAACAGATATGAAGACAAGTGGAACAGAAGACCTAGATATAAATCCATGCAGCTATGTCCACCTGATTTTTGACAGAGGCACCAAAAATATATGATGGAGAAAAGACAGCCTCTTCAACAAATGTTGCTGGGAAAACTGATTATCTGCCTGCAGAAATCTGAAACAAGATCCATGTTTATCACCCTATACAAGTATCAACTCAAAATGGATTAAAGACCTTAATATAAGACCTAAACTACAAGATCCATGTTTATCACCCTATACAAGTATCAACTCAAAATGGATTAAAGAAAGAGCAGGGGATACACTGGAGGCAATAGGCTTAAGCAATGACTTTCGCAGTAGAACTCAAGTGGCTCAGCAACTAAGAGAAAGGATTGACAAATGGGACTATATCAAATTAGAAAGCTTCTGCACAACATAATAAATATTCTCTAAATTGAAGAGGCCATCCACAGCATGGGAAAAAATCTTTGCCAACTATATGTATCTGACAAAAGGTAGGTTGATAACAAGAATATAGAGGGAGCTCCAAAAAACAACCCCCCCCCCAAAATCAATGACTCAATGAAGACACGGGCAAATGAACTGAAAAGAGCCTTTTCAAAGGCTGAAGTTCAAATGACTAAAAGACACATGAAAAAATGCTCGACATACCTGACCACAAAGGAAATGCAAATCAAAACCACATTAAGATTCCACCTTATTCCTGTTAGAATAGCTACCATCGAGAACACAAACAATAAATGTTGGCATAGATGCGGAAAAAGGAGCCCTCATAAACTGCTGATGGAATGTAAGCTAGTGCAACCACTATGCAAAACAGTACACAGGCTCCTTAAAAAATTAAAAATAGACCTGCCATATGATCCAGCAATACCCGAAGGATTGTGAGTCAGTTTATAACAAAAGCACCTGTACACCATGTTCATTGCAGCACTATCTACAATAGCTAAGCTATGGAAACAATCTAGATGCCCTGCCACTGACAAATGATTAAGAAAATATGCCATATATATACAATGGAATTTTACACAGTCACAGAAAAAAATAAAATTTTGTTATTTGCAGATAAATGATAGAACTGGAAAACATCTTAAGTGAAGTTAGCCAGGCTCAGAAGGCCAAAAGCCCCATGTTCTCTCCCATAGGTGTAACATACACATAACAGAAATGTAGCAATATCAGGAAACACTGGTCACACTAAGGGAAGGTCACACAATAAAGGGGTAGGGAAACTAAGAACTTAAATAAGGCTAATATATCCACTATTCAAGAATGAGTATAGAAATCTTAAACTGGCTGAAAGTATCACAAGAAGGGGACTAAGGTGGAATGAAGAAAATTAGAGGAGCTAAACGAATTGGGATTATAATATATACATGCCTGGAAATATTACAAGGAAACTCTCTGTGTAGCTACCTTTATCTTAAGCTAAAATATCATGTTTTTCATTTTATATTGTCCCTCTTTTTTCCTACAAAATCTGAGAACAGGAGGGCTCATCAAGCCTTGCCCAGGGAGGAAGGCTGGGACCAATGGGAGGAGGGAGGTGTTGGGGAAAGGCGGTAGGAGGGTAATACAGTGCAAAAAAACGTGTCCCCATGTAAGTAAATCCATAACGAATACCTGTTGAAACTACTTCCAGGAATTGGTGGAGAAGGGGGATGAAGGAGAATGGTTGAGGGAGTGAATTCACTCATGATATATTTGATACACAGAAATAGCCTATGCAAATGTCCAATGCACCTCCACCCATCACCGCAATGAAGGAGAAAAGATAATATTTGAATATCAATATTCAATTTGAGTAAGATAACATTTTAGCCTAAGATCTCAGGATAGAGTTAAGAATATTTGGCAAACATATTTGCCACATTTTCAATGTTAACATTTAATATGTTTTTTGAAAATACTGATTGGTGTATGATTCTAGATTTGGAATTGATGCAGAATTACTTTGTATAAATCTAATCATCAAACTGCAAAGATAATGCATAAAATTTTTACTTTTTTCTGAGTTATGGAATCGGAAATACTATCATATCCTAGGTCCAATTTAAAATATAAACTGTTTTTTATTTCATTGCCAATGGTAAGTCTTGTTACTGTGACTTACTCAAAAGAGTTAAATGCGATGGCTTTTGCTTATGTTTTAGGTTAAATGAAGTAGAAAGATGTGGTATGGAAGTCTATATTTTTATCTTCTTTAATATTTCTTCCCAATTCTTCAGCTAATTCGATCCTGTTCAAATGAAAAGGTTACCTAATATTGTACCATATTATGTATTTTTTGTCAAAAATTCAGTAGGATTTAATTAATTTTTAAATACTCTAATTTTCTGATATCATATAAAAAACTGGAACACCTCATTTAGCCTTAAGAGAAAATGACTAAATTAACCATAGATCATTTCAATAGATTCATTCAATTATAGTCATAGTAATATTTGACATAATTCTTTAGGTGAGACATATTAATATTGAGGAATATCAACAAGAGGACAAAGTAGTGCCCAGTGAAAGGTATGTCAACAAGCACAAGAACTTGGGTTACATCCCTAGCACTGTACCCTCCCACAAAAGAAAGTCAATAAGAGCATCTAAAAAACTATATTAGATGAAAGCAAATTCAGGTAATAAGATGCCCATCCCTCTCCCAAACTGCTACTGTGTCAGAATGATTGCTCCGTAATGAGAAATTTTCAAATTATTTTTCTGAGCATATTTTTTTATTCATTTATTCATATGTACATACATTGTTTGGGCCATTTCTCCCCCTGTGCCACACACCCCACTTCCTCTCCCCTCCACCCCCCTTACTCCAAGCAGAACCTGTTCTTCCCTTTTCTCCAATTCTGTTGAAGAGAAGACATAAGCCATAATAAGAAAGACATAGAGTTTTTGCTACTTTGAGATAAGGACAGCTATACAGAGAGATTCCTAGCATTGCTTCCATGCACATGTGTATTACAACCCTCATGTATTTTAACTTAGATTTTATTGTATTAGTTATATTTATTTGCAGTACTGGGGTTTGAACTCAGGGCTCATGCTTGTTAGGCAGGCACTCTACCACTTCAGTCACTCTTACAGCTCAGTTTTGATGCTGAGTATTTTTTGAGATAGAGTTTTGCAAACTCTGTGCCCACACTGGCTTCAAAGTGTAATCCTCCTGATCTCTGCTCCCTCAGTAGCAAGGATTACAAGCATCAACCACCAGCACTGGCTTAACATAGATTTTATATGCATTTCAAAAAAAAAGGATGAAAATAAAAGCAATGTAATCAGAACATTATTCTCTGAATATATAAATATTGCTTGAGGTGAACGAAGAAATTTTCAAGTGTGTGAAGAGTGATTTAATTATGAGCTGCAAAAGGAGTCGTCTCTAAAATAGACTCATCTCAATTATTTGCATTTATAATAATATTTGATGTATCAAGAACATCTTAAAAATGTTTATATCAATTTTCTTTTTTTTTTTTCATTTTTCTTTTATTATTCATATGTGCATACAAGGCTTGGTTCATTTCTCCCCCCTGCCCCCACCCCCTCCCTTACCACCCACTCCACCCCCTCCCTCTCCCCCCCCTCAATACCCAGCAGAAACTATTTTGCCCTTATCTCTAATTTTGTTGTAGAGAGAGTATAAGCCATAATAGGAAGGAACAAGGGGTTTTGCTGGTTGAGATAAGGATAGCTATACAGGGCATTGACTCACATTGATTTCCTGTGCGTGGGTGTTACCTTCTAGGTTAATTCTTTTTGATCTAACCTTTTCTCTAGTTCCTGGTCCCCTTTTCCTATTGGCCTCAGTTGCTTTAAGGTATCTGCTTTAGTTTCTCTGCATTAAGGGCAACAAATGCTAGCTAGTTTTTTAGGTGTCTTACCTATCCTCACCCCTCCCTTGTGTGCTCTCGCTTTTATCATGTGCTCATAGTCCAATCCCCTTGTTGTGTTTGCCCTTGATCTAATGTCCACATATGAGGGAGAACATACGATTTTTGGTCTTTTGAGCCAGGCTAACCTCACTCAGAATGATGTTCTCCAATTCCATCCATTTACCAGCGAATGATAACATTTCATTCTTCTTCATGGCTGCATAAAGTTCCATTGTGTATAGATACCACATTTTCTTAATCCATTCGTCAGTGCTGGGACATCTTGGCTGTTTCCATAACTTGGCTATTGTGAATAGTGCTGCAATAAACATGGATGTGCAGGTGCCTCTGGAGTAACAGTCTTTTGGGTATATCCCCAAGAGTGGTATTGCTGGATCAAATGGTAGATCGATGTCCAGCTTTTTAAGTAGCCTCCAAATTTTTTTCCAGAGTGGTTGTACTAGTCTACATTCCCACCAACAGTGTAAGAGGGTTCCTTTTTCCCCACATCCTCGCCAACACCTGTTGTTGGTGGTGTTGCTGATGATGGCTATTCTAACAGGGGTGAGGTGGAATCTTAGTGTGGTTTTAATTTGCATTTCCTTTATTGCTAGAGATGGTGAGCATTTTTTCATGTGTTTTCTGGCCATTTGAATTTCTTCTTTTGAGAAAGTTCTGTTTAGTTCACGTGCCCATTTCTTTATTGGTTCATTAGTTTTGGGAGAATTTAGTTTTTTAAGTTCCCTGTATGTTCTGGTTATCAGTCCTTTGTCTGATGTATAATTGGCAAATATTTTCTCCCACTCTGTGGGTGTTCTCTTCAGTTTAGAGATCATTTCTTTTGATGAACAGAAGCTTTTTAGTTTTATGAGGTCCCATTTATCTATGCTATCTCTTAGTTGCTGTGCTGCTGGGGTTTCGTTGAGAAAGTTCTTACCTATACCTACTAACTCCAGAGTATTTCCTACTCTTTCTTGTATCAACTTAAGAGTTTGGGGTCTGATATTAAGATCCTTGATCCATTTTGAGTTAATGTTGATATAGGGTGATATACATGGATCTAGTTTCAGTTTTTTGCAGACTGCTAACCAGTTTTCCCAGCAGCTTTTGTTGAAGAGGCTGCTATTTCTCCATCATATATTTTTAGTTCCTTTGTCAAAGATAAGTTGCTCGTAGTTATGTGGCTTCATATCTGGATCCTCTATTCTGTTCCACTGGTCTTCATGTCTGTTTTTGTGCCAGTACCATGCTGTTTTTATTGTTATTGCTTTGTAATATAGTTTGAAGTCAGGTATTGTGATACCTCCTGCATTGTTCTTTTGACTGAGTATTGCCTTGGCTATTCGTGGCCTCTTGTGTTTCCATATAAATTTAACAGTAGATTTTTCAATCTCTTTAATGAATGTCATTGGAATTTTGATGGGAATTGCATTAAACATGTAGATTACTTTGGGGAGTATCGACATTTTTACTATGTTGATTCTACCAATCCATGAGCATGGGAGATCTCTCCACTTTCTATAGTCTTCCTCAATCTCTTTCTTCAGAAGTGCATAGTTTTCCTTGTAGAGGTCATTCACATCTTTTGTTAGGTTTACACCTAGGTATTTGATTTTTTTTGAGGCTACTGTAAATGGAATTGTTTTCATACATTCTTTTTCCGTTTGCTCATTGTTAGTGTATAGAAATGCTAATGATTTTTCTATGTTGATTTTATATCCTGCTACTTTGCTATAGCTATTGATGATGTCTAGAAGCTTCTGAGTAGAGTTTTTTGGGTCTTTAAGGTATAGGATCATGTCGTCTGCAAATAGGGATATTTTGACAGTTTCTTTACCTATTTGTATTCCTTTTATTCCTTCTTCTTGCCTAATTGCTCTGGCTAGGAATTCCAGTACTATGTTGAATAGGAGTGGAGATAGTGGGCATCCTTGTCTGGTTCCTGATTTTAGAGGGAATGGTTTTAATTTTTCTCCGTTAAGTATAATGCTGGCTGTAGGTTTGTCATATATAGCTTTTATAATGTTGAGGAACTTTCCTTCTATTCCTAGTTTTCTTAGAGCTTTTATCATGAAATGATGTTGGATCTTATCAAAGGCTTTTTCTGCATCTATTGAAATGATCAAGTCGTTTTTGTCTTTGCTTCTGTTAATGTGGTTTATTACGTTTATTGATTTTCGTATGTTGAACCACCCCTGCATCCCTGGGATGAAGCCTACCTGGTCGTGGTGGATAATCTTTTTGATGTGTTGCTGAATTCGATTTGCCATTATTTTGTTGAGGATTTTTGCATCAATGTTCATTAAGGAGATTGGCCTATAGTTCTCCTTTTTGGAGGTGTCTTTGCCTGGTTTTGGGATAAGTGTAATACTGGCTTCATAAAATGTATTTGGCAGTTTTCCTTCCCTTTCTATTTCATGGAACAGTTTAAGGAGGGTTGGTATCAGTTCTTCTTTAAAGGTCTGATAGAATTCAGCAGAGAATCCATCAGGTCCTGGACTTTTCTTTTTGGGGAGACTCTTGATTGCTGCTTCAATTTCATTTTGTGTTATAGGTCTATTCAGGTGATTAATTTCCTCTTGGTTCAGTTTTGGATGATCATATGTATCTAGAAATCTGTCCATTTCTTTTAGATTTTCAAATTTATTTGAATCTAGGTTCTCACAGTAGTCTCTGATGATTTCCTGGACTTCCATGGTGTTTGTTGTTATCTCCCCTTTTGCATTCCTGATTCTACTAATTTGGGTTTTTTCTCTCCTCATTTTAGTCAGGTTTGCCAGGGGTCTATCGATCTTGTTTATTTTTTCAAAGAACCAACTTTTTGTTTCATTAATTCTTTGTATGGTTTTTTTGGTTTCTATTTCGTTGATTTCAGCTCTTATTTTTATTATTTCTCTCTTTCTATTTGTTTTGGGATTTGCTTGTTCTTGTTTTTCTAGGAGTTTGAGATGTATCATTAGGTCATTGATTTGGGATCTTTCAATCTTTTTAATATCTGCACTCATGGCTATAAACTTTCCTCTCAAGACTGCCTTAGCTGTGTCCCATAGGTTCCGGTAGGTTGTGTTTTCATTTTCATTGACTTCTAGGAACTTTTTAATTTCCTCTTTTATTGCATCGATGATCCATTCTTCATTAAGTAATGAGTTATTTAGTTTCCAGCTGTTTGCATGTTTTTTGTCTTTACTTTTGTTGTTGAGTTCTACTTTTACTGCATTGTGGTCAGATAGTATGCATGGTATTATTTCTATTTTCTTATATTTGCTGAGGCTTGCTTTGTGCCCTAGGATATGATCTATTTTGGAGAAGGTTCCATGGGCTGCTGAGAAGAATGTATATTGTGTAGAGGTTGGATGAAATGTTCTGTAGACATCTACTAGGTCCACTTGATCTATTGCATATTTTAGATCTTGGATTTCTTTATTGAGTTTTTGTTTGGATGACCTATCTATTGATGATAATGGAGTGTTAAAGTCTCCCACAACCACTGTGTTGGCATTTATATATGCTTTTAGGTCTTTCAGGGTATGTTTGATGAAATTGGGTGCGTTGACATTGGGTGCGTACAGATTGATGATTATTATTTCCTTTTGGTCTATTTCCCCTTTTATTAGTATGGAATGTCCTTCTTTATCTCGTTTGATCAATGTAGGTTTGAAGTCTACTTTGTCAGAGATAAGTATTGCTACTCCTGCTTGTTTTCGGGGGCCATTGGCTTGGTAAATCTTCTTCCAGCCTTTCATCCTAAGCATATGCTTATTTCTGTCGGTGAGATGAGTCTCCTGTAAGCAACAAATTGTTGGATCTTCTTTTTTAATCCATTTTGTCAAACGGTGTCTTTTGATGGGTGAATTAAGTCCATTAACATTAAGTGTTAGTACTGATAGGTATGTGGTGATTCCTGCCATTTAGTTATCTTAGTTGTTTGAAGGTTTGATTGTGTGTACCTAACTTGATGTTACTCTCTACTGTCTTGCTTTTTCTTATCCTGTGGTTTGGTGCTGCCTGCCTTTTCATGGTTAAGTTGGGTGTCACTTTCTGTGTGCAGGATCCCTTGCAGAATCTTTTGTAATGGTGGCTTTGTGGTCACATATTGTTTTAGTTTCTGCTTATCATGGAAGACTTTTATTGCTCCATCTATTTTGAATGATAGCTTTGCTGGGTAGAGTATCCTGGGGTTGAAGTTATTTTCATTCAGTGCCCGGAAGATCTCACCCCATGCTCTTCTTGCTTTTAATGTTTCTGTTGAGAAGTCTGCTGTGATTTTGATGGGTTTACCTTTGTATGTTACTTGTTTTTTCTCTCTTACAGCCTTCAATATTCTTTCCTTAGTTTCTGAACTTGTTGTTTTAATGATGATATGTCGTGGAGTAGTTCTATTTTGATCTGGTCTGTTTGGTGTCCTGGAGGCCTCTTGCATTTGTATGGGAATATCTTTCTCTAGATTTGGGAAATTTTCCGTTATTATTTTGTTGAATATATTACGCATTCCCTTCGCTTGTACCTCTTCTCCTTCTTCGATGCCCATGATTCTCAAGTTTGGTCTTTTGATGGAGTCGGTGAGTTCTTGCATTTTCTTTTCACAGGTCTTGATTTGTTTAATTAATAGTTCTTCGGTTTTTCCTTTAATTACCATTTCATCTTCAAGTTCTGAGATTCTGTCTTCTGTTTGTTCTATTCTGCTGGATTGGCCTTCCGTTTTGTTTTGCAGTTCTGTTTCGTTCTTTTTTCTGAGGTTTTCCATATCCTGGCTGTTTTATTCTTTATTGTTGTCTATTTTTGTCCTGAGTTCATTTATCCATTTATTCATTGTGTTCTCTCTTTCACTTTGGTGTTTATACAGTGCTTCTATGGTTTCCTTTATTTCTTCTTTTGCTTTTTCAAATTCTCTATTTTTATTGTCTTGGAATTTCTTGAGTGTCTCCTGTACATTTTGGTTGACCCTATCCAGTATCATCTCTATAAAATTCTCATTGAGTACTTGTAGTATGTCTTCTTTTAAATTATTCTTGTGGGCTTCATTGGGTCCTTTGGCATAGTTTATCTTCATTTTGTTGGAGTCTGGCTCTGAGTTTCTGTTCTCTTCATTCCCCTCTGGTTCCTGTACTAATTTTTTGCTGTGGGGAAACTGGTTTCCTTGTTTTTTCTGTCTTCCTGTCATTGTCCTTGGTGTTGTTACTGTCCCTGTACTGTGTGTAATTAAGTATTTTCTAGCTTGTAATAATAACAATGGTAATATTGAGAATGGAAGAGTGAGCTGAGATGGAAAGCAAGAAGTTAAAGAAAAGGGGAAAACAAATATACAGACAAGAGGGAGAAAGCAGAACAAGGTATCAGACAAGAGAGTTTCAAAGGTATAAACAGGGAGTGTTAGTGTACTAATCGACAGTAAGCTGAACAGACAATAGAGAGACAGAGAGAGGATTGAAAATCAAAGATAAAAAAATAAAAAATAAGTATATGAAAGTAATATCTATTTATAAAAATGAATTAAAATAAAATGGAAAATAGAAAATTAAAAAAAAAAAAACCAAAAAACTTCCAAGTTTATATGCAATGCAATTTCAGTCTTAATAATTTGGATGTCCATCTCAGTCTCCAGTCCTGGAGTTGGTGCCTCAGATGTTGTTCTGTAGTTGTCTCATCAAAGGGGATGCATAAAGTAGAACAAAACTACACTCACACACACACAGAAGAAAAAAAAAAGCCCCACCAAGTGTCCCCAGTTCAAATGCAATACAGTTTCAGTAAGTTTTTCGGCTTGCAGGTGTAATTTGGTTGTTCTCTCATCAAAGGTAGGGAGAAAAAGAAAAAAAAGCGTCTGGAGGCAGTTCTGGGAGTGGTATCTGCAACTGTGGCTTGCCTGCCTGCTGCTCTCAGCCTGTAGCTGGCGGCGTTATTTATGCAGATCTCTGGGGTGAGCTAGCACTCACCTGGTCCCACAGGCTTTGTTTGCTCAGAGTTCTCCTGTGCGGGGGGGCCTCTGCTACAGGCTTTCCCCTTTCCAAGCACTGGGAAAGGTGACACTGCCCCGCGTTGTCAGGCCTGCGTGTTTATTTACAGTTCACGTGGGAAGTGGGTCTTCCCTCCTCTCACAAGTGTCCCCGCTCCTGGTTGCTGGGCGCGCCCCACTCCCGCCAGAGCCTCTCCGGCCAGCCTGGCTCGTTTATTTACAGTCCCGGGAAGGGTTCCCTTCCCCCAATCTTCAGCGCTCAGGGCGCCCCACCCTCTTTCCAGCGTGTCTTAACTGTTCTTATTGCTTAGTACTCAGTTTCTCTTTTTTTCCCGGGTGGAGGTCAGTCTGTCCAGGGGGCTATGCTGCTCTGGCCCAGGCTTGTCTGTGGGGCTACCACAGTACCGCGAAGCTCACCTGGTCTGCGTCTTCCCAAGCCGTATGGGCGCCGGCCACTGGCGGCCCCGGGGGCCTCCTCGGTTCTCCGTTTAACGTGAAGTGGAGATTCTCTGCGCTGGCTGGAGATGTGGAGGAGTCAAAGTTATGCCTTTTCTCGGTGATTATGCCTGCAAAGTGTGTCTCCAGCGTCTCTCCAAGATTTCACTATAGGAGGCTCGCTTTCTGCTTCCTACCTCTAGCCACCATCTTGGAAATTCTCAATTTTCATGAATTAATGTAGGAACATTTACTATAGTATATATTTACTGTAGTAAAAGCTCTGTTTATAAATTTAGTAAACTCACCTATGTAAATAATTGAATTTTTAAAGAAACATTGTGGTAGTACTTTTGATTTCTGCTTCCAAAATAAGTCACTTGCACTTTTAAATTTTATAGCACTTTGTTAAATGTTTATTGTATCCAAGGCATCAAAAAGCATCCAGTAAGCAAAAACACTAATATTTTTTACATATTTATATTATAATTTGTCTAAAGGTATTTTTAAATGTCAGGGAAATCTAGCAATTATCATTATTTTACTTAATATTTAATTTTGTGAAAATACATCTTATAGACCTTTTAGTCCTATTATTTTATTATAGCGATATGATTATTAACATTAATAGTGTATGGTTATTGCTATATTAACAATGAGAACCAATTATTAACACTTATTTTATTTTGCTTTTAACAGTTCCATTATATTTTTAAATTAGCATAAATTAATAGTACAAGGGTTTTCACTGTGATTATTCTATACATGCATACAGTGTACTTTGAACAAGTTTATCCTCTCCTTTATATTAATCTTAATCCCATATGACTGGTGCCTGTACAAGAAGCAAAGAGAAATTTGACAGACCCAGTGGGAAATCTAAAGATGTTCTCATCCAATGGACAAAAGAAGCAGAGATTGGAGTTATAGTCAAGGAATAGCAAATATTGCCATCAACACCAGATATCGTGAGAAAGACACATGAGAAATTCTTCCCTTATATCCTTCAGCGAGTGCAAGGCTCTCCTGATCCCTTGAGTTTACTTCTAGCCTGCAGAGTGGGAGAAAACAATTTCTGTTGTTTTAAGTCAGTCTAATTGTATAGATTTGTTACAACTGACCTAGAAAATTAGTGAAATCCCCTTCATCTCCTTATCTAATTGGCCATCCATTATGTTCATAATTAGTGGCCAACTACTTTCCTTAGATTTGCAAGGGCAGAGTCAGTCTTTTCCCATTTATGATGACAAATTTTACTATCTAATAGTTGCTTAATAAATGTAAATTAGTTGAATGAGTTAACCTATAACAATATTAAAAACAAAAGTAATTTTTCATATAACAGTAGAATGTTATTACTTCATAAATTTCAGAATAATTATATGCATCACTACATTATACTAATATTTTTAACTAATACTGAGCCTGTAAAGATAACCATGACCTGAAGTCATCATGAATGTAGTCAGAGAAAATATGCAGATGACTAAAACTGTGACCAAAATATAAGAAAATAAAGGCATATACTATTATCAAGCATTGACAAATATTGTTTGTCACATTTCATAATTATGTCAGAGAGAGTAATTTAGGTAAAGTGTCAAAAGCAAAAAGAATAATAATTATGAATGCAGGAATGAATTGCCAAATTGTCTTGCTAGTCATCATTTTGTGAATATGTGTTGTTTTACAATTGAGAATATGAAATTTGTGTGATAAGGGCCATCATTTACATATTTTTAGAAGCTGTGGTAATTGTGATTATGGGCTTTGGCTTTGTGTCAGGGAGAATTACACTCAATTCTAAAACCAAGTAACTATTTAATATAAAACCCTGAGGAATACCTTAACCTTTTTGATATTCAGTGTCTTCTTTTGGTACTCATCACTTATCTTTTTTCCTCTATATTCAGCCATTCTTTAATAAGCAAAATGAATGTTCTTTATACATGGCATATTGTATTGTTAGGGAAAGAAATTATCAAGTGAACCTGCAGCATATTGTACTTCCAGATATAAATGGAGTGTTAAAATATGGTGTATCTCACAAGGAAATAAAAGCCATTGAAAGAATTCTTAGTGGCCAAAATTGAAATAGGCCAACCAATAAGACAAAGAAAGTAAAAGTGGACTATCATCCAAATATAAAAATAAATATCCTTGAATCCATATTGTTGCAAATAAATGATTAAAACTACTAAGTAGTAGAAGTAAAAACAAACATCTCCCACACAAAAATAACCAAATACTTTATGTAAATACTCTTCCCATAAGGAAGTGAAGCATGACTCCACATGCCTGAGTATGGGCTGCACATAGTGACCTTTGAGAAGGGTGGGGGTGAGAAGCTTTTCAGAGGAGAAGCTTGATAAATTAACATCAACAAAAACAAGTCATTCTTGGTATATGTGACCTAGATATGATAAAGTTCTGTTGGCATGGTACCTCTGTGATCTTCCTTCCCCAGTAGAATGTAGAAGAACATTCTACAAAATACCTGATCCTCTAAATGTTTATCAGAAACAATGAAAATCTGAGAAGCTATAGGCAGGAAGAGCCTAAGAACTAAGACAATTATTATAGCATGGTACCCCAGATGGAATCCCAGAACAATATCAGGGTATTTGTTAACAAATTGTGCCAAACATAGTACATTACTGTAAGATGCTATAGTAAGGAAATGGTTGTGGTGTGTATGGGGATTCTTCCTAGAATTTTCATGATTTGGGGTAGATCTATAAATATTGTAAACACAAAAATAATTATTTAATAAGAAAATCATATACTGTAGTGTTCAAATAAAGTTCATAAAGTCTAAAGTTGATTAACTAAACTTTTAAAATTAGCACATATTAATTGTGCAAAGCGATTTTCATGCATGCATATGATGCACTTTTATCAAATTCACCCCGTTACTTTCTTACACCACTCCTATTATTAAAACAAAGAAGGTGAACATAGTTGATGTACTTCCCTATACAAGAATGAATATAGAAATTTTAAACTTTATTTTATGCTATTTTTAAATTATTTTGTTGGGTAAGAATACATTGCAGCATTTACAAAGGCTCTTACAATGTATCAAGTACATCATGCTTGAATTCACCTCCAAAACACCATAAGAAGGGGACTACGGTAGAAAGGAGAAAAATACAAATAAAAAGCCAACTCGGGTAATGATACATATATAGATGGAAATGTCACAATGAAACACCTGTGTACCTATCTTAAACAAACAAAAATGTCATTTTTTCTTTTTCAAAACAGAATAAACAGGCAAAACATATCCTGTCTGGAGGGTTGGTGCCAATAGCAGAGTAGAGGATATAAGGAAAGGGCAGAGGGTAAACCTGGTACAAATATTATATACTCATATATGTAAATGGAAAAATGAGACCTGTTGAAACTATTCCAGGAATGGGGTAGGGGGAATAAAGAAGAATGATGTAGGAGGGTGAATTCAACTATGATATATTGTAAAAACTTCTGTTTTTCCTCTCTTTCTTCAGAATATAATCTCTCTTTTATTAACTACCTCCCATCATTCCCATAGTCAGAGGAAGGATGCTTCTCAGTTGCCATTTTCTCCCTTCTCCTATCTAAACATCTTATGAAATAACACAAATGGAGAACATTAATTGTACTTCATTCACTTTTAAAGAGAATATAAAATTATCAAAAGATAATAAGTATATTGACAACAGCCAAGTTATGGACTTAACCTAAGTGCCCCAAAACTGATGAATGTATGAAGAAAATATGGCATATACAAACAAAGAGATATTAACCACAAAGAAGAATGAAATTATGCTTTTTGCAGGAAAATGGATGGAACTGGAGATCTGTGGAGAGCAGATTATGAGAAGCCTATGAAAACTGGAAATAAGCAAGGTGAGATGCAGATCAGTTCCTTTTTCTAACACATTTGTAGTCTGAGATTGGCCCAGCCCTGGCCACAGAAGAGGAAAACAAATGCAGAACAGCTGCTTCTCCTAAGTTGTTTACATTCAGAGAATGCATAAAAGACTCTGTGAAGGAGCTTTGGGGTTTTTGCTTTGGGCTTTTGCTTCTGGCTTTTAGGACTTTTGGGCTTTTGGCTTTTTGGTGTAGGAAAATTTTGGAAGGGAAAAGGATTGCTGAAGCAAAAAGGATTGCTGAAGGTAAAATGAATTACTGAAAGGCAAGTGATGGAGGAAGTTTGCTGAAGGGGGAAAAAGAATTGCTAAAGGGGAATTGTTAGCAAGACTGAGGGCCGAGACTTTAAGAAAGCTAAAGAGAACATGGGACAGTGCAAGTCTGAGCACTGAGGCTTTAAGAAAACTAAAGAGAGAACACAGGACAGTAAAAGTCTGGAGGCAAAGACTTTAAGAGAGATTATGCTAAAGAAAAGCTAAGAGGAAACATGGGACAGAGCAAGTCTAAGGAAAAATATTTTAAAGAATAGAAAAGAAGACTTTAAAGGCAAGGTTTTAAAGAGATGTTAGAAGCAAGGTTTTAAACAACTGTAATGGAGTAAGGCCCTCAAGAATAAAGATAGAGAAAAGAAGGAGAGTAAAATAAAGACAATAATAGAGAAAGGAAGCAATGAGGCAATTGTGCATCTCTACCTGACTGCACAGCACACCTGGTCCCACTTTCTGTCTGGTCTGTCTGTCTATCCTGTGTCCTTTCTGCATCTCCCAATTAGCTTCTGTAATAACCAGGAGCAAGAGAAAGCTTGCTCCAACAAGGGAGTGAGTGACAAAAGCTCGCTCCAGAGATCTCATGTTGAGCAAGATATGCTAAACTCACAAGGCCAATACCACATGTTTTTACTCAAAAAAAATCTAGATCTAAAATAATAACAACAATAATGATGGAAGTATAAATGGTGACTGTCTGAAGGAAGAATCAGTGAGGGGGGAAGGGAGAATAGAGAGGGTAATGGGGTGTATGTAATCAAAATACATACCAGCACATGTGCACACACACACACATATGAAGATAGCATAAAATTAAATACTGTTTGATAAAAGAGGAGGGAAGAAAGATGGGAAGTTAAGGGAATGTAATGGAGGTGGTGCATTTGATCAAAGTATATTGCATATGTGTATGGAAATATCACAGTAAAACTTCTTTGTATAAATATTTGGGAAGTAAAAAAATAAGACTAAGTCATACAAATACTGGAAGAGAAAAAAAGTAGAAAAAGCAAAATCAAAAGTGAGCTATTTAATAAAACTAATTTAAAAGGACAAATATTTATGATAATAGGCAAAAAGAAAATATAAATACTTTTAAAATATAACATGGAACACAAATTAGATACAGTAGAGCTTTAAAACACATAGGTCAACAACCTACAAACCTTACTGGAATGGATATTTGCTAATATACTGTTCAAAAATACCTGGCATAATGCAAAATTCACTCCAAGCCTAAGCAAAGCTGCCTAGCAACTAAATATCAAAGATAGAGCAATATGAGAGATAATCCATAGTCAACTCATCAGAAATTATAGAGGGGGATTAATTGCTAAGAGGGAAAAAAACAACCAAAGAACAAACCTGTGAACCAAGAATTACATTCATTGAAAACAGCTCTGAAAAATAATAGTAAAATAAAGACATTTTTAGATTACAAAATGATTGATAGTAACTGTGCTTCTCTTCCATTCACATGTTAAAACAGATGGTAAGAGGAGGTAGAGTCTTTGGGAGGTAGGTAAATTTTGCTAAAGTCCTGAAGACACATGAAATACATCTCATTTATTCACATGAGGGCACAATGAAAAATGACTATCTGCAATACAGATAGTTTGCATATGGTAGCATCTATTGGGATCTTGCACATAGAATCATCTCCTTCTGGAATTGTGACAAACTTTGTTGATCAAGCCATCCAGTCTGTAGTATTTTGTCTGCCCAAGCATACTTAGACAACAACTAAAATAACTCATCAGTGGCAGACCTATAATGTAAGAAATACTGAAATTTATTATTTAAGCTTGTGAGAAATATCACTAGATGGAACTAATTCAAAGTATGCAGCTATGAGAGTGTTGACAAGATAATTGATAGTTTAAATATTTTCATCAGGACAAAATTCAGGTCTTAACAAAATCCTGAAATTACCACATTTCAATGCAAAAAAATAAGGGAGAGTAGAGACAAAATTTCTAAAACATATTAATAAATATGTGTAAAAGAGCATAAAAGCAAACAATTGAGAAAATTACTAAAGATCAAAATTAATTATTAGAAGTAATGAACAAGTTTTATAAACCACTAGTGATATTAAGAAATTAGGAGAAAGAAGACAAGTTACTAGTGTAAAGTATGAGATGAGATTTTAACTAAAAAGCCTGCAGACATTAGAAGAAAAAATAAGTCCAAGGTATGGACAAATTTATGCCAACAAACTTATCAGCTTGGATAGGGATAAATTCCTGAACAAATTCCATTTACTGAAATGATTCAAAATGGAACAGAAAATACAAAGAGAACAGCTGATTTAGAAATATAATGGACAAAAACATTTAAGTATTTTTGATGGAGAATATTATATAAATTTATTGTGCATTGAATGCCATTGAAAAATTGGGATGGGAGGTAAAGGGATAAGGAAGAGTAATGCAAGGGGTTGAACAGACAAAAGTAAAGTAGATTCATAGTGGGGATACATTGAGACATCTCTTTGAACATCCACTTAGATATTAATAATGAAAGACAGGACTATGAAATAGGTACAGTGTGTGTGTGTGTGTGTGTGTGTGTGTGTGTGTGTGTGTGTGTGTATGTAGGAGGTACCTGTGGGAGGGGGGAGGGTGAACAAAGGAGATTAAGGTGAGGGAATATCATTGATGGAGTTCATATACTTACACTAAATAGAACAAGGAAACTTTTGTAATAGTTTTAAGTGGGGCAGGGAAGGGTTGAGGGGGACTCTCTGAGTTCATTTAGCAGTTTTTTATTTGTGGTGTCTTGATATTGCTTGAGTTCATTCTGTACATTCTGTTTCACTGACTCATGTAGCTTCTCCATGAGTATATCCACGAGCTTATCTGTGATTTCTTTGACAGATCCTTGTGGATGTCACTGAGATCATTGGTGATATTTATTATTGGTCTGGATATATAGTTTCTTCATTTCCCTGTAACTCCTCTATTGAATTATTCTGTTCAGGAGTGAAGTTTCCTTGCTTTCTTCTTCTCCCCATACTTCTAATTTGTGTTGTGCTCCTATGTTCTTGATTGGCTAGTTGGCATTTCTAATCACCTGTTTTTGTTCCATTGATTTAATTATTGTGTTGTAACTGGCTTAGTCATTAGCGAGGGTGATGTACTATTTCTGTCCCTGTCCTAGAATTGTAAATAAGTAATAACATATTCCCAGGATCAGTGCCAGACCAGTTGTTTGCATATTATATGGAGAACCCCTTGGTGATAACATCTATAAACAGTGGGAGTTGGGGTGATAATGACTGGATAGAGATAGAAACTTGGGCAATCTGAAAATGTGATGCTAAAAGGGAGGGCAGAAAGGGAGGTGAGAGTGAATGAGGAGTAGGTTTGGGGATTAAAGGATTTTGGAGCCCTTGTGTGTGTTTGGTGTAGTTCTGCTGTTGTAGTGGAGGTTGCTCCTGTCATTTCAGGGATTGTAGAGGGATGGGGTTGTGTACTATTTGTACAGTAGACTAGTCAGTGGGTGGTAAATGTGGAGGAGGGAAAGGCAATGAGGAGACAAGCAGGGGAATGTGAGGAGGGGAAGGTGAAGTCAGGGGGAGAGAGTGGAGGAAAAGGGGCAGGAAAGAGTGGCTAGGGTAGAGGACAATGGATTGTAGAACCAGAAAAAGAGAGAAAATAAAGGAGGTAAAAATAGAGATAATAAGATAGCAATAATAAAATTAAAAATTCTAAATAAAAAAAGAGAAAAACAAAAAAAAAAAGGAAAGAAAAAACCCAACTATAACTACAACAACAAAAAATAAAAAGAAATGGTCTCTAAATTGAAGAGTCCACACACAGAATGGGAGAAAATCTTTGCTAGCTATACATCAGATAAGGGACTGATAACTAGAATGTACAGAAAGCTCAAAAATCTAAACTCCCCAAAAATCAATGACCCCATAAACAAATTGGCAACTGAACTAACCAGAACTTTTTCAAAGGAAGAAGTACAATGACTAAAAACCACATGAAACAATATAGACCTACAACAAATTCAACAATATTATTGGACATGGGTTACACTAACAGGAAGCTATGCATGGGAGGGGTAGAACAAGGGAAGAAAACCAAAAACTTGAATGTGGTTGATGTGTTCACTGTACAGGAATGAATATAGAAATCTTAAACTGGCCAAGGCCATGATGGGAAGGGGACTAGGCAGTAATGAAGAAGACTGGTAGAGATGAACCAGTTGGTGTTCTAATACATACATGCATGGAAAGAGCAAAAGGAATCTCCCTATATAGCTATCTTTATCTCAAGCTAGTCAAAATGCTATGTTTCTCTTATTATCTTTTATGATTTTTGTTCTACAAAATCAGAGAACAGGAGGACCGAAGAGGTTCTGCCAGGAGGGAGAACATTGGCACTGGTAGGAGGGGGGTGGTGGTGGGGAAAGAGGTAGGGGGTGAATATGGCTCAAATAATGTATACACATGTACATAAATGCAAAAAATGATACCTATCAAAACTGTTCTGGGAATCAGGGAGGGGAGATGAAAGAAAGCAGTGGAGGGGGTGAATTCAAGTATGGTATATTTGATTCATTGTAAGAACCTTTATAAATGCTACAATGTACCCCCACCCAGAATAATAATAATAATATTAAAAGCTGTGGAAACAAAAAAAAAGGAAGCTATAGGCCTATATCCTTGATGAACATGGACTCGAATCTCCTCAGTAAAATACTCACTAACAGATTTTAGAAGTACATTAAAAAGATCATATACCATGATCAAGTAGGTTTCATTTCAGGGATGCAAGAATGGTACAACATTCACAGAGTGATAAACATAGCAGAATAACATATAACAATAATCCATAAACAGAATCAAGGACAAAAACCACACCATCATATCAGTAGAAGCAAAAAAAGGTTTTGACAAAATTCAACATCCTTTCATTATAAAAGCTCTGAAGAAATTAGGAATAGAAGGCACATTCCTCAGCATTATAAAGGCTATATATGACAAATCTATAGACATCATACTTACTGTAGAAAAACTGAAACCATTGCCTACAAAATCAGGAAGGAGGCAAGGGTGTTCACTCTCCCAACTCTGATTCAACACAGTGCTGGAATTCCTAACCATGACAATAAGACAGGAGAACGAAATATAAGGAATTCAAATAGGGAAAGAAGAAGTCAAATTGTCCCTATTTGCAGATAACATGATCCCATACCTGAAAGAACCTACAAACTTAACCAAAAACTGTTAGATCTCCTAAACTCTTTTAGAAAAGTAGCAGGATATAAAATCAATACACGACAGTCAGTAGCATTTCTATATACAAATAATGAGCACTCTGAGAAAGAAATCAGGAAAATAATACCATTTACGATAGCTCCAAAAATTAAAATAGCTGGGAATAAATTTAATGGAGGAGGTCACTGACCTATACCATGAAAACTACAAGTCACTAAAGAAAGAAATCAATGAAGATATCAGAAGATGGAAAGACATCCTATGCTCATAGATTGGCAGAATTAATACTGTGAAACTGTCTATACTACCAAAAGCAGTTTATATGGTCAATGCAATCCCTGTCAAAATTCCAATGAAATTCTTCACCAAGATAGAAAAAAAAAATCTTAGAGTTCGTACGGAAGTAAAAAGACTTTGAATATCCAAAGTCATCCTTAGTCAAATGAGCAACACTGGAGGTATCATAATACCTGATTTCAAACTATACTACAGAGCCATAATAATAAAAACAACATGGTACTGGCACAAAAATAGACATGAAGATTAATGGAAGAGAAGACCCTGACACAAACACTCAGAACTACAGCCATCTTATTTTTACAAAGGTGCCCAAAATATGAGCTGGAGAAAAGACAGCCTCTTAAACAAATGGTGCAGGGGAAACTGGATTTCCACCTGTAGAAGACTGAAACAAGATCCCCGTCTCTTACATTGTACAAGCAACAATTCAAAATGGATTAAAGATCTTAAGGTAAGATCTGAAAGTGAAATTAATCCAGGAAAGACAGAGAACAGGTTGGACCACAAAGACATAGGTAATAACTTTATGAATGAAACTCCAATAACTCAGCAATTAAGAGAAAGTATTGACAAATGTGAATACATTAAACTAAAAATGTTCTGCACAGCAAAGGAAACAGTCACGAGACAAATTTTTACCGGCTATCCACCTGAAAAGGGATTAATAATCAGAATATACAAGGCATTCAAAAAACTAACCTCTCAAATAATCAACAGCTCATTGAAAAAATGGGCAAATGAACTGAACAGACAATTGTCAAATGAAACACAAATGGCTAATAAACACAGGCAAATACTCAAACGTCCTGGCCATAAAGGAAATGCAAATCAAAACTGCATTGAGAGTCCACCTCACCCCAGTCATAATGTCTATCTTCAATGACACAAACAACAAATGCTGGTGAGGATGTGGGGGAAAGGAATGCTTTTACGCTGTTGCTGGGAATGTAAATTAGTGCAACTGCTATGGAAAGTAATATGGAGGTCCCTCAAAAACTAAAAATAGAGCTATCATGTGATCCAGTGATGTCATTCCTAGGCACTAGTCACTACTGGTTTCAGAGGTTTAAAACTTGAAAGCAATGTTGATTCAGGATGAATCATGCCTCAAATCTCACCTAACTTAGATTATATTTCGTTTATATTATAAATAGGAAAAACAGTAAGAATGTTTATGACTTTAGGAGGAGTAAAAAAAATTAAAGCCTAGACTTGTCCAAGAAAGTTAACTCATCTTGCATATAAAGCCTAATAAATTCTTTAATTATATTTCTTCTTAATTGACTTTAATTGAGACTTAAGAATTGATGTAGAATGAGTTCAGATTTTTGAAGTGGTTGGGATGGAATGAATGCAAGAAAGAAATGAAGTTTAGAAGATCATAGGCACAATGTTATAGACTTTTTGCCCCCTTATTCATATTATGAAGACTTCAAATCCAATGTGATAGATTCTAGAGTGTGACCTTTGATGAGTCCACAAGAATAGGGTCATAGTGATGGGGTTAGTTCCTGCATAAGAAGAGGACCAGAGAACTTACTTTGGTTCTTTCTCCATCATGTGAAGAAACATTGCATAAGTACCCAAATAAAAGAACAGACACTTTGATCTTGGACTTCCCAACCTCATCACTGTGTGAAATAAATGTCGATTATTTAAGTGATACAATCTGCATTATTTCATTATTAGAGACCAAGCAAATTAAGACAATAAACAACGTATTTTACTTAAAATTACAAAGGAAATTATTGTAAAAATTAAAACTGATGAAATTTTCTAAATAATAGAAGAAAGAAAGAAGGTTAAGTAATTTATAACCAAGTATTTTATTGCCGCTTATAAGAGGATGATGTTTACATCTTGTGAATCAATATAACCATAATATTTAGGTGAAAAAACATTTTAAGAATCAAAAAGAAAAACTGATTGAAGATTATTTTGGCTGAGGATAATCAGTGAAATAAGGTGGATAAGTATTCACTCCACACTTTCCTGTTTCATTTGGTTTTAAATAGTTACATACATAACTTTCATTCAAAAAAAGGAAAACAAAACATGCAGAATTGAGCATTATCAATTTCATTGTGAAAGAAGTTTTTCGTAAGGTAAATTGAAAGCCTTCAAAAGTTAAAAACCTTTACTTTTAATTCCTCAGCATAGCATCCTAACACAAAAGGTTTTTTTTTTAACAGATGGTAGAGCTTAACAAACACAGTAAACTTACAAACTTTATGTTTATAGGGAAATAGACGCTGCAGCAATGCCATGCAAGAGTTGTGATCCTTGTAGTTTATTTGGTACAAATGCTTAGGTAAGGAAAAAAATTGATCAATTTGGAGCTTAGCCCATTAAATTAATAATGAAGACCGGGGATATAGAGGCCATAGATTCTGTCATTTCCCTTTATAAATGAGAAAAACAGTAAGAATGGTTATGACTTTAGAAGGAGTAAAAAATATTAAAGCCTAGACTTGTCCAAGAAAGTTAACTCATCATGTATATAAAGCCTAATCAATTCTTTAATTCTATTTCTTCTTAATTGACTTTAATTGCTAATTCTTGTCAACAAGGACAAACAGACCTTGCATTTTAAATGAAATGATGCAAGCCATATTAAATGCTGCCTTGAAGTTTCTAAACAATTTCATATTCATGAAGCAATAGCTTATGCTGGCCTTTGTTTCTATAGTAAAACACAAAAGTCACTCTGAGTTTTAGATATTCTTAGAAAAAGCGTGTACTAAAAAAGGCATTTTTGATGAAATAGTTATATTTCCCATGAAATCTATCATGAGCTATTTTTCTCATGAAATCTATCATGAACTTACATCCAAAAAAATCTTGAAAAGATCTTAGCATGTGAATATTATGTTTTCCTAATCTATGTAGAAATACATTGAAAGAAGTATTCATTTGTCTTATATCTTTAGATAAAATGATGCAAATTCAAATTAAGGGAAACAATCTCTAGGTTGCTATTACAATATGAAATTTCTGAGAATTAGTTTAAAATGTGAGACCTAAATTCTTTCCTATCCCTTAAAAGCATCTAACAGGAATATTGTCCTGATTGCTGTCTCTACATCTTTCAGTTTCCAACGATACGCTCACCCAATGCTTAGCAATCACAATGATCCAGTTGTCCCAAAGAAAAAGAAAACAAAGACTTTAAAAAAATCATTTAATAATGTGTGAATTATTATCAAGATATAATACCAATACTAATATGAGTTTGTTTAAAACAAGTTTTCTGTTTTTTTGACTAAAAGTTATGGACAAAGTAAACCTAGTATAATAAAGTTTTTGTTCATGGTATCTCATCTCAGGTCATCTAGGCAAATTTATTTTCATGTGCCCTATCCAATGACTGAGTACTCTCTTCAGATTTTGCATTTTAAGTACATGTTTTCTTTTTCAGCTAATATATCATCATGCTAGTGGAGTAATAGTTCGATTCAGCAAAAATAGCTTTTGGTAATTGAATGCATGAAAGTATGCACAGTGATGTATAGTGGAATGAATATTTTTCTTTGTCAGGATGCTAATGATATGATTTTACCATTTGTATCATCTCAATATTCTACAAATTTGTGAGAGCACATTTTGTCTTTAAACTTATGCATATGATGCTAAAAAGAGATTAAACTTTTCCATATTTAAATAGATTTCTTTACCAAAAATGAGATTTTTTTCTAATATAGGCCTCTTTTATTTTTTATTTGCAAAACATTTTCCTTTCATAGTGCTTCTGTTGATCATAGACCTTGGTGGGAATTGAATTATGTCTGTTTTACACATGAAGACCAAAATTCTGCACCCAAAGAAACATTATTCTTTTGGATAAACTTTATTCAACATCCTTAGTGCTTTTTATTATTTATTCTTTCCATTTTTTAAATCATGTGGATAGGATAATTATTTTTCACTCTTCCAAAGTATATTCTTTTTTTATGACAAATAAAACGTGGTACAGTTTTTGATTACTCTTAAAAAGAATTTTAGTTGTAACTAGGGAACGATTTTCATAAGAAAAGTGATATTACATCAAGATTAATAACACATCGTGTAGGCACTTAGTAGGAAAATATTAGCCATTAACATATGAACCAGTTTTGAGCAACTAAATATACAGGCTACATCTCTATTATGTTAGTCAATTATATCAACTAGAGCAGTTTAAAAATGTTATAGCATGTAATTAATTAAAAGAAAAATAATACTTTTAAACACTATGTGCAACATGACCCTGATGTTAAAAAAAAAGAGTATGTGATACCTGTTGAGTACAAACAACTAACAGAATTTTCTCCCAAATATTATCTGTGATTATCTCTGCACAGTGAGCTTTTGATAAATTCTATCCTTTTAAATCAAATCCTTGTTTTTCCTTGAAAATGTATTGTTGTTATTAGAAAAAAATTACAATCAAAAGAAACTATTCCTCTCTGACTTCTACAAGATTTACATGTTAAAACTGGCTTGAAATGTTTTATCAGAGAAAGAATTATTATTGCACAAAATAAAAGATGCTTTTTAAAATACTCAAATGTATATCACAGAAAAATATTTTTTGAAATCTCTTTGTCTAAGATAAAGAATTTTAACAGCTATTACTAACAAATTACTCCTCTTTCACTTTCCATAAGCAGTCTACCCAATGCAATTTTTGCTAGGAGCTCAACAGAAGGCCTCTGATAATTGCTCCCCAAAAAGGACACCATGTAGGCCCTGTGGTCGCTATTAAAGATGAATTTCTATCTAAGGTCAGGATGAGTAATAAGCAATTATATCACTCAGGGTTGAGCAGAAAAGTACTTGATGTTTATGTGACCTTCCATCAGTAGTTTAGTATATTTATAAATATTTGCCATCCCTTTGCCTTTTTTCATTGACTAAGGATTGACCTGTGTCACTTGTCACTGACACCCAACACCAAAATGAATTGAAATTCTGTCTTTAGAAATAGGTTTCCTTGATACGGTGACATTTATAAATGGACCTTTAAAGACTGCATTTTTTCTATATACTTTGTTTCAATTTCCTGTCACTCTCAAGTGGAGATTTTTATAATACTAAATTTATCACATCTTTCCAAGATCATTTCTCTGACTCTAAGCTTCCGGTGTACACTTCATCTCTGCAGGGATCTATATTTATTTTTCCCCCTTCAACTGGCTACAAAGTATGTATAAAAAACACTTTCAGGACAGGATATGGCATTCCTTAAAACAATGTACTGAAAGTATAAGTATTTATTGGTTTAACACCTAAGTTAGGAGGTGTACTATCACATGGTATTTGAAAGTAAGCCATATTCTCACAATGTCAATTTAGAATCTGTCCTCTGTTTTATAGTATAAAAGTTTAGAGAGAGGAAAATATTTAATTGGTTTGCCATAATGTATGTACAGCTTACCTAAAGTTCCTTTTTTCCATTCACTCTCTCTTGAATGGCTTTTATTGATCTTATTTTTCTATTTCCTTTTATGAAAGAATTTATGGCAACTCTAAGCTTTGTTATGTGAATTATGCTATTTACTGCCATCATATTTGGACTTTCTACTTTTTTCTTAACATCTTTGTAATTTTTTTATAATCTATTATTTTTCATGAAGAAAGGCAACTCAAGATTCTCTTGACACAATGGTATAAATTCTAGGACTTTTTTCTCATGTCACATATAAGACTATGGTTAGTTCTTCCATAACAAGTAAAAATAAGGAATTAAAATATTTTTTAGAAACTATTAATTTATAGATTGATAATAACTTTATTTTCAAAATTTTAATGCATAAATTTTCAATTTATATCATATATACTCTAATGTATTCCCACTGCTACTGAATAAAACAAATGCCTGATTCCAAAATAACTAAACCAATTTAAAGCATACTTCATTCAGGGCTTTTAATTATACATTTTAGTCCATTCTTCAGTTTATTAGACTCCTTTTAATATGTATAGCACAGGACTATTGCCACAAGAAGATAACGTCTGGAACTTAAATGTCCGTTGGGCACAACTATCGGCATTTTTCCTCTACTTAGGTCATGAACCCAATTAATCCTCATTGCAGAAAGGATAAAGGAAATACCAGTGATCATACACACTAAATGTTATCTGAATCTAATCTGACAGTCATTGCAGACTGAACTTGCTATACCCTGAAGCCTAAGAGAGAAGTCTTAGCAGGCATATAGATTTCTCTGTATTCACTAATGGCCACTCCAAATGCTTTGAAAATCAGCAAAAATGAAACTGCAAAGTTACTTGTGGGATTAGTTTTTACTGCATAGACTATAGAGACTGTGAATACCTAGAAGGCTTTCATAGGTTTATGGGAGAATAAACATCATCTTTATTTAAAAAATCTTGCCTATGTTCCATCTAATATCCTTTATGTGAAACTGATACTTGATTATTGAATGCTAGCAATTTCATCCTAGTAGACATTGAATTTTTTATTGCTACCAAAGGGAGGGGGCAAAATAGAATGAAAAGGTGAAGGAAGCTGAATATAGTGGAAATATTATGTACTCATGTAAGAAAATGGAAAAATGAGACTTGTTGAAACTATTCCAGGAACGGGAAGAGGGGAGGATAAAAGAGAGTAATGGAAGGGGTGAATTCAACTATGACATATTGCAATAACTTTTGTAGCTGTCACAATGTACTCCGGTACAACAAGATTATAATAAAAATAAATAAATGAATGAATAAATAAATACCTTTGTGACATTTCTAATCTCAACTTTTGCATGGTTTTTGGAACTTTAAACTTCTAATAAGTTTTTGGTGAGCTTTATGGAATTATGCAGTGATTCACACATATAGTTGTATGCACAAATTTAGACAACTGTAATCATGATTTAAAATTATATACCTATTTTCTTATATTTACTCATATTATGAATTCTTCACACTCATAATCTCTAGTATGTTTCTCATTGCTATGTTTCTAGTTGCTTTCCTTCCCCTACAATGTATCTATTGGTGTATGTATTAAAACAGATTTCAACTCAAATAAAATCAGATTCTACATAGTTAATTTGTGAAAATTAAAAGCGAAGTCCTTTCTTGTCAGAATTAGCTCATTCAAACATATTACCACTCTTACTGATATGGAATCTACCTGAATTGACCCATTTTCTTTTTTTCATACATGAATATTATAGATTGGGTAATTTATAAAGAATAAAGATTTATTCAGCTGATTCTGGCTTTGCTGAGAATAGTCTATGCTTCAGTTATCCTTCACACAAATAGCTGCAGCTTTGCCTGGCAGTCACCACACTCCGGACAGCTCTATAATTCTACAATCTCAAAACTGTCCTACAACATGGCTTTACTAGGAATTGCCTTGGTGGAGATTGTCCATTCAGTCCTGCAGCAGGTTTCTGTCTGGGTCCAGAAGCTCTTCAATAAATCCTTTGGAATCTCAGTGGAAACTGCTAATAACCCAATAGCTCTTACAGTCTACACATGTGCAGAATTAACACCACATGGGCATAATCAAGGCCTGCCCTATGTGTCTCCACTAGTGGCTACAGAAGTCACATGTAGACCCATTTGAGCCACACTGAGGGTGGCTGAACACTGGACAGTGTGGGGAACAGAGTTCCAAAGTGACTCTATGCAGCATGCCCAGTGGTTACTACCATAGATGATTCCCCAAACTATACTGCCCCCCCCACACCAGGCCTCTAAACCTGTGAAGAGAGGTGGTGATCTCCAAGAGCTCTGAAATTCCTTTGGGGCCTTTTACCCATTCTATTAAAATCTAGCACCTAGCTTCCTTTAATCTATGCTAATCTCTTCAGCAAGCTATCACTGGGCCATATCCTGGAACCTCTCTCCCGAACACTCCTTTTTGCTCTTTACATGGTCAGGCTACAAATTATCTAAAATTTTCCTGTTCTCCTGAATTACACTAAAAGCAGTCTAAGGTTGCTATACAGTAGACTGACTACTGTTCTATTGCTTATATATCTTCTGCCAAGTATTCTATTCTATCACTATTGAATTCTACCTTCCATGAAGTCCTAATGCATGGATTCCATGTATCTAAGTTTTTTGCAACTGTATAGTTTTGTGACGTTTGCTCCTGTTTCCAGCATTTCGTTTTTTATTTCTAACTGAAACTCCTCAATATTATAATCATGGCCAATGAAATATCTTAAATAGTACCAGTTCCCTAGTCTTCTTCTTACTAAGCCTTTACTATGATCGCCCTTATTGCTCTATTCACAAAGATGCAAGTTTTTTCTCATCTGTTTCTGAAAATTCTTCAGGCTCTGCCCTTCACCTAATTCCAAAGTTGTTTTCACATTTTCAGGAATTCATTCTTACCCACAGTACCATTTTTGGTACCAGTTTTCTGCATTAGTCTGCTTTCTGTTGCTACAACTGAATACCAGAGTTTAAAAAACAAAGGTAAAATTAGCTCCTAGTTCTGAAGCCTGGGACATCCTAGGTTGAGTGTCTACATCTGGTGGGAGCTTTCTTACTTATTGGTATTCTTTGTGGAGACATGGTGTAAAAAAGGTGTGTATATAAAAGATGGAGCCAAATGGCCTTTGTAATAATCACACTCTCAATATAAGCCATTCATTCACAAAAACATTAGTGTCTTAATCCATTCATAAGTATAGAACCCTTATGACCTAATCACTTGTTAAAGGTCCCACTTGATCTCCCTCTTTTTTGGTGGTACTGGGGGTTGAACTCAGGGACTCATGATTCCTAGTCAGGCACTTTACAACTTGAGCCACTATAAAAGCCCTTTTAGTGTTGGTTATTTTTTAATTTATAAGTGGTCCTGGGAGTTAAACTTAAATTTTGCACTTGTCATGCAGGTGATCTGCTACTTGAGCCACTCTGGCAGTCCTTTTTGTTTTTTTGTTTTTTTTTTTTTGAGAAAGGTTCATGCTTTACATCCATGCTGTGATCCTCCTACTTGTGCTTCTTATCATAGCTGGAATGACAAACACAGCCATTGTGCCCAACCACTGATTGAGATGGGTTCATGTGAACTTTTCTCCCCTGGAGACTGCCTTGATCAGTGATCCTCCAAATCTCTGCCTCCTAAATAACTAGGAATACAGGCTTGAGCTGCTGAGGCCCACTTAGTCCCACATCATAATACATAAGAATACTTAAATCTAAAAATGAGTTTTGGTGATGACATTCAAACCATGGTATTGCTCTATTACCTAACTGGAAATAGAAAAGTCATTAGAAGTAGAATGGCTTTTGATGGCTCTTTTTCTTTACAAATTCATATCAAATTTTGTTTCAGTTCTCCTTATTCTACTTCTCAAATATCCTACAGATCTCTCTGCCCTGAAGTCACTGGCTAAGTGATAACCACCTTCTTCCTGGATAATTCCCCCAGTCTACTAAAGAAAAAAATCCTTGTCCCAGTGTGTGTAGTCTTTCATTGTTTTTCTATACAGAAGCTTTGCTTTGCTTTCTAAAATATGAATCACTACTTCTACATTCTTTATGGAGATGCATAGCTTCCATTATTCTATGGATAAAATTAACAGTGTTTAGTAGCCTACAAGCTTCATCAAAATCTTGCTTCTGTCCCTGTTTCTAGTTGATAGATAAAACTTCTTGTATCTCAAGTGTTTTCATACATCTTCAATATTACAAGTTCCTTGTTTAGTGTTTTTTTGCTGTGGATAGTCTTGGAAATTGTTAATATATTATACAAACATCCTCAAACTTATACTAATTCAGTTAGGCTTTCTTGACACTAAATTTCCATTATAGGCCCCAGATATCTTCCTTAAAGTTGCTGACAGGCTTTGATTAATCCAGAAAATATTTTTCACAGGGTGAGGCTCTAGGTCATTCATCAATGAATAGCTCTGGGGAATTTAGTGGCTGAATAGACACTTGAAAATTTTCACAGGTTTGAACAGTTCTTAGATTTGTGGCCCATCCAGAGTAAAAAGACCTGTGGAATAGCACAGATACCAGTTGAAAGTCTATATAATAAGAATACCATGCATATAGAGTTAAGTGTCCTTTCCTAGGAGAAAGGTCAATACCAGAATAGAAATATGCTAACAGACCCTCTATCTAAAGCTTAAAAGTATTAAAGAGAATCACTGATAATATAAGTATTAACCAAAATAAACATGATATTATTTGGAAATCATTCAGATCCAAGGAGTTTATAGAATATCACTGTAAGAATATAGGAATAAAAATTTTAAAATTATTAAGCATTCAAAACAATGGGACAAGTTGGTACGTAATAAAAAGGTAAGACAATAAGTAACTATAGACAAAGATATGATCCAGATATTACAGGGATCAGGCAAGGATTCTGAACAAGTATGATTAACATGTTAAAGAGCAAAGAAACAAGATAGAATGTGTGAAAAAAAGTATGAGTGATGGAATATTAGAATCTCTACAATTCAATCCAACAAACACTGTAGAAGCACAAAAGGTGACCTCAGATTAAGGATATATTAGATGACTTTAACAGTAACTGACCTTTGTACACATAGGATAAGTAAACTTGAAGACACTTCAAAAAACATGCATAGAGCAAAAACATGCAAATAGCAGGAAAAGTAGAAAATACACATTTAGGGATCAAACTTTCTAATTCATGTACATGAAATATCATGAGAAAATAGTGATAATGAGACAAATATAATATTCTGAGAAAATTCTAAAATGCTCATGTGAGGTATTCACCTAGCTTCATAGCTTGGGATCCAAGACAGAGACCAGAACACAGCCACAGACTTTCTGAACTCCATGATCCAGATTTTGACAAGAAGCTGGAGACTTGTTTGAATGAGGTAAAACACCAGGGAGAACTGAAACATCAGCACTCTGAATCCCTTGCTCCTGGGAGGCCTCTCCACCCCACCATATATTAAAAGAATACCAGGCTCTGTATGCCAAGCTTTGCCCCATAGACCCTTGGAGGATCTCTGGTCCTCTGACCCTGATCCTTTGCCCCACCAGGGCTGTGCTACCCCAAACTCTCACCCCTCAGACCCACAGGATCTCCATGGGATGAGCCCTTAATTCCAGGGATCCACAGATATTTACCATCTCCAACAGGCCATGCCCTGCCCAGGCCTGCACAGCCCTGCAGGAGTTCTGTCTCACTGGGCCACACTCCCCAGCCCTGCACAATCTCTGCTTTGCTGGCCATGCCCCCAAGTCTTGCACAGCGCTGCACAATATTCATTCTGCAAGGCTGTGCCCCAAATGCCTGCCAAGCTGGGGACCCACACACACAATCTTCATTCTGCTTGATCATGCACCTCACCCCCCCAAGCCTGTCAAGCCAGCATAGACATGCAGGATCTGCCACTGTGCCCTTCAGGCACACCAAGCCCATGCTCCAAAGATCCACTACTTCACCTCAGCTAAAGGCCTCCACCTGAAGGCCTGTGGGACCCCACCAACCATCCACTTGCCATAGGAAGGCTCCAAACCTACCTAAGAGACATCCACAGACAGGTCTGGATGCTAAAGAACTAGCATCAGGACAACTAAGACTGCAGAGCTGGTGTTTTTTTTTTTAATTTTTAACTTTTAGTTTTTTTCCCTTCTTTAAGGGATTTGCTGCCTGTTTTACTGTTTGATCATCCCCCATCTCTACCATTTTTTTCTCTTTTCCTATCTACTCTATTCCTTTTATCTTTCCATCTCACTCTCTTTTTCATCCTTCTCTCTTGGTTTTGTTAGTATTAATATTGCTACCCAGCTAATACTAAATTACACATAGATCAAGGGTAGAAACATTATCTAGTGGAAATATGGGAAGAAGAAAAAGGGAAGGAAACTATTCCCCCCAAAAAAATAAAGTACTGCAGGATTTAGAGTGAAATGAAGAAAACAGATACCCAGACACAGACTCCAACAAAACAAAGATAAACTACACCAAGGAACCCAATGAAACCCACAAGAACAAACTGAAGGAAGAAATCCTACAAGTAATTCATGAGAATTTCATAGAGATATTACTAGACATGGTCAACAAAAATGTACAGGAGGCACTCAAGAAATTCCAAGAGGACAAAAATAAAGAATATGAGAAAACACAAAAACAAATAAATGAAATCATAGAAACCCTAAATAAACACCAAAGTGAAACTGAGACCACCACAGAGAGATAAATGAATTAAAGTAAAAAATTGACAATATTAAAGAGGAAGTAACCCAAGATATGGAAAACCTCAGAAAAAAGAATGAAATAGAAATACAAAACAAAATGGAAGGCCATTCCAATAGAATAGAACAAACAGAAGACAGAATTTCAGAACTTGAAGATGAAATGGCAATTAAAGCAAAAACTGAAGAACTATTAGTTAAACAACTCAAGACCTTTGAAAAGATAATGCAAGAACTCACTGACTCCATCAAAAGACCAAATGTGAGAATCATGGTCATTGAAGAGGGAGAAGAGGTGCAAGCAAAAAGAATGCGTAACATATTCAACAAAATAATAAGAGAAAACTTCCCAAATTTAGAGAAAACTATGCCCACTCAGATACAGGGAGCCTCCAGAACACCGAACAGACCTGACCAAAATAGAATTATCCTATGACATATTATCATTAAAACAACAAGAACATAGACTAAACAAAGAATATTGAAGGCTGTAAGAGAGAGAGAAAAAACAAGTAACATACAAAGGTAAACCCATCAAAATCACAGCAGACTTCTCAACAGACAAGGGACTGATACCAAGAATATACAGGGAACTTAAGAAACTAAACTCTCATAAAATCAATTAACCAATTAAGAAATGGGCAACTGAACTAAACAGAACTTTTTCAAAAGAAGAAATTCAAATGGCCAAAAGCCACATGAAAAAATTCTCAACCTCTCTGGCCATAAAGGAAATACAAATCAAAACCACAATAAGATTCCACCTCACCCCTGTTAGAATAGCCATCATCCAAAACACCAACAACAACAAGTAATGGTGAGGATGTGGGAAAAAAGGAACCCTAATCCACTGCTGGTGGGAATGTGAGCTAGTGCAACCACTCTGGAAAAAAATTTGGAGACTTCTCAAAAATTTAAACATAGACCTGCCATATGATCCAGCAATCCCACTCCTGGGGATATACCCAAAGGAATGCAACACAGGTTACTCCCAAGGCAGCACTATTCACAATAGCCAAGTTATGGAAACAACCAAGTTGCCCCACTACTAATGAATGGATCAAGAAAATGTGGTACTTGTACACAATGTTCTTCAGTCATGAAGAAGAATGAAATCTTATCATTTACAGGTAAATGGAAGGACCTGGAGAACATCATTTTAGTGAGGTCAGCTAGTCTCAGAAGACCAAAAATTGTATGTTCTCCCTCATATGCAGACTTTAGATCTAGGGCAAATGCAGCAATGCTGTTGGACTTAGGTCACAAGAAAATGGGAGAGCACATATGGGAGATATAGGAATAGTAGAAAATCTAAAACACGAAAGCGTTTGATGTCCCCATGCCAGAGGAACTAATACTGAAACCTTAAAACAATAGGTTATCACTAGCAGGGGATCAGGAACCAATGAAAAGTTCAGTTAGAGTTTAATCAACATGGGTGATAACACATGGGTACATAAGAGCAATAGTAGGAATCTTTCTGTATAACTATACTTAACTCAACTAACAAAAATGCTTTGTCTTCTTATTATGATTATGTCTTTTCTTCAACAAAATCAGTCACAAGGGCAGAACAAAACCTGCCTGAAACTAAGGAGAGGATGGGGGAAAGGGAGGGGAGGGGGGCTTGGTGGAGAAATGACCCAAAAAGTGTATGCTCATTTGAATAAACGAACAACAACAACAAAAAAGATGTTTATCCACTAATTGAAGAAGCTCTTCAGAACCCCAGCAGGATAAACAAAAAAAAACTTCACCTAACTGTAGATAATCACTAATACAGTGGGTAATCAAAAAGATATTCAGCAAAATTTTCAATAGAAATTATGAAAAAAAGGGTAATAAAATGGAATACTTACAATGAGGAAAGGAAAAAATCAGTATATAATTCGATGACTACATCTTTCAAAATTAAATCAAAATAAACACTTTATCAAAATCAAAACCTTAAGGTTCATTATTAATAGGGTCAATATATAACACACAATAAGCTAAAACCTTTTGAGGACATTAAAAAATTAAATTGAAATAAATATCATTAGGAACTATAAATAAGAGTAAATACAAATAATTATTAATAATGCAATATAATAGTAACAAAGATAAAAGAATGTTATCTTAGTTTTTAAATTATGTACAATTAAAACATATGACAACACAAAAAAGGCACGAGAGGAATAGTGCTATTAAACATTACACCATTTGATCATCATTTTAGATGTGAAAAGTATTATTTTCAATTATACTCAAATATATTGAACATGTATTTTGTAATTTCTGTTGTTTGCCTGAAATAAAAAATATTGAAAGTGTAACAAAAAGATATAGAAGTATTTAAACAAAACAATAAAGTGCATTACTAGCAGGCAATGAGAGAGAAAAAAAGGCACAAAATGACAAAGTCTACCAGTACCAAATAGAAAATCAGCATGATTGGTACGATTAAAAGTTACTTGTGGGTTCTGCTAGGAAATTGGCAAAATTATATTTCCTAGATGGGAGGTGTTTGACATATATTTTTGTTTGGTAGGTATTTTGGCTCAGGTTTGAAAAGATAAATAATATGAAATAATAATCCTTAAAATCACTATATCCACATTGACACACAGTCACAATTAGCTACTTCTGAAATCTGAAAACCTAAATTAAAGGTTGAATGTTCCAATAAGCTTACTTCATACTAACTTAGCACTTTTCTTTTGGAATACACCTTTTAATATCTTCCCTAAACCCTTTGCTCCATGAAAGCTATAATCCATTGTTTCCTCCTAAATTTATATTGATGCAAATTGATATTCCCATAAATGGAAATGGCAGAATCATCCTCCTACATTTACCTCTTCCTCATTTCAAGCTTTGACTTCAGTGACTGCTGATAACAAGGAACAGCTGCTGTTTTACCCATTGGTATTAAGCAGGGAATGAATTCCAAGAGGCTGTTTTTCAAAATAGGCATTTTTATTTTTTGGAGTTCTTAAGTCCTCACTCTAAGCAGTTGACAGCATGGTAGAATTATGTATACAAGTTGTTATGGTCTCTCACTGACACTTTTGTGTCCTGGCTCTCCTGACTACATGGAGCTTTATCAATAAAATGGTGATACTCTGTTGACTCCATTATACATGTTCACTATGAGTTGTTTGTGTGTGTGTGTATGTGTGTGTGTGCATAAAATGAATCATATTTTGGTCAAAGACAAATTTGGAAATTGTTGATTTTTTTTATCATTGAGTGCAAGAAAAAAAATCACATGGATTTTCAAGAGTGATTTAAACACATCCAATCTAGGACCAAATATTTGACAACCTATTGGGTCATCTATATGCATTTGATGAAGGAATAACATAAAGGTTATGAATGATATGAGTTCTGAAAAGGAGGAATTTAAAAATAAAGTTACTGAATTTGCAACAAGAGATAATTTTTAAATACAAATAAGGTGATGAATTGCATAAGGCATATGCATCTTAATTGGTCAGATAAGCAACAGTACTAATTTAGTAGTTTAATCACGATATTATCAATGTCTATAATTAACAAGTTATCAAAAGGCTGCCAGAGATATTTGTGTACAAATAAAATGGAAAGAACTGGAATGACTAATATAAAAAGGATAAAAGCAAAGATCAAAAGTAAGTAAACTCAATAGTATCTCAATTTCACCTTGAATTCTGACAATGGACCGTAAGTGCAAGATTAATCAGAGTAATTATGCTGTATGGAGGAGGCACAGGCCAATGAAAAATTGGTGTAATGTTCATGTGGGTTTATATGATTATTAGTAGACAATAACAAATATAATAAAAACCAGTCAGTAATAGAGGAGACTTAGTACAACTTGCTTGCTTTCTCCTTCAATCATGCTGGGCTCCATTTATTTATGAACTGTTAAAAATATGACTCATCAAAAAAGTAGATAGTAATGTTCTTTTTTTTTCTTTATTCATTTATTCACATGTGCATATATTGTTGGGACCATTTTGATGTTATGCATCTTATTCATTTTGATGCATACATTATGAGTGTAATTTGAAAATAGACTACCTGCAGAGGACTTTGTGTTTCATACAATACCATGTACATCTTAAGTTTTATAAACTTTGTGGTAGACGGGAGATCTCCATGCCCTACTTTCCATGTGTATATGTTTGCTCAAAACATCAGAACTTAACTCCACACAAAGAATCCTTCATAAATTGACATAGAAATTCCAAAGTTTAAGTGGGAAATTGAAAGACAGGAAAGAAAAATTATATGAAAATCTTTGTGTAAGTTAAATGACATATTTTTCTTCAGAGAGTAAGAACCTTTAGAGTTATCTGCCTCTGTAATTGATTGCAATTTACTTTCCATATGTAGATTTCCTAATACTGAAACATTAAACATATAATCTTAGCTTTTAAAATTTTTTCTCCCTACAGGTTTACCATATAAAGAATTAAGCAAAAACAATCATCTCATCAAGAAGAAATTTATCTTAAAGTTGAGATGGAATATCAATTTGTTTCTTTGAATGACTTCAGTCACCTTTTCAAAAGTAAGACTTGGAAGATCAGTCAGCAGAGGTACCAGAGGGACAATACCTAAGATGGACAAGAGAGTATATGATTGTGAGGAAGATGTACATCTGACTCAACTTAATTTAACTTCTCTAAGTTCATTTCTGACTAATATTTTAAGCAGAGTGCAATCCCCAGAAATTAATATAGACATTGTAGCTTTGATCACAGGCAACCCCCCCTGATTTAATGACACAGCTCATTACTAGTAATAAACATTTACAGGCTTGCTAAGCAACTAATTTGCTATTAACAAATGATTTTAAGCACAGAGAAAAATAAATCAGCAAAAAATCAGATAAATCTAAGATAATTAAGAAATACTAGACAAAGATATCTCAATTACATAGTGTACCAAATCTTTCATTTTCTATATATATGCATCCCAACTGCTCTCTAATTCAAGGTGACAATCAATCATTTCAATGTTTACCATAATTGGTATAGTTACAAATATTTTGGTGATCACATTATGAATAAACTAGGTTAACTTGAATTTTTATTAAATGTAGAAAATTAACAATTGTGAAATAGCACAGAATATAGGACAAAATATAATTTCATGCTGGTGTGAGTTCTACAGATTAAACTGCTGTCAGATTTCAAAGAAGAAAAAGATTAACATGAATGAGTATTTAAGAAAAAATTTTGTTGATTAGGAGAAGCCTGAGCTAGCATTTAATTTTGAATAAAATTTTATGATTGACATTTTGCTTAGCTAAATGGTATAAACAGAAGAAAAATGCTTGTTAATATCTTCCTTACTCTATGTTCATGTTCAAGTTAAATCAGGAGAGGAGATGAATTTAAATGTGTATAGAAGACAAATGTTGCTTATCCAAGGTTATAGAGATATGTATTTCCTCTGTGCATAGGAGGTTATGGATGGTAATGATACCCATCAGTCCATACAGATAAATTTCTGGCATTCTGTTCTGGTTATTGTCATTCTATTTCAATTACAACTTTAAAGGGATAAGTAATAAGGGATTAAAATAGCTATATTAAGCATAACTCATGTTATCATCCTAATAGACATTTTATAAATTTTCTATCTTTAACCAAAATGTTCTCTTCTATTATTCTTGCATAGCTTGTGACAAAACTTTAAGAAGGAGGATGAGTCAGTCCATGACCTATAAAGTAGAAAGATAAGAAACAAAGCTCAAAATTTAACCATTAGTGAGGACAGCAGAATATGTGTTGTACTTCTTTATTATAAGATTTCATTACACATTTCAATTTCCCTCCAATTCATTGTATGCTAAGAAGATGTGATCCATGAGTTTTCTTTCTCAAGATAAGAGAATACTAGTAATCTTTAGGTGTACATGTTGTCACTGAATTCTCTTTTATTCACATTGCATCAAGAGAAGGCGATTTTAATGGGATCCATAAGAAAGCAATGCCTTTCTTATGTTAAATGAAAAACAGCAGAAGGCATTTCATAGCTTAACACAAATTTTTTGACATTCAAATCAGTATATTATTCAAATGTCTTTTATACAGTAGTGACAATAGAGTAAACTTAAGCTATTAAGCATGAAATTATAATAGAGAAAATAAACCTTAGGAAGTAAATTCAAACTCTTTTTCCATATGACAAGAAAATCAGAACTATGAGTGTAGTTACTTTTGTAGCTAGGAATTCTTTGCTCAGTCATGAAAATAATAGTCTTTGGGAGGGATACAATGGCATAAGTAAGGCCTTTAGGAATGTCTTGCATAAAACTCGTAAATGAAATTGTCAGTGTTTTTAATCAGGATCAGATGTCATGCTTCTGGATATTTATAAATAATAGAAGAACGGTGATTTAATGTAAAGAAATATATAGGGAAAGATGTTCTCTACTTCCAGATTCCACTTGGCCCCACAATTGTCTCTTGTAACTGCTTTGCTTAATCTTTAGTAAACTCTATTGCCTCCCTTATCACACCCACATGTCCTGCCTGGATGCTTCCAAGTGGGGCAAAGAATTTAGAAATCTTCTAACCAGAGACGTAGCAGTGTACAACATCATGGCAAAGTCAGCCTGGAGTTATAGGAGGCAATCTGGAAAAGGAGGGCCCATCAACACATCCCCTTCCTAACCTGATTAGGGATAACTACAGATATAAACACTTATAAAATAATAAACAATGATGATTATCACTTTTTAACAGAAAAATTAGTCACTGATTGACAAGATGACCAAGCAACTGCCTCTGAAAGACAGGGAAAAAAAAGAAAAAAACACTATCCAACCACCTGATCAGACAACAACAGAGCTTCTGCTTAAATACCAGCACCAGGACAGGATGCTGGAAGAGTAACACCAGAACTTAAACTATCACTGAAATTCTATTGCTCCTGAATGTGGAATTTTTGTTTATTTGTTTGTTTGTTCTGTTTCTTGTTTGTTTGTGTTTGTTTGTTCACCTCTCCACTTTGGGGTTTTTTCTTCTTCTTTTGTATGTGGGCTAGTTTTACTACTGTGAATTAGCAAATACTAGATTACACCCAGACCAGGTACAGAATTAGCACACACACACACACACACACACACACACTTAGCTACAAACCAAACACAGCTACAAAACAAAATTAAACCAAGGGAAAGAAAACACATGACTGAAACCATTAATTAGCCTATCAACAGCATAGTTGCACAGCATCAAGTGAAGCAATGGAAAGATGAAAAAAGGATGGAAACCATTCTCCTGCCAAAGACAATTTAATACAGGATTCAGAGGGAAATGAACAAAATGGACACCCAGTTCTGGACATCAACAAAACAAAGAAAAATGATGCCAAGGAACCCAATAATGCCCACAGAACACCATCAAAGAAGATGGGAATTTCATAGAGATATTACTAGATATGGTTAAACAAGACATACAAGATGCACTTAAGAAATTTCAAGACACCCAAAATAAAGAATATGGGAAGACACAGAAACAAATGAATGAACTCAAAGGTGCCCTAAACAAACACCAAAATGAAACAGAGAACACTATAAATAGATAAATGAATTAAAGGTGAAAATAGACAATATTAAAGGGGAAGTGACCCATGATATGGAAAACCTCAGAAAAAAGAATGAAACAGAAATACAAAACACAATGGAAGGCCACTTCAGCAGATTAGAACAAGTGGAAGACAGAATCTCAGGACTTGAAGGTAAAATGGAAATTGAAGGAAAAACTGAAAAACGATTGGTCAAACAACTCAAGAACTGTGAAAGGAATATGCAAGAATACACCAATTCCATCAAAAGACCAAACCCAAGAATCATGGGCATTGAAGAAGAAGAGGTAAAAGCAAAACGGATTCATAATATGCTCAACAAAATAAAAACAGAAAATTTCCCAGACCTAGAGAAAGCTATGCCCTTTCATGCACAAGAAGCCTCTAGAACAATGAACAAACTTGACCAAAATAGAACTACCCCATGACATATTGTCATTAAAACAACAAGCACAGAGAATAGAGAAAGAATATTGAAGGCTGTAGTAGAGAAAAAACAAATAACATACAAAGGTAAACCAATCAAAATCACAGCAGATTTATAAAGGTAAACCTTAAAAGCAAGAAGGGCATGGAGTAAGGTATTCCAGGCAATGAATGAAACCAATAGATAGGTCATCCAAAAAAAATTAATGAAGAAACTCTAGAACTAAATCACACCATAGATCAAATGGAATAGCTGATGTGTACGGAAATTTCATCCAACTTCCACACAATATACATTCTTCTCAACAGTCCATGGAACTGTCTCCAAAATTGATCATATATTAGGGCACAAACAAATCCTCAGCAAATATAAGAAAATAGAAATAACCCCATGCATTCTATCTGATCACAATGCATTAAAACTAGAACTCAACAATGAAAATGACAGTAAAAACAATAAGAAGCTGAACAACACATTGCTGAATGGTCATTGGGTCATTGATAAATAAAAAAGGAAATTACAAGGTTCTTGGAAGTTATTGAAAATGAAAACATAACCTACCAGAACCTATGGGATACAGCAAAGGCAGTCCTAAGAGGAAAGTTTATAGCCATGAGTGCATATGTTAAAAGGACAGAACAATCTCAAATCAATGATCTAATGCTACATCTCAAACTCCTAGAAAAACAAGAACAAACAAATCCCAAAACAAGCAGAGAGAGAGAAATCATAAAAATAAGGACTGAAATTAATGAAATAGAAACAAACAAACAAAAAATAAAGAGAATCTATGAAACAAAAAGCTGGTTCCTTGAAAAAATAAAAAAAATTGACAGACCCCTGACCAACCTGACTAAAATGCGGAGAGAAAAAACCCAAATCAGTAAAATCAGAAATGCGAAAGAGGAGATAACAACAAACACAACAGAAATCCAGGAAATCATCAGAGACTACTTTGAGAACCTATATTCTAATAAATTTGAAAATCTTGAAGAAATGGAAAATTTTCTGAATACTTATGACCACCTAAAATTGAACCAATAGGATATTAATCATCTGAATAGACTTATAACACAAAACGAAATCGATGCACCAATAAAGAGTCTCCCAAAAAAGAAAAGTCCAAGACCTGATGGATTGTCAGCTGAATTCAATCAGACCTTTAAAGAAGAACTCATACCAACTCTCCATAAACTTGTCCATGAAATAGAAAGGGAAAGAACACTACCTAACTCATTTTATGAAGCCAGTATTATACTCATCCCCAAATCAGACAAAGTCACCTCTAAAAAGGAGAACAATAGACCAATCTCCTTAATGAACAATGATGCAAAAATCCTCAACAAAGTAATGGCAAACTGAATCCAAAAGCACATCAGAAAGATCATTCACCATGACCAAGTCAGCTTCATGCCAGGATGCAGGGGTGGGTCAACATATGTAAATCTATAAAAGTAATACAGCACATTAATAGAACCAAAGACAAAAACCAGTTGATCATCTCAATAGATCTAGAAAAAGCCATTAATAAGATCCAAAACTAGGAATAAAAAGAATGTACCTCAATATTGTAAAGGCTATATATGACAAACCTAAAGCCTACATCATACTTAATGGAGAAAAACTGAAATCATTTCCTCTAAAATCATGAATGAGACAAGGGTGCTGACTATCCCCACTCCTGGAATTCCTAGCCAGAACAATTAGGCAAGAAGAAGAAATAAAAGGAATACAAATAGGTAAAGAAACTGTCAAAATAGCCCTATTTGCATATGACATGATCCTATATCTTAAAGACCCAAAAAACTCTACCCAAAAACTCCTAGACACCATAAACAGCTACAGCAAAGTGGCAGGATACAAAATCAACTTACAAAAAACATTAGCTTTTCTATACACCAACAGTGAACTAATTGAAAAAGAATATATGGAAACAATTCTATTTACAATAGCCTCAAAAAAATCAAATACCTAGGAGTAAACTTAACAAAGGATGTGAATGATCTCTACAAGGAGAACTACAATCCCCTGAAGTAAGAGATTGAGGCAGACTACAGAAGGTGCAAAGATCTTGTGTGTTCATGGATTGGTAGAATCAACATAATAAAAATGGCTATACTACCAAAGCAATCTACATGTTTAATGAAATTCCATCAAAATACCAATGACATTCATCACAGAGACTGAAAAATCTACCTTAAAGTTCATTTGGAAACACAAGAGACCATGAATAGCAAAAAGAGCAATGCTGGAGGTATCACAATACCTGACTTCAAACAATATTGCAAAGCAATAGCAATAAAAACAGCATGGTACTGGCACAAAAACAGACATGAAGACCAAAGGAAGAGAATAGAGAACCCGGATATGAAGCCACACAATTATACCCTCTTAATTTTGGAAAAGGAGCCCAAGACATACAATCAAGAAAAGATAGCCTCTTCAACAAATGTTGCTGGGAAAAGTGTTTATTTGCCTGCAAAAAACTGGAACTAGATTCATGTTTATCACCCTGTACTAATATCAACTCTAAATGTATCAAGAACCTATATATCAGATCTGAAATTCTGAAATTAATAAAGGAAAGAGCAGGGAATACTCTGGAATCAATACGTATAAGCAAGGACTTCCTCAATAGAACCCCAGTAACTCCATAACTAAGAGAAAGGATGAATAAATGGGACTTCATAAAATTAAAAAGCTTCTGCACAACAAAAGAAATGGTCTCTAAAGTGAAGTGACCACCTACAGACTGGGAGAAAATATTTGCCAGCTATACATCAAAGTTTTGATAACCAGAATATATAGGGAGCTCAAAAAACTAAACTCTCCCACAATCAATGAACCAATAATGAAATGGAGAACTGAACTAAACAAAACTTTTCCAAAAGAAGAAATTCAAATGGCCAAAAAACACTTGAAAAAATGCTCACCATCTCTGACCATAAAGGCAATGCAACTCAAAACTACACTAAGATTCCTTTTCAGCACAGTTAGAATCTCTATCATCAAAAAAAAACAACCAACAAATGTTGGCAAGGATGTGGGGAAAAAAGAAACTTTGTATAGTTCTGGTGGGAATGAAAGCTAGTGTAACCACTCTCAAAAACAATATTGAGGCTTCTTAAAAAACTAAACATAGATCTGCCATATGATCCAGCAATCCCACTCCTGGGGATATACCCAAAGGAATTTGATTGAGTTTACTCCAGAGGCACCTGTACACCCATGTTTATTGCAGCACTATTCACAATAGCCAAATTATGGAAGCAGCCAAGATGCCCCACTACTGACAAATGGATTAAGAAAATGTGGTACTTGTACAGAATGGAATTTTACTCAGCCAGAATGAAATCTTATCATTCGCAAGTAAATGGATGGAACTAGAACATCATCCTGAGCGAGGTTAGCCCAGCTCAAAAGACCAAAAATTGTATGTTCTGTCTCATATGCAGAATTTAGATCTAGGGCAAAGGCAGTAATGTTGTTGGACCTGGCTCACACATTAAGGGGAGAGCACATATGGGAGGATGGAGATAGGTAGAGAACCCAAAACTAGAAAGTATTTGATGTCCCCACTGCAGAGGAGTTAATACAGAAACCTTAAAGTGACAGAGGTCAATATGGAAGGTAACTGGGAGTAGTGAAGAGGTCTAGTAGAGATGAATCATTTGAGGTTGTAATACACTTGTGCATGGAAACAATGCTAAGAATCTATCTGTTTAGCTATCCTTATCTCAACTAGAAAAAATGCTGGCTTTCTTATTATTTCCTATGTCTTCTCTTCAAAAGAATTAGAGAAAAGGGCAGAACAGGTTCTTCCTGGAAGCAAGGGGAAGTGGGGGAGAGACAGATGGGGTAGAGGGCAAGAGGGAGAAATGACCTAAGCAATGTATACACATATGAATATATGAATAAAAACAAAGAAAAATTAGATCCTCTGATAACTACAAAAATATGTATACATAGGATGAGACCTTTGTAAAATAATGTTTAGCATGTCTGAGAATTCCGAGGCCTATATTCTCTTGGAAGTGACTGAATGTTTACTCTGCACTATGTAATAAATATGTAAAATTTAATTGCATGAAGCATAAAGCCACTTCATATAGCATATGCATACTATTAAATCTGACACAAAAAGGCAGATGGTTTCCTAGAGAGGATAAGGAAAACAAACTTCCCAGAAGCATGCTGGAAATGGTCTTTAAGACATTACAGAACTCAGAAAAAATGTGTCCATTTGCAATACCCACTGTCAGTTTTTAAGTACATCTGTACATTTATATGTCATTGTATTATGAAGATATTATTTTTATTATAAAATATTTATCTTAAATATTTCTATTATAAAATTTGAGATTTATAACACATTTTCAAATTGCTTAAAATGTATGTGTTTAAAATGTATTTCAGAGAGACAGAGAAAGAAACATTTGTCCCATATTACCACAACATATTCACTCAGTGCAATCTCAGTCCCATTCCAGACATTTTCCAATTACTATTAAAAGTTTAAAATCCCTAATGAATAGATAAAAAAATGTAATATTTATATGCAATGGAATTTTACTTAGTCACAAAAGAATGAAATTTTGTGATTTTCAGGTAAATGGATAGAACTGGAGAACATCATCTTAAGTGAAGTTACCTGGGTTCAGAAGGCCAAACTCTGCATATTCTCTCTCATGTGTGGGATACAGACCTAATACAATTGCAGCAATATTATGAAAAACTGGTCACACTAAGGGGATGTCACATATAAGGGGAGGGTAAAAGAAGGAAACTAAGAAGATGAATATGGTTGAGATACTCTCTAACCAATTCTATTAAGAATATAGAATTCTTAATCTGGCTGAAACATAAGAAATGGATGGTAAAAAGAATGGATGATAAAATTAGGGGAGATGAATCAAGTGGGGTTTTAGTACATATATACATGGAAATAGCACAAGGGAACTCCCTGTGTAGCTATCTTTATCACAAATAAGCAAAATTGTCACTTTTTTCTTTTTCCTTCTTATTCTACAAAATTGGAGAACAGGAAGGCAGAACAGGTCCTGGGAAGATTGGTACCAGTAGGAGAGGGTAGGTGGCAGAAGTGGGGTAGGAGGGTGAAAATACTGTGCACACATGTATGTAAATTCAAAAATGATACCTGTTGAAACTAGTCCAGGAATTGGGGGAAGGGAGGATAAAGGAGTGCTATGAAGGGGATTCCAAGATGGTGGCTAGAGGGAGGAAGCAGAAAGCATGGCTCCTATAGTGAAATCTTGGAGAGATGCTGGAGACACACTTTGCAGGCAAAGTCACCGAGAAGAGACAAAACTTTGACCCCTCCACACCTCCAGCCGGCGCAGAGAATCTCCACTTCACATTAAATGGAGAAACAAAGAGGGCCCCCAGGCTGCCAGTCACCCACGCCCAGATGGCTTGGGAAGATGCAGACAAGATGAGCTTCATGGTACTGCGATACTCCCACAGACAACCCTGAGCCAGAGCAGCATAGCCCCCTGGACAGACTGACCTCCACCGGGGGAAAAAAGAGAAACTGACTAATAAGCAATAAGAATAATAAAGACACGCGGGAAAGAGGGTGGGGCACACTGAGCACTGAAGATTGGGGGAAGGGAAATCCTTCCCGGAACTGTAAATAAACAAGCTGGGTGGGCAGGAGAGGTTCCAGTGGGAGCAGGGGTGCGCGCCCAGCAACCAGGAGTGGGAAAGCTTGTGAGAGTGGCGGAGGGAGGAAAACTCCACAGGAGAGGAGGGAAGACCCACTTCCCACGTGAGCTGTAAACAAACATGGCGGCTGGCCAGAGCAGCAGCACCACCCAGTAATCAGGAGCAGGAAAGCTTGTAAAAGTGGTGGTGGGAAGAAAACTGCATAGGAGAGGGGGGAAGACCCACCTCCCACATGAACTGTAAATAAACACACAGGCCTGAGAAAGTAGGTGCAGTGTCACCTTTCCCAGCATGCTTAGAAAGGGGAAAGCTTGTAGCAGAGGCTCCTGCACAGGAGAACTCTGAGTAAACAAAGCCTGCAGGGCCAGGTGAGTGCTAAGCTCACCTCAGAGATCTGCATAAATAACGCCTCTGGCAACAGCAGGCTGACAGCAGCAGGCAGGCAAGCCACAGTCACAGATACCATTCACAGAACTGTCTCCAGACTCTTTTTTTTTTTTCTCTTTTTTTCCCTATCTTTGATGAGAGAACAACCGAATTATACCTGCAAGCTGAAAAAGTTACTGAAACTGTATTGCATTTGAACTTTGGACACTTGGTGGGTTTGTTTTGTGTGTGTGTGTACTTTTGTTCTACTTTATGCCACCCCTTTGATGAGACAACTACAGAACAACATCTGAGGCACCATCTCCGGGATTGGAGACTGAGACGGACACCCAAGTTATTAAGACTGAAACTTCATTGCATTTGAACTTGGAGGTTTTTTGGTTTTTTGGGTTTCTTTTTAATTTTCTATTTTTCATTTTATTTTATTTTATTTTTATATATAGATATTTCTTTCATTTACTTATTTTTTATTTTTATTCTTATCTTTATTTTTTTATTTTTTATTTTTTATTTTCAATCCTCTCTCTGTCTCTTAATGCCTCTTCAGCTTACTGTCGATTAGTACACTAATGCTCCCTGTTGGAGCGTTGGCCCAAACATTGTATGTACATGTGAATAAATGAATTAAAAAAAAAAAGGAATGCTATGAAGGGGGTGAATTCAAGTATGATATATTTGATATATTGTAAGATTTTTGTAAATGCCATAATATACCCCCACCTAGCACAACAATAAAAAATGGTAAGGTAACCTTGACAATTCACTCATTCAAGAGATATTTATTTCATCAGACAGACACATATTATAATATTAGCATAATACAGTTTGATATCAAATTTTGAAGTTTCATGAAGCTTTCAAATTTCCCCTTTTCTTTTTTAATAAGACCTGTGCTTAAATTAGCTTCTCAACATATATCTATTTGTATCTGGGCAAGATTTAGGCCTCCATGATTTTTGCCCTTTGTGTTAATATACTATAATATGATACTCCAGATTTTGTTAGGTTAATTAGCAAAAAGAACTTGGCAGGTGAATTTTGCAGTTGACTTTAAAGCAAGGAAATTGCCCTAATTGACTGATATGGGCACAATATAATCACATGTTCCCTTGAAAGTAGAAAAAAATGTCAGCCCAGTAGGTTGGAGAGATATGGTATGGAAGGTCTCAGAAATAAGGTGCTATGACCAAAGGAATACAGATGACTTCTAGAAACTTCTTATGAGCACCCTGAGATGACAGAAAAAATGGACAATTCAGTGCAGCCACAAGGAATTGATTTCAGCTAAAAAACCTTAATGAGCAAGTAAATGGAAACAGATTCTCCTTAGGCCTTGAGAAAAATGGTGCCTTAACAACCCTTGGAATCCAACCTTGAGAGATTCCAAGCAGAGAACCAACCAAGCACAACAGACTGTGTTATTTGCTCATTTATAGAGGGAATGTGTAAATAATTATGGGAATGTTGATTTTACAAAGATCTCTGAGAAGCAAACTATTGTTATTTTTTAATCATATACTAGAAATCTCAAACATGTTTAAGATTTTAAGAACTGAATTCTAAATTTTATCTTTGCCTTTTACATATAATAAATAACAATAAAAGTTATTTCATTAGGCCATATTACCTCATTAATATTAATTAATTTCACTAATATACAGATACCTTTAAGTGGTGATTAAGATTTTTCCTGAATCTAGAATGAGAGGAAATAAAGGGATTTCATAGAACATTGGAAATTATAAGCATCATTAGAGGAATGATGATGACAATAATTGTTGAGTCCTTGCTCTACTATAACCAGATGTAGTTTGGATGATTGGCAGGTGTGATTTCTGTGTTCCCCACTGGTACCTTCTGAGGAGTACCATTGCTATACCCATTCTATGTATGGTGATACTAAGACCTAAAAAGATGAAGTGAATTTCCTGGGCTGCAAAGAAGTTGATTTCCTTATTTAAGTGAAGCAAATTACAAGAAGGATGTCATAGTCCATTTGGATTGCTATAATGAAGTACCATGGACTGGCTGTCTCATAAGAAACAGAAATTTATTTCTTACATTTCTGGAGGATAGAAATTCAAATTTAGGTGCTGACAAATTTGGTGTCTAGTGAGAAGCTGCTTCCTCATAGCTATGTTGTCACTGAAATAGATGTAGCAAAATGAGTAAGGGGTCTCTCTCAGGCTCTGCCCTTATGACATAACCACCTCTCAAAGGCCCTACCTCCTATTACCATCACTTTGGAAGTTCAAAATTCAACAAATGAATTTGAGGACACAAACATTTAAACCATAACATAGTAAAGGCTTATAATCTGTATCAGAGAGTATTTCAAATAGTATATATGCCATTTTAAGAATATTAATAAAGTAATTTATGTTAATGAAGCAGAAACATTAGAAAAAGTTATATTAAAACATAAAATGGGAGTTATATAAGGTTAAATATTGAATGATTATAACCATGTATGTTTATACTATAAAAGTGAATAATCATAAGGGAAAAAGTAAGTCATCACCCGTGTTCTCTCTGCACCATATCAGTGTAAACAAATGTATTGTTTTTATTGTAGATATTATGCATTTCTCCACATAAGAAACTTGTCCTTCAAATTCTATGACTTTTATAAAATAATTGGATGCCTAAAAGAGGCAAAAATGGAGTTTAATATAGGGATCCAGAATCAGTTCAATATTTAGGCCACTTTCCTTCCACACAGAGTATCAGAAGTATTTATCAGGATGGATTTTCTTACATTTAAAACATACTTATTTTTAAAATTCCCTTTTGTAAGTTATCAGGTCAAGATTTAAAACAAATTATTTGAAATATATACTAGTAACTATATTGTGAATTATTTTAAAGCTATCCATATTTACTAAGAATTGAAGATTCTTAGTTACTAAAGTAATAAATAACTGATATTTCTACCTTAAATGTAGTTTTGTATCCTTGACCAGTAAAAGGGAATATTGACTTGTATTCAGTCTTGCTAAAATTTCAAATTAGAGAAAGAAACAAAAATTATTGTTGCAATGAAATTAATGAATTAGTATAATCTTATTTATGGACACCATTTGTGTCTCTGAAATTGGAGAAGAAATGATGGATTGAATGTGAATGTGTGTGTGTGTATTCACACTACGGAAAACTAGATTGCTCCTTATCCATGTAAAATGTAGGGTGTTAGTAAGTGGACATTATCATTGAAACTGATGTCTGATCAAAATTAATTATCAAATTATCAGGAGTTATAATAGAGCCTGAGAGGAGAAAAGATGACAAAAATGAGCTCCTCTTTCTGGGAGTTGTGCTAATAAACCAACTAGGTGTTGTGACTAGGCAAACTCTCTGCAGGTGCACAGTTCAGATATAACCAGGCTGATATTTCTGTTAATTTGGGAGAATAGATCACAGAAAACTAAATCCAATTATTCTTCAGAATAAAATAAGAGACAAAATGAAGACAGAAGAGAAAAAGTTCAAGTAGAATTAGCTCAAGATAAAGCATCTCTATCATCACAATTGAATTTTAGCACATTTTCATTGCCCTGAAACTAAGGCAAGCCTATACTATAAGCATATCTCCTCCTCTAGCCTCAGGCAACTTCTATTCTCCTCTCCATTTCTGAGCTTTTAATTCTTCTTGACATTTTACATAAATGACATTTGCAAAACAGGTGGATTTATGTGACAGGATTCTTTTACTTAGTTATTAAGTTCTTTTCACATTGTAGTATGTATTAGTATAACTCTGTGACTACACTAAAAATCTTTGAATTGCCCATTTTAAAATGACAGTGATATATGAATTATATTACTCTAATGCTCCTAAAAAATGAAGCACCTGTAGAAAAGTAGCTAATGTCTACTGAAAAATGACTTGAGGTATTCTGGCTTCCTCATTTTAGGAAACTAAGTAGCTGTTGTAGAAATGGGAGATAATTGGGATAATCAGATGCATTAAGTACTGGTACTAGTAGTATCCCTAATTTGGTGCAATCATCAACTAAGCATACAAAATAACACTCTAAAGGAATATAAATTCACAATAAATAGTTTTTATTAGTTATGTTCTTAGGAATAATATAAGCAGAAATCACCCAATCAATTTAAATTAAATTAGGTATGTGTGAACAGGCAAAGAACAAAGATATAACATAGGCAAAAGATGTGTTTATTTGAGAACAGGGATGGAGATTCTAGCATGGGCAAAAGGCATTTTCCTACAAGTGACAGGGGAGGAGGGTTTTAAAGGAATCAAACATAGAAATAGTCTCATTTTGAGTAACTTTATTTTGAAATCTCTGGATTGGTTGATTGGGACTGAGGCTGAAAAACAAACATTTTCATGGCAATCAGCTGATGGTCTCATGATAGGCAGACTGAGTTACTTATTCATTTACCTTCTAAAATGACAAAGAGATAAGATGGAGGCTATTAGACTTCAACATACCCAATGATAGCAGAAAAAGAATGCTAAATGTCTGGTATGCCTATTTAAAATTTTGTAAAACTAAAACTGACATTTGGAGAGTTTATTAAATCCTAACCACAGATAACTTGAGCAAGTGACCTTGCTTTTCCTTCAAAAGTCAACATAGAATGAAAATTTGGTAGTCAGGGGATGTGGGGTGCGAAGTGAATATTTTAATATGTGTGAAAAAATAAATATTTGATCCAATACTTTGTATTAGTAACTTACTGAGTTCTAAGTTTGTTTTATGTGAAACTAAAAACCTTTGAAAGACAGCCAGTGAAAATGAAAAATGTTTGTAAATTCATGTACAACTTTCTAAAGGAAATGCAAACCTAAGTTATAAGCTAAAATGTGTGAATCAAATGAAGTAACTGATTTTATGAAGTAGTTCTTATAGAACTTAGACAGTATGGTAAATTTTGCCAAAATTATTCCAACCAAAGCAAGTTAAAATTTTTCTCATGACCAGATATTAATGAAGCCATATATATACATATGAAACATATGTAATATATTTTATATATAAATTGGATTTTAGAGAGAGAATAAATATGAAGCTATATGTATATATATTATAGATACATAGAAAAGCTTAATATATATATTAAGCTTTTAAAAATTGGATGGCAACCCTAAAATTAATGATCACAAAGACAAGTAATATTGGTGAATATAAAAGAGTGAAATATGATTGCAAAGAAAAATCTGGAAAATATGTGTATTCCTCTGCTGTACTATTCATGAAAACTTCATATTACATATAAAAATTATCTAAGCCAACGCATATATTAGATTTTTTAAAGTTTCCAGTTCTACTCATTTTCTCTTTAAGATAATATGGACACATACTGTGACATCATTTGAATCAATTTTCTAGGAACTAAAGTCTCAACTTGAGAAAGAAAGTAATAAATAACAGAAGTTTAAGTCAAGAACCAGATCTTAAACATTTTTATCTTCTGTCCTAGTTGAAACTTTTTGCATTAAAAATAAGTGATGTTCTCTAGAAGAATCAACTCAAAGTGGATTAAGGATCTTAATATAAGAAGTGAAATTTAGAAGCTCGTGCAGGAAAGAGCAGGGAATACAGTGGAAGCAATAGTCATAGGCATTGACTTCCTCAGTAGAACTCAAATGGCTTAGCAAATAAAAGAAAGGATTGACAAATGGGACTATATGAATTTAAAAATCTTCTGCACTATGAAAGAAATTGCTTCTAAATTGAAAAGATCATCCACAGAATGGAAGAAAATCTTTGCTAAATATACATCAGACAAGGGACTAATAACTAGAATATACAGAGAGCAGAAAAAACTAAGCTCCCAAAACAATCAATGAACCAATGAAGAAATAGGGAAATGAACTGAACAGAGCCTTTTCAAAGGAAGAAATCCAAATGGCTAAAAAAACACATGAAAAAATGCTCATCATCACTGGTCATAAAGGAAATGCAAATCAAAACCAAGTTAAGATTCCACCTCATTCCTGTTAGAATAGCTACCATCGAGAACACAAACAACAACAAATGTTGAGAAGGATGTGGGGGAAAAGGATTCCTCATACAATGCTGGTGGGAATGGAAGCTAGTACAATCACTATGGAAAAAAATATGGAGACTCCTCAAAAAAATAAAAATAGATCTGCCCTATTTTCTAGAAATTCTACTCCTAGGGATATACTGGAAGGAATGTGAGTCAGCTTACAATAAAGTCACCTGCATACCCATGTTTATTGCAGCACCATTCACAACAGCTAAGCTATGAAAATAGCCACTATACCCTACTACTGATGAATGCATTAAAAAAGATGTGGTATTTTATACAATGAAATTTTACTCAGTCACAAAGACGAATGAAATTTTGTCATTTGCAGGAAAATGGATGGAACTGGAGCACATCATCTCAGGTGATACTAGTCAAATTCAGAAGGCCAAAAGCCTCGTGTTCTTTCTCATATGTAGAATATAGACCTAATACAATACAACAATATTATGAAAAACTGGTCACACTAATGGGAGGTCACAGACAAGAGGGGTAGGGTAAATGAAGGAAACTATGAAGATGAATATGGTTGATATACTCTCTATACAAGAAGGAATATAAAATTCTTAAACCAGCTGAAACCACTGTAAGAAAAGGACAAAGGCAGAAAGAAGAAAAATAGAAAAGATGAACCAAGTAGGGTTATAATACACATATACATTGAAGCATTGCAAGGAAACTCCCTGTGTAGCTACCTTTATCTGAAATAAGCAAAAGTGTCACTTTTTGTCTTTTTTTCTTCTTTTTCCTTCTACCTCTTCCTGTGGAACAGGTCTAACCTGTGTGTTGGGGGGGGAGTGATAACAATGGAATGGGAGGTGGTGGAGAAACGGGGTAGGAAGGTAAATATGGTACTAAAAATGTGTGTACATGTATGTAAATGCAAAAATGATACCTGTTAAAACCATTCTAGAAAACGGGAAGGGAGGATAAAGGAGAGCTGTAGAGGGGGTGAATTCAAATATGATATATTTGGTACATTGTAAGAACTTTTGTAAATGCCACAATGTACCCCTATCCAGTACAGCAACAAAATAAAATAAGGGTTATTTTTTTTTCTTAATTAAAACCTTTTGAGACTTGGAAAATGTGTAGATTGGGCCTCAAATTGGAAAGGACTTTTGAAAAATTGGTGGTATTTGGTTAGTATTTTTTTCACTTTTGTGAGGTTTTTTTTGTTTGTTTTCTTTCAAAGAATTGATTGCTAGCACTGCAAAAACACATTCTGGCTCTCATTTTGTTTCTTTACATTTCTCTTCTGCATCATTCTGTCTGTTAGGTGAACAAAATATAGGTGAAAATCAAGGTTAAGAATCATGATGTACTAAATTTTACCACCTTCTCAGAAAACCAATTCAATCAGGGATCGAATAGATTTAGTATCTTAAGACTTGTCTACCTAGTGAAAAGCCCCTAGTGCAGTGCCCCCAGTGGACAAACTCTGCAAACTGTGTTGGGGATTTTATGTACGTAGTTGTTACATTATGAAGTCAGGCAAATCAGAAGACTTTAATTTTTAAAATATTTTGGACTTAATATATGCAAGATATTATCACTTTAAAATATTACTGATAAAAAATAGAGACACTTTATAGTTAATTTTTTATACCAACTCTTCAAAATCACTTTTGGATTGTTCACATTCCAGGTTCTGAGGCACTTCCCATGACTGGTGGCATCCACAGTGGAAAGCACAGCCTACAGGTCTCCTGGATGACAATGCCAAGCTGCAACACAATCACACTAAGAATTCTGTTTTTACAGCAACTGTCATTAACTATACAGCACACAACTCTTGCTTAGAGAGCACTCCACTTTGCTGCCCATTCACGAGGTAAACCATTTTTATTATCTTTTCTCTTCTGTGTTGGAAACTTCTGTCCCAATATCTGTTCTTTGACGGGACTGGGCAGATTTAATTGTTTTAATTTTATTAAACATTACTATCTCAGAGATCATGTCCACAATCATTGGTTTTTGTTCTTTGTTGCATTAGAGTGTATTTCTTTATTCTCCTTAGGTGTTCAGTTAGAATGCCATCTCCTTGGTCTATGATCTTTGGTGGAAAGGTCATCTCATTATTTAATCATTTCTCCCTTTGCTCTTTGTTCATTCCATTCCACCTGAGATCTTCAATTCTAATGTGTTTAATATATGGCATTAGACTTAGCGATATGTCCTTGAAAAGTGTTAATGTGCTGCTTTGAACAACGCCTTTAATTATTGTAATTGTTACAATGTTATAGATCTCATTCTGTCTTACATACTTTTTCTCAATAATATAGTTAGGTTTACCCATGTAATACATTATTTGCAATGAAATTTGGAATCATTCAAAGTAAAAATTTCAAAATTGTTAATGTTTGTCAAAAATAAGTTTTTCTTACTTTCTAACTTATAATTGTGAACATTTAAAAAGCTCTCTTTTCTGTAGTACAACCATGTACTATACTTGTGTTTATTTGCTATCTTTGCCTCTACAATATGATCTCTATGGGGAATACATGTTCCTGGTTCTGTGATACATACTTGGAATGTAGCACTGATGAAAATACTATTCCTAGTCTTAAGAAGTTCACACTGTAGGAGAGGATATTACAGAGACAAGCAAGCAATTACCCTAGGGTGTTACTACAAGACGGGATGTGTGCTGAAGTAAACTAGTGCATGAGTGGCCAAACCTAGACCAATTCTCTAGAAATGTATTTGAACAAGGTCATGGCTAAAAGGAAACTTGATTATTAGTCAAGGGTAAGTCATATATTGTAAAAATGGAAAAGGCAATCAAGGGTGTTGCAGAAAATACAAATCTATTTGCAAAGGTCTAGAATGAAGATTGAGTGTGCTTAGTTCAGACAACATATTTCAAGTTTCACATAAATTTCTCATGTCATGTAGGTTTTTTAAATTTTTTGGCTTTCTCTTTACTTGGTATTATATTTCTATAAATGCAAATTTTTTCCTTTTTTAATTTTAATATTTATAACGTTTATGTTTCTTTTCTTCTACTTTTTCTCTTTTCATATGAGAAGAGGTCTACACAATATTGCTGTTGATACCATCATAGTATCACTAATTCTTAGAAATTATTTTTTATACAATAAATAATAAAATTTCTGTTCAAGTCTCTGAAATTTATTATCCCCTCTTATACTGTGGACTTAATATCTGATAAAGAACTATTAGCAAAAAATACATATTACTGATGCTATGAGATTATCTGTAGTAATTCCCAAACCAAGGAATTGAAGGAAAGGCCAGCTACCTGCAATAGGAATTTGCTGATTTTTCCAACATCAGCGTGCTTTGCCACTTTTGATGTAGGATGTGTTGCATTGCTTGCAAATGCATTCCAAGAGAAAATGTGGCCATTTTAGAAAGTGGAATTAATGTGGGAGAGAAACAGCTGGAATATTCTTGAGTTACTCAGAAGGTCACTTCCTTAATTTTTGCAATAATATAATGCTTTCCTTCTTTCTAGTTGGGTTGTTAGATACTCTGTAAGAATGGATATGATGTGCTCTTCACACTTTATGTGACTGAATCATGCCGTTGTAAAAGCTCATTTGTTAATAAAGTTGTGTTGGAATTTCATGTCTATTGAGTATGATTTGCCAATCCCAAAATTCCTGAAACTGTGCATATCTTCAATGCTGATTTGATTGTTTAGATTACAAAGCAAGGATAGAAGAAGGTGAATTCAGTCTCAACAAATTTCATCCACTATACATATTTTAACAACTGAGTAAAAACCAACTGACTGCTATTATTTCATTTCAAAAAATTAGAGAGACTTAATTGAGGCTTTTGTTGGTAGATTATTGAAAATAAATTTTAATAATAAACTACCTTGTATTTTATACCATTGTTAGAATAAAATAACTTCCACTTAAATATATGAAAGTGAAATATGTTTCTTGGCAATTATAAACAGAAAAATAGGAATAATAGCAACATGTACTAGTCATTAGTCAATACAGGAATTAATTAGACCCTAGAATGATAGCACATGTGTGTAATCCCAGCTACTCAGGAGATAGGAAGGTTGTGAGTTTGAGGTTTGAGGCCAAACTAAAATAAGTTAGCAAGACCCTACCTTAAAACAAATAAATAAAAGAAGCAAACAAAAGGGCTATAAGCATGGATCCAGTGGTAGAGCACTTGCCTTACATGTACCAGTCCCTGGGTTCAACCAATAGTACAAGAAAAAACAAAAAATTAATTTGAAATGTAGTATAATACACCTTTCTGTTCATTTAAGAGAAACATTTCAAATGAAATTTTCTTTTTCATTTTAAAAAATATTGATTATCTTAATAATATATAAATGCTGAAAGTTGGTACTAAAACAAATACTAATTAGTGCTAAATCAATTTGGAAGAAATATAATTTTTCATAGATCACTTTATATATAATTTATATACATATTTTTGTTTTAGAAATGTATGACTATGTAATCAATTAAATTCTTTCAAGCATAAAATTGTATCCTATGGAAAAAGTGGAATGAAAATATGGTTGGAAAATAACTACCAGACAGAGACTTTTATTCATATGTTTCTTTGACTGCATTATGGCAATCAAAAATCTATCACAGAGATTCCAAGATGGCGGCTAGAGGGAGGAAGCAGAAAGCGAGCCTCCTATAGTGAAATCTTGGAGAGATGCTGGAGACACACTTTGCAGGCATAATCACTGAGAAGAGGCATAACTTTGACCCCTCCACACCTCCAGCCAGTGCAGAGAATCTCCACTTCACATTAAACGGAGAAACCAGGAGGGCCCCCAGGCTGCCAGTCGCCTGAACCCAGAAGGCTTGGGAAGATGCAGACCAGGTGACCTTCACAGTACCGTGGTACTCCCACAGACAACCATGGGCCAGAGCAGAATAGCCCCCTGGACAGACTGACCTCCACCCAGGGAAAAAACAGAAATTGACTAATAAGCAATAAGAACAATAAAGACAGGCGGGAAAGAAGGTGGAGCGCACTGAGCGCTGAAGATTGGGGGAAGGGAATCCTTCCTGGGATTGTAAACAAACAAGCCAGGCGGGCTGGAGAGGCTCTGGCGGGAGCGGGGGTGCGCGCCCAGCAACCAGGAGCAGGAAAGCTTGTGAGAGTGGTGGAGGGAGGAAAACTCCACAGGAGAGGACGGAAGATCCACTTCTCATGTGAACTGTAAAGAAACATAGCAGCTGGCAGGAGCAGCAGCACCGCCCAGTAATCAGGGGCAGGAAAACTTGTGAAAGTGCCGGTGGGAGGAAAACTCCACAGGAGAGGGGGGAAGACGCACCTCCCACATGAACTGTAAATAAACACACAGGCCTGAGAATGCAGGTGCAGTGTCACCTTTCTCATTGTGCTTGGAAAGGGGAAAGCTTGTAGCAGAGGCTCCTGCACAGGAGAACTCTGAGCAAACAAAGCCTGTGGGGCCAGGTGAGTGTTAAGCTCACCCCAGAGATCTTCATAAATAATGCATCCAGCAACAGCAGGCTGACAGCAGCGGGCAGGCAAGCCACAGCCACAGATACCTTTCTCAGTACTGTCTCCAGACTCTTTTTTTTCTTCTTCGCCCTAACTTTGATGAGAGAACAAACAAATTACACCTGCATGCTGAAAAACTTACTGAAACTGTATTGCATTTGAACTTGGGACACTTGGTGGGTTTTTTTGTGTGTGTGTGTGTGTGTGTGTGTAGTTTTGTTCTACTTTATGTGTCCCTTTTGATGAGACAACTACAGAATAACATCTGAGGCACCATCTCCAGGACTGGAGACTGAGACAGACACCCAAATTATTAAGACTGAAACTTCATTGCATTTGAACTTGGAGGTTTTTTTTTAAATTTTCCATTTTCATTTTATGTTAATTCATTTTTATATATAGATATTTCTTTCATTTACTTATTTTTTAATTTTTATTTTTATTATCTTTTTCTTTTTGATTTTCAATCCTCTCTCTGTCTCTCTAATGCCTCTTCAGCTTACTGTTGATTAGTATACCAACACTCCCTGTTTATACCTTTGAAACTTTCTTGTCTGATAACCTGTTCTGTTTTCTCCTTCTTGTCTGTGTATTTGTTTTCTCCTTTTCCTTAACTTCTTGCTTTCCATCTCAGCTCACCCTTCCATTCTAAATATTACCATTGTTATTATTACAAGCTAGAAAATACTTAAGTGCACACAGTACAGGGACAGTAACAACACCAAAGACAATGATGGGAAGACAGAAAAAACAGGGAAACCAGTTTCCCCACAGAAAATATTAGTACAGGAACCAGAGGGAAATGAAGAAAACAGATACTCAGATCCAGACTCCAACAAAATGAAGATAAACTATGCCAAAGGACCCAATGAAGCCCACAAGAATAATTTAAAAGGAGACATACTACAGGTACTCAATGAGAATTTTATAGAGATGATACTGGATAGTGTCAACCAAAATGTACAGGAGACACTCAAGAAATTCCAAGATAGCAAAAATAGTGAATTTGAAAAAGCAAAAGAAGAAATAAAGGAAACCATAGAAGCACTGTATAAACACCAAAGTGAAACAGAGAACATGATGAATAAAGGGATAAATGAACTCGGGACAAAATTAGACAACATTAAAGAGGAAACCACACAGGATATGGAAAACCAGAAAAAAGAATGAAACAGAACTGCAAAACAAAATGGAAGGCCAATCCAGCAGAATAGAGCAAACAGAAGACAGAATCTCAGAACTTGAAAATGAAATGGTAATTAAAGGAAAAACCAAAGAACTATTAATTAAACAACTCAAGACCTGTGAAAAGAAAATGCAAGAACTCACTGACTCCATCAAAAGACCAAACTTGAGAATCCTGGGCATCGAAGAAGGAGAAGGGGTGCAAGCGAAGGGAATGCGTAATCTATTCAACAAAATAATAACAGAAAATTTCCCAAATATAGAGAAAGATATTCCCATACAGATGCAAGAGGCCTCCAGGACACCAAACAGACCATATCAAAATAGAACTACCCCACGACATATCATCATTAAAACAAGTTCAGAAACTAAGGAAAGAATATTGAAGGCTGTAAGAGAGAAAAAACAAGTAACATACAAAGGCAAACCCATCAAAATCACAGCAGACTTCTCAACAGAAACATTAAAAGCAAGAAGAGCATGGGGTGAGATCTTCCGGGCACTGAATGAAAATAACTTCAACCCCAGGATATTCTACCCAGCAAAACTATCATTCAAAATAGATGGAGCAATAAAAATCTTCCATGATAAGCAGAAACTAAAACAATATGTGCCCACGAAGCCACCACTACTAAAGATTCTGCAAGGGATTCTGTACACAGAAAGTGAAACCCAACTTAACCATGAAAAGACAGGCAGCACCAAACCACAGCAAAAGAAAAAGGAAGACAGTAGAGAGTAACCTCAATTTAGGTACACACAATCAAACCTCAAAACAACTAAGACAACTAAATGACAGAAATCACCACATACCTATCAGTTCTAACACTTAATGTTAACGGACTTAATTCACCCATCAAAATGCACCGCTTGATGAAATGGATTAAAAAGGAAGATCCAACAATTTGTTGCTTACAGGAGACCCATCTCACTGACAGAAATAAGCATAGGCTTAGGATGAAAGGCTGGAAGAAGATTTACCTAGACAGTGGCCCCCAAAAACAGGCAGGAATAGCAATACTTATCTCTGACAAAGTAGACTTCAAACCTACATTGATCAAACGAGATAAAGAAGGACATTCCATACTAATAAAAGGGGAAATAGACCAAAAAGAAATCATCAACCTGATCATAATGCAGTAAAAGTAGAGCTCAACAACAAAAGTAAAGACAAAAAACATGCTGGAAACTAAATAATTCATTACTTAATGAAGAATGGATCATCAATGAAATAAAAGAGGAAATTAAAAAGTTCCTGGAAGTCAATGAAAATGAAAACACAACCTACCGGAACCTATGGGACACAGCTAAGGCAGTCCTGAGAGGAAAGTTTATAGCCATGAGTGCATATATTAAAAAGACTGAATGATTCCAAATCAATGACCTAATGATACATCTCAAACTCCTAGAAAAACAAGAACAAGCAAATCCCAAAACAAATAGAAGGAGAGAAATAATAAAAATAAGAGCTGAAATCAACGAAATAGAAACCAAAAAAAAACATACAAAGAATTAATGAAACAAAAAGTTGGTTCTTTGAAAAAATAAACAAGATCCATAGACCTCTGGCAAACCTGACTAAAATGAGAAAAGAAAAAACCCAAATTAGTAGAATCAGGAATGCAAAAGGGGAGATAACAACAAACACCATGGAAGTCCAGGAAATCATCAGAGACTACTTTGAGAACCTATATTCAAATAAATTTGAAAATCTTAAAGAAATGCACACATTTCTAGATACATATGATCATCCAAAACTGAACCAAGAGGAAATTAATCACCTGAATAGACGTATAACACAAAATGAAATTGAAGCAGCAATCAAGAGTCTCCCCAAAAAGAAAAGTCCAGGACCTGATGGATTCTTTGCTGAATTCTATCAGACCTTTAAAGAAGAACTGCTACCAACCCTCCTTAAACTGTTCCACAAAATAAAAAGGGAAGTAAAGCTGCCAAACACATTTTATGAAGCAAGTATTACACTTATCCCAAAACCAGGCAAAGACACCTCCAAAAAGAAGAACTATAGGCCAATCTCCTTAATGAACATTGATGCAAAAATCCTCAACAAAATAATGGCAAACTGAATTCAACAACACATCAAAAAGATTATTCACCATGACAAAGTAGGCTTCATCCCAGGAATGCAGGGGTGGGTCAACATACGAAAATCAATAAACGTAATAAACCACATTAACAGAAGCAAAGACAAAAACGACTTGATCATCTCAATAGATGCAGAAAAAGCCTTTGATAAGATCCAACATCATTTCATGATAAAAGCTCTAAGAAAACTAGGAATAGAAGGAAAGTACCTCAACATTATAAAAGCTATATATGACAAACCTACAGCCAGCATTATACTTAACAGAGAAAAACTGAAACCATTCCCTGTAAAATCAGGAACCAGACAAGGATGCCCACTGTGTCCATTCCTATTCAACATAGTACTGGAATTCCTAGCCAGAGCAATTAGGCCAGAAAAAGGAATAAAAGGAATACAAATAGGTAAAGAAACTGTCAAAATATCCCTATTTGCAGACGACATGATCCTATACCTTAAAGACCCAAAAACTCTACCCAGAAGCTATTAGACATCATCAATAGCTATAGCAAGGTAGCAGGATATAAAATCAACATAGAAAAATCATTAGCATTTCTGTACACTAACAATGAGCAAACTGAAAAAGAATGTATGAAAACAATTCGATTTACAATAGCCTCAAAAAATATCAACTACCCAGGTGTAAACCTAACAAAAGATGAGAAAGACCTCTACAAGGAAAACTATATACTTCTGAAGAAAGAGATTGAGGAAGACTATAGAAAGTGGAGAGATCTCCCATGCTCATGGATTGGTAGAATCAACATAGTAAAAATGTTGATACTCCCAAAAGTAATCTACATGTTTAATGCAATTTCATCAAAATTCCAATGACATTCATTAAAGAGATTGAAAAATCTGCCATGAAATTTATATGGAAACACAAGAGGCCACGAATAGCCGAGGCAATACTCAGTCAAAAGAACAATGCTGGAGGTATCACAATACCTGACTTCAAACTATATTACAAAGCAATAACAATAAAAACAGCATGGTACTGGCACAAAAACAGACATGAAGACCAGTGGAACAGAATAGAGGACCCAGATATGAAGACACACAACTATAACCAACAAGTCTTTGACAAAGGAACTAAAAATGTATGATGGAGAAATAGCAGCCTCTTCAACAAAAACTGCTGGGAAAACTGGTTAGCAGTCTGCAAAAAAACTGAAACTAGATCCATGTATATCACTCTATAGCAATATTAACTCAAAATGGATCAATGATCTTAATATCAGACCACAAACTCTAAAGTTGATACAGGAAAGAGTAGGAACTACTCTGGAGTTAGTAGGTATAGGTAAGAACTTTCTCAACAAAACCCCAGCAGCACAGCAACTAAGAGATAGCATAGATAAATGGGACCTCATAAAACTGAAAAGCTTCTGTTCATGAAAAGAAATGGTCTCTAAACCGAAGAGAACACCCACAGAGTGGGAGAAAATATTTGCCAGCTACACATTGGGCAAAGGACTGATAACCAGAATATATAGGGAACTTTAAAAACTAAATTCTCCCAAAACTAATGAACCAATAAAGAAATGGGCAAGTGAACTAAACAGAACTTTCTCAAAAGAAGAAGTTCAAATGGCCAAAAAACATATGAAAATATGCTCACTATCTCTAGCCATAAAGGAAATGCAAATTAAAACCACACTAAGATTCCACCTACCCCTGTTAGAATAGCCATCATTAGCAACATCACCAACAACAGGTGTTGGCGAGGATGCGGGGAAAAAGGAACCTCTTACACTGTTGGTTGGAATGTAAACTAGTACAACCACTCTGGAAAAAAATTTGGAGGCTACTTAAAGAGCTAAACATTGATCTACCATTTAATCCAGCAATACAACTCTTGGGGATATACCCAAAAGACTGTGACACAGGTTACTCCAGAGGCACCTGCACACCCATGTTTATTGCAGCACTATTCACAATAGCCAAGTTATGGAAACAGTCAAGATGCCCCACCACCGACGAATGGATTAAAAAAATGTGGTATCTATACACAATGGAATTTTATGCAGCCATGAAGAAGAACGAAATGTTATCATTTGCTGGTAAATGGATGGAATTGGAGAACATCATTCTGAGTGATGTTAGCCTGGCCCAAAAGACCAAAAATCGTATGTTCTCCCTCATATGTGGACATTAGATCAAGGGCAAACACTACAATGGGATTCGACTTTGAGCACATGATAAAAGCGAGAGCACACAAGGGAGGGGTGAGGATAGGTAAGACACCTAAAAAATTAGCTAGCATTTGTTGCCCTTAACACAGAGAAACTAAAGCAGATATCTTAAAAGCAACAGAGGCCAATAGGAAAATGGGACCAGGAACTAGAGAAAAGGTTAGATCAAAAAGAATTAACCTAGAAGGTAACACACACACACAGGAAATTAATGTGAGTCAACTCCCTGTATAGCTATCCTTATCTCAACCAGCAAAAACCCTTGTTCCTTCCTATTATTGCTTATACTCTCTCTACAACAAAATTAAAAATAAGGGCAAAATAGTTTCTGCTGGTATTGGGGGGGGGGAGAGGGAGGGGGCGAAGTGGGTGGTAAGTGAGTGGGTGGGGGCAGGGGGGAGAAATTACCCAAGCCTTGTATGCACATATGAATAATAAAGTTAAAAAAAAGTTAAATTAAAAAAAAAAAGATACACAAAGATGAGGACCTCCTTTCATCTCAGATTAAATGTACAGCTGAATGAGGGATACTGAAAAAATAAATCCATACCACAACAAATAAATCTATCACACATTATATTCCAGTGGATACATTAAAAACGCTGATGTGCAATTTTAAAGCTTTGACATTTGCAATTTGCCAAAGACTACTTATTTTCAGCTACTTAAATCATGATAAAATTGTAGATGTTCAAGATAAAAATATGCAGGAGATACAAACTTTCCAAATACTTTGGAAGGTTAGTCAGAAAATCATTATAATAGTCAAGATACTACTTGTGCAAAAGGAAAAGTGTGCAGCTTCAAAGAGAAAAAGAGGAATATCAGCACACAGAAAAGAAAGGGTAACAATGAAAATATTTGCACTGACAAAAGATAGTTTTAAATTAGAGGAAGTAGAGAGAGTAAATGAGTAAAATTAAATATTTTAATTCCTCAAAGGATAATTGAATGGAAGTGAGGTAGAAGAACATGAACCGAGTTAAAATTAAATCTAGTGTTATTTCATATTAACTATCTAACTTCGGGCCAGTTACAAAACATATCTGAGACTCAGTTTTCTCAGATGTAAATGAGGGTATGTTTTATAGCTTATTAAAGACTGAATGTTGAAATATGATCAGTCACCACCTATTAAACTTGATGAATATTTACTGAATTTATGAAAATTCAAATAATTACTATCATTGTACTTTTTTTCTTATTGAAGTTATATTATTATTATTTGGTTAGTACTCCAATTAAAAAATCTTAGTTAGGATTTTGTTGTACTAGTACTAGAAAATCTATGAGGATTTTGCTCAGCATCTGGTCACTGGATTAATGCCCAGAAAAAATATGGAGAATACTCCTTCATTTCACACACCTGAAACCTTTTTTTTGGGTAGAAAGGGAGTACATTGATACTGCCAAACAAATATTGAATACAAGAAGTTATGTTATTAATTATTCTAACATTTAAATGCTTAAAGTATGAATTTTGTGTGATATGTAAAAATTGAAGGTGTGTGAAATCCGACGTTTACCTTTCTGTAAGGGATCTCTATTCATCATTCTTTGCCAATCGTGAGTAATTGTTAACCAATGACAGGGTTGTACACTAAACTCATATTTTTGCCAGAATGACAGTTAATACAAGAGAGAAATATATTTTATTATAGGACCAAAATACAAAATATAATAGAAATATACTTATGTACTTTAACAACTCAGCTCGTGCATAATTTGAGTTCTGAAATACATAGTATGTTATTCGAAGAAAAAACTACCCTCCCTTTACATACTCAAGCAACTTTGAGTTGAGTAGCAAAGCATCTTTGGAGCTAGCTGTTAGTAGATAAAATTTAACAAGAGTGAATTTTGTTGCAAAAATACTTTGAAACTCAAAATATAGTTATATTTTCTGCTAAATTCATAATAATGAAAATAATACTCAGGGCTGAAGTATAGAGTGCTTGCTTACCATCACAATGCCTTGACTTTGGTCTTCAGAACAAATAAAACAAATCAGTATCTTCTAATACTAGGAAACATACTTATATTTACAAAAACATTTTAAACTCCTAGGCTTTTGTTTATATAAAAGTTATAACACATTATGTTGGCCAAGATTAGAGTAGTCTTGGTGAAGGCAGACTCTTGACCTCCTGGGCTGATGCTAAAGTGTGTTGAGCCTGAGTCTTATAGCCACAAAGATCAACACATTGTCAGTGTCATACCCAAGCACATGACAAAGCCATTGGCCATCCAGGCTGATAAATGACTTTTTCTTATTTAGTACCAGGTCTTTGTGTGTTTCCAGGGTTGTTCTAGAACCATATCTATGAGCTCAGTATTGGTAATACTGCTGCTGCTAGGATTAGGAAGTGGTGGTGAAGACAGTCCTTTAGCCACCCTGGCTAGTGATAATCTAGGTCACACCTAACAATCATAGTTAGCAGAGGCCTGCACAGTCTTAGGAGCAGGGCAAGTGTTCTACAGTTCCAATCAAAGTTTGGAACTGATGGAACCAAAGTTGAGGTCTATCCTCCAAGTGCACAGGTCTCCACTAACTGCTGGTGAGGTGAGCTGAAGTTAGAGGTACTTTCTGTGAGCTCTGGCCTGCATATACAGAGCAGTTTCTAGAGGGAATTTTGTCTCAGCCTAGAAAGCCTAACTTGGCTCTGAAACAAAGTCCCCCATTAGCTTTTTTGCCTTGGTCGTCTTTGATAGAGCCTTTGCTCCCCATTCTGTGAGGAGCAATGGTGGAGACTGTCTGTGCTGTCTGATCTAATGCAATTCAAGCAGCTCAGGATGTATATATTGGCCTGTCAGTAGAGGTTGTGCAACTTTGCTGGGCATTGGGTTCTACCATGGTGGGCCTGGTTCAGGGTATCAAGACAGAGATCTGGACTTAGTTCAAGGGTGAGACTGTGCACTGTGCTGCTTGGATTTGTGGGAGAGCAACATGGGTAACTGTTAGCTTTCTATGCTTTCTTCTTTCTTTCTTATCTAATTATAATTGTTTAAAACTTGTTTCTTTGGTAATACTTTCATGAGAAAAAGTATAAATTGTTTTTATTTTGTTTTAAAGTAAGAAAATTCGCAGATAATAATGAAATATCAGTTTACTTTAAGTCATATTTTCATAAATGTCATAATCAATTCAGCTTAAAGCAATAAGGAATTAAAGAGAAAGCATGCTCCAAATCTTTATTTCATACTGTGAGAGAGAAAAAGCAGTGCTTTTATCATTGTTTACTTGTTGAGTAGCTCAGACATAACTCTTTGAAGACTTTCAGTGGTGACACAAACTTTATTGTGTATAATATGGAATTAGTTTCATAGTAGCTTAACAGCTCCAGAGGCAATACTGTATCTTAATTTAGTATTGTTCTTTTTACAACCAGTTCTTACTCCCTTTTCCCAAAATAAGTATAATTTCTTTCATTTTCTTTGCTTCTAACAGTTTTCTAAGTCTATTGACTGACCTTATGATCAGTAAAACTTCTCAATACCATTTAAAACCAAATAATCAAAGCAAACATTGAAATTAATGTGAAGTGATATAATAATTACAATTTTACAGTTAAATTCTCTTGTGGTTTATGTATATGTAAGTAGTACAGGTATTTTATTAGCACATAATAAACACTCAAATAATAAGCAACCATGGTTAAACTATATTAATTATGTATTAGTATTTGCATATCAATCACATAATAATAGCCATTAATACTACTATCAATTTGCATATTTATTAAAAGTATTGGCACATGCCATCATATTATAATAATTACATTTCCGTATAAACTTAATTGATTGATAAGTTTCTCACACATGCAGGTACATGTAAAATTGGGTAAGCTAAGAAACTGGGCACACTACGGATGGCATTTGTTTCAATTAGTGAGGCCAGTCTTAGGCAAGCAGCTGCCTGGTGTCCATCCCTAGGTGAATGACGATGCAATTCATTTACAATGAAGAATTCTTAATGGTAACAATTTTTCCTGTTACTGGACACAGAAATTACATATTTCCTTCATTTGAGATAGAAAATTTACTTCTTCCAAAACAGTTTTTAATTGCCCTTGGTCTTTCTTCTGACTGCATTTAGTTAAAAAGTATTGTGTTCAAATGATCTTTCTTGGTTTCATTTTTTATTCTATGAAGAAAAAGATAAGTTTTTTCTTCTGTTCAGAAAGGAAAATATGCTCAAAGCACTATTTTAATTTGGTAATCACTTTATTCAGAGCAATTAATTCTATTCCTGTTCTTACAAATAAAAACTTATGTTAAATAATTTTCTCAAAAACTTCACTAGATTATTATTAGCAGTTTCATTGCAATAATGAACTATTTTGTGCCAGTTTTTAATTTTTAACATAATGAGAAATTTTAGTTATACAAAAATTTTAAAAGAATTTTACAGTGTATATCCATATAATAATATCTTAGATCCTGTCATTAGCACATGTACTACAGATGTTACACGATTTAAAACATACTATTTGCAGGTAAATGGATGGAAATGGAGAACATCATTCTGAGCAAGGTTAGCCAGGATCAGAAGACCAAAAATCTTGTGTTCTCACTCATATGCAGACTTTAGATCTAGGGCAAATATAGCAATGTGGTTGGACTTGGATCATATGACAAGGGCAGAGCACATATGGGAGATATAGGAATAGGTAGAAAACCCAAAACATGAAAGCGTTTGATGTCCCCACTACAGAGGAACTAATACAGAAACCTTAAAGTGACAGAGGTTATCATGAGAAGGGGATCAGGAACCAATGTAAAGATCATTTAGAGATGAATCAACATGGATTGTAACACATGTGTACATGGAAGCAATGCTAGGAATCTTTCTGAATAGCTATCCTTAACTAGCAAAAATGCATTGTCTTTGTTATTATGCTTTTTGTCTTCTCTTCAACAAAATTAGAGATAAGGGCAGAACAGGTACTGCCTGGAAGTGGCGGGGGGCAGAGGTTGGGGGAAGAAGACAAGGCGGAGAAATGACTCAAACAATGTACACACATGTGAATAAATGAATAATAAAATATTTTTTAAAAATCAGGAAAACAAACATACCAATCTGTCTTATTTTATGCAGTAAACATATGCTGTAGAAATGTATGTACTTCTAGAAACTACCAAATGTCTCAGCCTTCTTAACATTAACTAGAATTCAATACTTGTTTAGTTTATTCTTTTGATGAAAAAATTTATATACATTAAATTTTAAAATCTTAAAGGAATATTTGACAAATTTTGATACAAAAAATATGTTTTTAAACATTATGATCAATTGAGAAATTTTGCTTGATTTTTTCTAGAAGATCTTTACCCCAGCTCAAATCCTAGAGCAAACATTGCTGTCATATTTTTTTTATCATATTATAGATTTGTTCTGTAAGTAATGTCCTGGCATCTTGAAATAGTGTTCACATTGTTTTGTTAGAAGTTGCACTTTTGTAGAATGTTAACAAGAAAGAGTTATAAAATTTTACAAAAAAAAAAAAATCAAAAACAATGCCAACAGGAGGAAATCAGTTTGAATAAAAGTCCTGAACAAAGAAACATAGTATTTTACAGTAATACCAATTTTAACACAGATATTTTAAGAGATAACAATTTGTTTGAAAAATAAATATTTGTTAGAGTCATTTTCCATGAGTTTGATTGTGAATGCTTTAGAAATGGTTCAAAACTGTGAATAAAAATTACTTTAGAATTTTGAGAAAAGTTTAGCAATTGACAAAACAATCTAGTTACTTTTATTTTATACAGCATTTTAGCATATCAATGATGATTGACAATGTCATAGCAGGACTGCCAAATTCTTAATAATCCCAAAAATACATTTAAATTTTTTAACAATGTAAATAATGACATAAATACATATATGTGTTTTGTCGACAATAGTTTCCTTTTATGAAAAAGTGAATCTCCATTTACTTTTGTCTTATATGAATAAATGAAATGGTTTTGAAAGTAAATTAGAATGCATTTGTTGACCAATTTCCATCCTAGATGACCAATGTCCAATTAAGTATTATAATGGGTGCACATTGGGGACATATAATTATTTTTATTATAGATGATGAACATAATACAATTAAGAACACATAAACAAAACAGAAAAGCGATATGACCACTAACAATTTTAAATTAGAGGATATCAGCTTGATAAAGTATTTTCCTAAGCTTTTGGTTTTAAAAAACTTATATAGGGAAGGAACATAAATATAGTAAAATTTAGAATTTTGGCTCAAATAGGATAGCTACTATAATATGGCTCTACCTTTTAACAGGTCTACACCATTCAGGAAAATCAGAACTTTTATAGGTTCTCTTATAGTTTCAAGGGACAGTGCAGGTGACCGCAAATACGCATTTCTTTATGTACAGGTTCATCTCATAGAAACAATAACACAAAATATTTATTTAGTGAAAGCAAACAGATGAACAGATGTAGAGCAACTATAAATAGCAGGATTGCTTAAAATGACAGGTTTTTTTTTTTTTTTCATCCCAATAGTGCTGAATACAACCTTCCTAAATGCCTAAAGCTATTTTTGTTGTTGTTGTTCTTCTTCTTTTTTTTCTTTTTTGGTGACGGAGCTTCCTGCTCTGGTTATTTTGGAGATAGGATCTTACAATCTATTTGTCATATTTGGCCTCAAAATGAGATCCTTCTATAGGGTATGTTCTGATGTGATTCTCTAGAAAACTACCACACATCAAGGGGACAGTGCCAGCACCTCTATTAGGACCCAAGTCATTTAGAAACAACCACAGTAGGCTGGAAAAAACATTTTTTCTCTTTTGTTTGGACCCTTGGAACCCTCATATAGATAAATCTAATGAAAGACAGTTATTGTAGATATCAGACTATTAGCCTTTATCAAGGCTATCATTGTGGTCACACACTAACGGAGGAAACGGCACAGAACACAATTACACTCATTCAGAGAGCACTCTTAGATGAATCTTCTTCTTTTTAGTCATAAGTTCATAATTTCAAATAAACTTGTCAGCTAGAATTTTTCCTCAGGGACAGCAAGATAGTGCTTTTCATTCTCATGCAAATAACAACAGAAATCTCTTCAAATGTTTGTGTGTACCTTTCTCTGTGTTGCTAGTTAACAACACAAAGTTAATCCAAATTTTACTTTCTAAAAAAACAGCAGAAGTCCAAATTAGTTGAAAAGACCATTGGCTCAAAAGAGTCCTAGAACAACATAGAAAAGTATACTGATTGAAAAAGACTTTCCAGGGGTCAGATTTCAGGGCTATTTGAGTGCAAATATTCATTTCTCTGCTTCAGCAAATGATGTTAAAAAAGAAACTGATGCTAGTCTGAAATGAAAATAAATTGAACGACATCAAAATAAATGTAATTTTGATAGTCGCCTGGGGCCCTCCTTTCCTTTAGGGTCTGCTAGGTGCTAGTAGCTAGTGCTTTAAAGGGCCTGTTTTCTCCTGATTCTGCTTGCCAAATCTGTAACCAGAGTCAGACCTCTGGACTTGAACTCCCCTTACAATTCTTATGACAATAATGTTGTAGTTTTAGGCATCTTAAATGTTTCGTTTTGTTCTAATCATTTTAAAAATCTAATTTGTTTATTTGGTAATCAATTTTGCACTGAATATTATGTCATTTCTATATACCAGGACTTATATATGGCAAACTTTCCATTAGTTGAGTTGTTAAAAATCCTAATAACCATTAACTTTATTCAAAATTTTTTACATATTTTTACATTTTGCATATATTATGCACTCAGTACATTCATACTGTTATATTCCATGAGAAAAAATAAAGTTAAAGCTATGAAAAATAAGATTACAAAGATACAATAAGAACTATTTTATGAACAAAATACTTTAATATCTCAGTCAAGAGTTGGTGAAAAAATGTACTTTGGAATCTTCTTTGGTCCTTTATTGAGGAAATTATAAAAGTATTTAGACATTCAGTCTGGACTAGTTTTCAGGAGCTGAAAAATTAAAAGTTGGAAAAGATGCTGTTGAAAGCAAAGGAAAACAAAAATAATCACATAAATAGGAATGGCCTAATGGTTATTATTCTCTTATTCTTCTGATTGATCAGGACTAAGTCCCCTGTGAAAAACAACAACATGGCAGAGATATATTTATTTTGCACAACGGATATTCATTTTTCAATTTATTTCTTTTGCCATATTCAAGAAACAATTTTGGAAAATCACTTTTAAATGATAATACTATGCCATCTGCCTAAACAAATTGCTACACAATAGTCTACAGACGAACCTTTACAACAGAGTTGAAAATAGATTTTATTGTTGTAGTGAATGGCTTTTGGACCACAAAAGCTGTACCTTGCTTTTTAAATCTTTTATAATATTCTTTTCCTTGCTCCTAAAGCTAGTGTTGTTCGTTCTTTTTTAAAATGCTGCTCCCTTTATTGACACAAAGATTACTATCAGATGTTACCTAGACTACTTAACCATTTATCATAATGCCCATTAAGCTATGTGTCTATGAATGTATGGAAATACTACTAAATAATGCTGGGCACAGACCCTCAGTGCACTGATATATCAGGATAAGCAATAAAATGTTTTATTGGCTTGAGACGCAGTACTTGAAGACAGGGTTACAAAGGTCCCCTGTGCTCTGTTTAAGAGAATATATCAAATGATTTCATTGGATACTGTTCTCATGTAAACTAACAAAATGGGAGACCTAGCTATACTATCATTCCTTTTACTAAGTTGTCATCTAGAGAGAATCACTCGAATTTAAGAATTTTTTAAGGCTGCAATTGTGTCCTTCCAGTGTTTTCAAGGAGTGCTACAACTAGATGCAGGACATAACAACAAAAATAAGGTGGCTGCCATAAGCTGTGAGAGCACAATTATTCTGTTTATATCATGAAACTTCCAGTAGGTTGCAGTAACAGATTAGTAACACAGTACACTAAAATCAGCAAAGACCTGAAGAATATGTTATATAATATCTGTTAAGGTATTACTTTCTAAATCTTACATAGCATTGCTTTAACATCCATAGCCATTATTACAAAGAAGGTGAAATACTTAAAGATTTTTAAAAATCTGAATGAACAGATTTTATTGATGTTGGAATTTTTAACAGGCCCTATGATCAGAGAAACATTTTCAAATACACTATACATCTTAATTTGCAAAGTATAATTACTTAATATCACCTACAAATTCATTGTAGTTCTTCAGGTATATTTTCATTTTCCTAGCCTTGATTTTTAGGTGGGATGTAGGATATAAAATATAATACTAAGTTGTAAAGTAATTTAAGCTAATAATTATTTTATGTTTATTTTGGTACTCATTCAAGTTCTGTGGAAATGTAGCAGAATTTCCCTTTTCTATTATTTGAAGTTTCATATCACCCTATGGCTGCAGTTTAAAAACTGGGGGAAGATTTTTCCAAAGTTTCCTTTCATCCTTCATAGTGCCTTGCAATGTTCGTGATGTAGCTGCTCCATTATCAACTGACAGGAAAGCATGGAATGGAATGGAAAGCCAGACAACCCCTGATGTGCTTAAAACACAAGCAAGAAGTAAAAGCTGGTTGGGAGATTTGTCAGTACTGGACAACTTAGACTATCTTGACTGATATTCAATGGAGTGCTGACATAACATAGACTAAGAAAATGTGCTATTGTTCTAGTGGTCAGTTGGTTACACATATTGCAGGATGGCAAGTTGGTGATCCATATGGTAGTGCCATTTACTAGGAAAGGAAAACATATTCCAGAAGAATTTGTATTTCTAGGGGAAGAGGTTGCACATTTTAACTTTGCAAATGTTTATTTTGTCTTTTGATTGTTAGAACTGCATTTAGGTAGTAAAATATAACAAAAGCCAGGCACAGTGATTCATGGCTATAATCCATGCACTATAGAAGCTGAGGAAGGAGGATTTTGTATTTAAAGTTAGCCTGGGCTAAACATGGAAACTCTCCATCAAAAAAACAAATAACAACAAAAACAGGTACTACTTAAGAATTGTAACAAAGGAGAATAAAATGCAGAAATTTGGGGTCTTGAAGGAATAGAAGAACCAAATGTTTCTTAACTCCAAATCACAAATGATAGAACTGAAAATGTTCTTGAGAATCACAGTCATTTAAATTTCAGCCTTGGGTGGAACTGGAGAACATCATTCTGAGTGAGGTTAGCCTGGCCCAAAAGAACAAAAGTCATATGTTATCCCTCATATACGGACATTAGATCAAGGGTAAACACAACATGGGGATTGGACTTTGATCACATGATAAAGCGAGAACACACAAGGGAGATATGAGGATAGGTAAGACACCTAAAAAACTAGATAGCATTTGTTGCCCTCAATGCAGAGAAACTAATGCAGATACTTTAAAGTGACAGAGGCCAATAGGAGAAGGGAACCAGGAACTAGAGAAAAAGTTAATTTGAGAAGAATTAATTTAGAAGGTAACACACATGCACAGGAAAGCAATGTAAGTCAACTCCCTGTATAGCTATCCTTATCTCAACTAGCAAAAACCCTTGGTCCTTCCTATTATTGCTTATACTCTTCAACAAAATTAGAGATAAGGGAAAAATAGTTTCTGCCTGGTAGCAGAGGGGTGGGGGAGAGAGGGAGGGGGTGAGGGGGAGAAGGAGGGAGCAGGGGGGTAAGGGAGGGAGAGAAAGGACCCAAACATTGTATGCACATATGAATAAGAGAAAAATAAATAAATAAATAAATAAATAAATAAATTTCAGCCTTGTGGCTGGGCAGCATGGCTCACATCTGTAATGTCATCACAGGAACTGAGGAGGCACAGATCAGGAGGATTGTGGTTCAAATCAGTACCCATCTCAAACAACAAGCCAAGAATGGTGATGCATCATGTAATCCCAATTAAGAAGGAGGGACAGTCAGGAGGGTAGAAGTCCAACATTGGCCTCAGGCAAAAATGTAAAAAACAGGGGCTTTTAAGGACATGGCTCAAGTGATAGAGCACTTGCCCAGAAAGGACAAGGCCCTGAGTTCAAATATCTATACTGCAAAAAAATTTAGACTTGTAGCAAATATATAATCAGGCTGTAACTATTAGAGTCATTACTTAATCTTATAAATAAATAAGATGTTTTAAAGCAGAGGCCAAATTATGATTGTAGCACACAGCAAATCCTTTCAATTTAAGAAGTAGCTTGGACAAGGTCACAAATCTAAATTTCATAGAGTCAATCTGCTTCCATTCAAGTTGTGATAAAAGACATTGTGTGTGAGGGGAGAAAGCAATATATATATAAAAATCCAAGATTGTATGTAGAAAAAGCCTTTCATGTAACTTTTATCCAATGGAGATCAGTAGAATAAAATATATATGAAGCCATGTAAGCTTTAATAGAATTGTAGGATTACAGTAATAAATATTGGGAATTCAAAGAACTTTGAAACTTCAATGATCAAAAGCAGATTGAGAAAACTGGTCACCTCAAAGAAAACATTCTCTAGTTTCCACCACATGTTAAAAATAAAAATAATGGAAAATGGAGCATCTATCAGTGTGTGTGGGGTGGAGGGTCAAGGAACACTGAAATTTATAGACTGGGGGATCCATTTCATGAAATGTATTTGTGGCTTATTTAAGAAATACTATCCACTATTAAAGGATCCATCTCACCAATGTCCAGTGGAATGTGAGAATTACCATGGTCCCATACCACCTCTTTCAAAGTAGGAGCACTTATTACCTGGTATAGTACCAAAATTTTATGTCAGTATATAAGCTTTCTAACTTTTAAGTTTTAGTTATAGATTCATAGATACAAAGAGTCATATGCAAAGTGGATGGGAAAAGTACTAGGTATCACTAAAGTTGATGAACTTTAAATTAGACCCAGTGAGTGAGTGGAATTTATGGATTAACTGCCATGGAGAGGGAGTAAACAGATTCACTATGTAGGAAAGTGAATACATTGAATAAGGGGTGACAAAATAGTCAGACTATAACAGTTTTTATTATTCTACTTAACATTCCCAGTTCTCCAGAGCATTGTGAGTGTAGGAATGTACAGGACTTGACTGACCCTATCAGATCACTTGATATATTAATCCATTTGAAAAGGAGTAGTCAACCTACCTAGGGGTGTAACTGAGAATATGCAAAGCCTTGGGTTCAATTACCAATATTAAACAAAACAAAACAGAAGAATTGACAAGCACCTCTTTCAAAAAATTTGAAAAGAAAAATTTGGGACACAGATCCAATCTTTATATACTGCCTTTCTTTCAGATTTATTTTCTTTCCCTTCTGCAAATGGTGCCTGCTTTTCATTTGGGAGTGGAGAACAATGGCCCCAAGGAACAGCACCCCTCAACAACTCTGAGCTCTATTTGTAGCATAAATAAGAAGTCCTTAAATGTTCTTTTAATACAATAAAGCTTAAAATATATCTATGTAATAGTTTCTCATAAGCATACTGAAGTGTTTCCAAATATAGACACCAATTGCCAAATTTTAAAGACTTGTTAACCTTTTAACAATGTGAAAACTATGGAAATGTAATATTCCTATTGATGGTAAATCACATTTCATTAATTTTAAATATGAATTCATAAAGTTTATTAGTAGAAACCAAGACACTAAAGTAAAATTTTCCAGAACTTTTCTATTCTTTCAATATCCAGTCAATTAAAAAATATGATGCTTAATATGACTTTGGAAAATGTGTATCTCTAGCTAGCCTTCATTTGTGAATCCTGGATCCTACATCTAATTGACTATCTTGAGCAACACATTTGTATGAGATGATACGAAATAATTTTAAAATACTCATAAATTTTTATATTAGAGGACCACTTTACTTGTTGCTGTGATCTTCAGAATATTCTCATTAAATTGGAATGGCTTAGTAGAAGAGTAAACCGTCTTCCAGATATTCGTGGAAAATTATCACATAAGATTTTCAGTAAATACCAAAATAACATTAATTATAGATTTAGTTTTAATAAAACTAAGGAAATATAATTGAATATTCCACTACTAGATTGGTAATAAATTTCTAAGCATACCATCAATGACAAAAAAGAGGAAAAATACTGAAATTAGTACAGAAGTATTAAGAGCCTTTTTTAAGTAATAAAATTACGAGAAAAATGCAATGGATTTCTGTGAAACATTACAAAGGGTTAGTATCTTTATGAGCATAAACACCAAGGTAGTATAAATACTGGGAGTTCTGCAGAAACTTGATCTAAAGCTAAAACAATAACTCAAAAGGACAGAATTTTGAGTATTCAATACTAAAAAGTTTGACTTAATTAGTGCTCATAGAAATCTAGGTGAAAAAAGTAATATTCCAAATCCCACATATAAAAATAGACAAGGTCTTCAAAAAGATATAGATGGTGTTAGGCTGACAGTCTCATAGACCAGTGAGGATTCTGTAGTCAAAGCAGTTTGACAAAGTATATGCATATGTACTTACAATTATATTTTTGAGAATCATAATTTTTAAAGAATACAACTTTTATAAATAAGCAGAAATTTAAAACACTCATTTTCCCACAAAATGTTGATTATTGCTCTTTATGTCATTATAAACAAACTTGATAAAATATAAAAGTCTAAAGAAGTTGAAGGCTGAATAATTCATGGTGTTTTGTCTCAATAGTTATATAGTCTTTAAAATTATGTCTGTGAAAAGCTTCAAGAATATGTGAAAATATTTATGTAAAAATTATTAGATAAAGACAGAAGAGGTAGTTAACACAAAACATGAAAATCTTAACTAAATTTTATTCTCACAATTGAAATTATAGAAAACTTGAATTTTAGTTTTACACAAAGCATGATTAAAACTCTCTTTGCAAGCATGAATTAGTTTATTAGTAATTGAAAAGTGAAGTACAACCCTCATTATATTTTTCAAAAAAGGAATAGATATGAGAAAGGGGAAGTATAAGCTCTAATTGCAAAGTAATAAGGCTGTTTTAAATTCTAAATAAGAGAGGCTGTCAATAGCACCTAGTGTAATGTCCATATAATAAAAAACAACTATTGAATTATGAAAAATATTTCCTGAAGATCAGCTATATTCACAGGATATATCCTTCCTCTGTAGGTTTCAGATCAGATATACTAGAAAATAATTTTCCGTGAGGTTATTTCCTTGAGTGAAATTTATTGTTTTGTCTGAAAAATAAATGTACTTCCTTATAACATGTCTATAAATGTAATTTAAATGCCCTAGCTCTTCACTCCTAATTTGATTTACATGTAGGAAAATTATGCTTTTGAAAGATATAAACATTTTGTTTCATTCAATTTTAATAAATTAGTTCATAATTCAATGAATACAGGATTGTTAATATTGTGTGTTGATTATTTTTGAAATATATATTGCATCAAATAAAGTGAAATTAATTAGAAAAGGAATCAAATAAGTGTTAAGATCACTTTTTTTTCAATTGTTTATATAAAAATCAATGGGAATTAGTTTGAAAAGAAGCATAATAGTTATCTAATTACACTAAGATTTTTCCTTTTTAGAAAAAAATAATAATTAACCTTGTAGTTATTTCTGAAGTTTTAAACTACTTTAAATCATTTGGAAAATATAGTGTAAAATCATACTGCACCATTAAAAATAACTAGATTGCTATCATATTCAAAAATCAACGAAAAAGGGTTTTCTCACTAATTATTTTACAACATTATTAAATTAGCAATGACATGAAAGGTCAGAAAATGAGAATGATGAGTTGAGATCAAATTATTGTCAAAAACTATGTTGCAAATTAAGATCCAAGGTGAGATTCAATTCTCCTCTCATGATAGCTTGTTCAATCCACATGCGCTAAGGGAAATTTCTAAGGAGCTAACAGTAAAATGTTCCTAGCTTGGTTAGTAATCATGATGCTTTCTGGAGCTATGCTATTCTTGCAAAGCTAAACATTTTAAAAATGTTTATTGAGCCAAACTACTTTAAAAACTATTTTAATATTCAGAGCATTTTTTTAATCACTATGAAAGTAATGCTCTTGATTTCAATGAATGAAAAAAAAATCTAAATTTCTGGCTGGAAACACATGATCAATTGCCATAGCAACAACAGCATCAATCTCAGAAAGAATGATATTTGTGGATTGGATTAAAGTATCATCTTTCTATGAATTACAAAGTGAATGTATGGAAAATCAGATGCTGTGTCTACACACATATCAACTGAAGTAGGCAATAAAATTGAAACATTATAAAAATTTGAATGTTTTACTTTTGGCTAACTATATAATAGTTATTACCTGGATCAAATAAATATCTCACTGAGAATATATAAATAAACAGTATACTTGGTTAGTAAATATTTGAACATTCAAGAAAACTACAATATTGAATTTGAATCCTAGTTTTACTGTTAGTAATTCTGGAACAATTCCAAGTGAGTCTCTGTTTCTTCATCTATTAAGTGGAAATTATAATAGTACTTCAGTTATGGGATAGTTATAAAGATGAAATGCCATAATATACTTAAATACTTAGCAACTTTGCTGGCATAAAATAAGTTCTTGGTAAATTTCATCAGCCATATGATTACTTTTGCTTCTCAACTTGATTAAATGGAGAAATCCATGAAAATTTTGGTAAAATTGGGTATATTTATGAGTGCCTTTCCAGAGATGATTACCAGAGATGATTGTATCATGAGATGAGGTCTTGGAATGGATTAATTCTTTGAATAATTTGTGATATGATGGTGTGATTGGGAGGTGGTGAAAAGCAAGGGATTGGGCCTACTTGAAGGAAATAAGTCATTGGGGTGTGTCCTTGAAGGCTACCCATTTTTCTGGCTCCTTTCTGTATTCCTTCTCTTTATTTCCTGTCCACCATGAGGTGAACAGCCTCCTCTTCTACATATTCCTGCCACCAAAATTCTGCCTCTACCTTGGGCTCAGAATCAATAGAGACAAGGATTAAAATCCCTGAAACCGTGAGCTAAAATAAATCCTTCCTCTTCTGAGTTGTTTCTATCAAGTATTTGAAAAGGTTATTGGCTAATGGGCAAAAAAAGAGTGACTACCATCTATAAAATGCAAGAAAAAAATTTTTTATTGTTGTGCTGGGTAGGAGCACATTGTAGCATTTATAAAAGTTCTTACAATGTATTGTATATATCATAGGTGAAATAATTTCAAAAATTTAAATAAGCCTATTGTGGTGGCATACTCCCACTATCCTATTTGGGACACAGAGATCTGGAGTATCGTGTTTCCATGCCAACCTGTGCAAAAAAGTTTGTGACTCCTCATGTCCATCAGTAAAATGCTTTCATGGTGGTGCATGGAAGTCACAATTATGACAGGAAGCTTCAATAGGAGGACCACCAAAAAATACAGAAGTAAAATAAAGACAACATTTTGCTTCATGAGTTAATGAGGCAAGTCACATTTAATAGTTCACTTGGCTTAAGCTGCTTATTCACATCTTTCATCCATCTCTCCTCACAAAAATTAAAATTTATTTATTTTGTTTTTATTCACCATCTCCCCTAAGTTTATCTCCTGTGTCACCTGTCCTATTCCCAGACATCACCTTGTTGCAGTGTTCTGGTCTCAGGTATGCTGTGGTAGTTACTGGGAAATTATCTCATGTGATCAAAAAATGAAGGTCATGGACAATTTGGTGAACAAAACAGTAGCAGAGTTTGCTTTATGCACAGAGGGAAGGAGTAGCAAGCTCACATATGCACGGAAGCTGGTCTCAGAAAGGCTGAGCCCACAAGGCTCTTTGTCTAGAGGGTTTTATAAGGATTTTGCTTCCTCTTGAAGGGAAGATGGTTATGTGTCTGTGCTATTGGTCCCTTTAGGGAATGTACATCTGTGCTAGTCCACAGGCATTGCAGGGACAATATGCATGACCTTCTTTCCCTTCCCAGTGGTACTAGGGTCCGGCATACTGGCCAGGCATCTTATCAGGGCATGGTTCCCTTGCCGTTCATATCCCTCAATAGTTTCAAAAGCTGGGCATGCAGTTTCAAGACTCCCTAGACTCCCCAAACCTGTTTATTGCCTTTCTGTGTCCCTAGTAAGTTTTCATCAAGTTCCCCCATCCTTCTTTGTCTGACCATTTTCTACCTCCTAGCTTCCATTCTTAATTGTACCCTGTGTCTCAACTAGAGAAGGAATGGATGAGTAATTACATCACTCTGGCCTACTGCAACTTTTCTTTTTACCTTTTTGGTATTCCTTTGGCTTTTTGGGTTGAATTTAGAGTCTCATGCTTGCTAGGCATGCACTTTACTTCTTGAACCTCTTTCCCAGCCAGCGCTTCTTTGCTTTAAGTTATTTTACAGGTAAGGCCTTGTGCGTTTGCTTGGGGCCAGTCTGGACTTCAATCCTCCTACCTATAGCCTCCTGCTAGCTGGGACCACAACAGTATACCACCATGGTTGGTTTATTGTTTGAGATGGGGATCTCAGTAACATTTGAGTGAGAGGCCTTGGGCAGTGAACTTTCTGATCTCCACTTCTCAAGTAACTGGGATTACAAGGGTGAGCACCATATCCACCTTTGCTACAGAATCTGTTACAAACACTTAGCACTTTCATAACAGGTAGCAAGATCAACTGATTAGAAATTGTCATCCTATCTTAGCTAGACTTGTCATTTTAAAATGTCAAATAATTTTCTAGTTCTCACTTAAAATAATAATTTCTGCCAAAGGGCAGAAACATTGTGTTTGCTGTTTTGACAAGTGACTTAACTGTAATTTTATGATGTTTTATTGTAGTTTAAAACAAATGTCAAAATAACCAACCACATGTATATTAAGCATTTATTAAAATATATTTATAGTTACCAAAATTTCAAGGATAGAAAAAGGTGTAGGATTTTTTTTTATAGAATATGATTATGATTACCTCCTTACATAAGTGAGTGATAAAACAGGTCTAGTGAAGCATATTAGGTTTAATCTGTATAATTTATTAAAGGGAAATTCATAGTGGATTCTTAATAATATTGGCCAGGGAAAGTGCTTTGCTTTATATTACTACTAAACTCTAATTACTAAGGGAGAAAGCATTTCGCAGTTCCGGGTTTTGAACTCAGGAATTTGCACTTGCTAGGAAGATGGTCTAGAATTTGAGCCATGCTCCAAGTCCTGTGAGATAATGCATTTGAGTAAATTCTCCCCAAATGGATTTTATCAAGAAAACAACCTGGAAGAATTTAAGTCACTATTTATGTACCATCCTATATGGAGATGGGACGTGTTGGAGCAGGTCACATTCTGCTGCATAGGAGTGGAAACTGGAACAAGAAAGGTTCAAGTAGCAATGGCAGTTAAGTTGTAGAGCTGCCAAAATGCACAAGTAATGCTTAGATGATGCTGTGAATTCCATCTTGAATTTCATAATCTTCAGATTAAGTAATTTACTCAAAGTGAACCAACAGGGTTGTGAGCAGATACAATTTTTTGTTAGTAACTACCATGAAATACCAGCTCTTAATAGTGAGAATATCCTGCCCACTATCAGGTAAAATAATCATTTGATACTTTTCAAAGTTTTACTTACTGCTTTTCTCCATCTTTTTATACTAGCCAATGTCTAGCTTAAATTTAGTATTTAAAGAAAGTAGTGCATGGTGAACTCAATTTGGTCATTGACATCTGCCACTGGGTGAATTGAAATAGGCTGTTCCAGAAAGAATTCGATAACAAAGGACAAAATGCAATTTAATTTCTCCCCAATATTACAATGTTGATTAAAAAACTGCCACTGTCTCACTTTTAAAATTTATCTCTGTAGACTCTTTTCCCCTTTAATTTACCATACAAGGCCACATGCAAACTCCAAAAGAAAATGCCTTACATATAGCAATAAGCAGCCACTTAGAAACTCATTGAAAGATTGTATAGTTTCCTAGTGGACAAAGTCCTTAACTCCATTAGTGCCATGGGCTGATTAAATCACCCACATTACATTTCAATGGTGTTTCAGCCAATTAAGTCAGCTCAATTCATCTTTGCTTTCTGGGGTCATAAAGACATTAGAAACAAATTTATGATCAGGCCTGTTAGTGAAATGACTTGTAGAGTTGTTTTTAAATCAGGATGGCTAAATTAATAATAATAAAAAAGTTAAAAATGATCTGAAACAAGTATTTTTTTAAATATTCAAAGTCATCATGATATGGCTTTAATTACATTCAGAAATGCTTTTTTCCTTTCTTTCTCTAAGCAGATTTAGAAACCAGTGAACTGAGCAAATCAGCCATCTGGAACAGAGGAAGAAATAAGCTGAATTCATTTTCAGTCAGGTGACCCCATTGTGGAACTACCTTAGTGTAGCATTCAGTTCCCTTGAATGATAATTCCAAGCAGAACACAGGAGAGAGAAAATTTAATCCCTGAAGTAACATGCCTGCAGTGAGTACAGTTTAGAAGATTAAGATGTACAATTTCTAGAACTACAGATACTGCTTTGATACTCTATCCTGATTCATTAAGCTCCCCAGAAAACACCACCTATCATCAGATCTTTGACCAAAATGAAAACAAAAAGCTCATCAGGTATGGGGAAAAGAAATGTATATAAAGTGATAGCAGCAAATGCTTCCTGAATAAAAAGAAAATTCTGCTGCAAAGAACTGTAAGCTTTATTATTCGTGATGCTGTTTACAAAAGGGATTTTAAAGTATTTTTATCTTGAAGGGACTAGATTTTGACTAAATTTAATAAAAAAAATTTACAGGTAAAAATATTTTTCTAAAATAAGCTCACCATAAGAAATTGGAAAATGTTACCTTTAGGTCAATCAACTAGATCCACTTTTCACAATAAATAGTTTTTGGATTCAAGACCCATTCTTGATGGTCTTAAAAGGCATTTGTCTAGTAGTCACTCAGAGTGTAAGTCTGTCAGCTTATAAAGGCACTCATATCAATAATGACTTTCACAAAATGAATTTTGATTTTTTTGTTTGCTTTTTGTAACATAACAGATAGTAGATGCAAGGCTGTTATGGCTATAAGAAAAATGTATTCACGGATCAATCTTCTGCCATACAGCTTCATTATTCCTATATTGGTTCTTTCCAAGCCTTGTACAAGATGCTAAAGTATGAATTTCAGTCAGAAAAAAAGAGCAAGGACAAGAAGAGAAGACCTCTTGGAAAGAGAAGCAGACTTCTTACATTTAAGAACATAACCTAAAAAAGTGTATGTTTCATTTTCATTCATTTATATAACTTAGTAATGAGGACATACCTGACTGCAAATATTTGGCTGCGAAGGTGAATGGATAATGGTTTTACTTGTCTGACAAGCTCCGGACTTAGCTAAAATTCCTATTATCATTCAAGATGTGAAAGATACACACTGGGAGACCACTACAGACCCTGCTACAGAAGGAAAATTTGCAATCACCCTAAGGAGGTAAGCAACAAGAAAAGATCCTCCAGGAAATCAGAGAAGGGGATTTCACATAACCTAGAGTATGTGGCTTTATGTCAATCTAGTCTCTAGTTATGAGGTGTTGAAAAGTGCATCTGCTGATAAAACTGTAATCTGCTGTGCTCCATAGACTAACCACCAACAAATGCAAACTGACACTTCTGAAATGGATTAGTGTGCATATCAACAATCTCCTAATGGCTTTCATCTTTTCTATCACATTTGACCTTGCCTTTTTGAGGCATTTGATAAATGATTAATTATTCATTCTAGAACTTGATCCTTGAACAACTAAACTACTTCCCGGAAGCAAATATGGATGTGTATTAGAGCATCAGAATCAATCAATTATTCATTGATTGTATGCCTTGTATTTGCCCAGTGTGTGTCAATCTTTAAGTTAGACAGTCTGTAAGATATTAAAATAATGGAATACATGGTCTCTGACCTTAAAGGAGTTTTTTTTCTTTTTTCTTCCTAGAATGAAATGGATTCTAACAGGATGTATGGGCTGGCTTGTTATGATGAAATATATTAGTGTCTATCTTCAGAGATTTCCATTCAGTGTTTGAGTCTGAGTAAATCACAACCTGTTTTTACAGCAATAGAGGAAGAAAGAAGATTAAAAAAATTAAAGATACCCCCAAATCTGAAAATAAACATCAATGAAAAATGTGCTAACACTGAGGGCAAAAAAGAAAAAAAAATACCTTGACCAAACATTTAAATTGACTGTAATTTATTATGATCACTATACTGGAAGTCACCATACAGGAAGAAGAAGAGAAGCACAAATAAGCTAAGATCGAGTACCTCAGTGAGTTCCTGATGGCCGGAAGGAGAAAGAAAATCTGTGTTACATCCAGGAAGTGGAAGAGTTAAAAAAAATGGAATAAAGGAAAGAGAAGCTGAAGACAATGATGTCTCAGATCTCAGAACATAGTGTTGAGACTCAGGATGATTGGTCATTCAGTTCCAAATCAGGGACAGAGAGGAAGGAAAGTTCATGCTTGTATTTTCTGAATATGATAAATGTTGTTTCACTGGAGGACATAGATACATTCTCAGATTGATATGTCTTTCATAGGTTGGTGCCTATCAGGGTTTCCTTGTTACTTTGAAGTTACAGATGCTCTTTTACAGGTATTTACATGGAAAGCTTATGTTCACATAGCTGAGTAACATTGAGAAATAACCAGAGTTAAAGTTTTTATAACTATTCATTTCTGTGGCCTCTGGTTAATAGCTGGTCCCATAACAATGTATGAATATCATGTGAAAGCGAGAAAAAGGAGTAGGGAGTAAGATCAAGAGGATCTTAATTACTTCTCCTTTGTGCCTCCTTCTTAGCTGCTTATATTATAAACTGCTTCACAAGTAATATTGGCATGATTCCTTTTACCACTGTCTCACCAATGAGTGTAAGATGAAGGTTGTGAGACTATGTACTGAGTGTTGTGTGATGATCAAGAATGAGCCTTGGAGGCAGACTAGGTCACTGTCACTACCACAGAGACAGAGCTGGTCATTTAATAGAGACCATGCAGTAGGAAATGGTTAGCAATTAGACATTTAACAGCATAAAGGTGTTTGTTAAATTAACAAAAATAGCCCATCAGTTTCTCAGTCTAAGTTAGAGTTTATTTGACCCGCTTTCCGATGGAATCCCTGGAGACTTGTTTGGTCTTTATTCACTCAGCTAATGAAGCTTCACAACAATCTTTTCCTTCTGAACACCGGAATTACAAGAGAGATGCAAAAACTTAACAATGGATTTAAATTCAGTCAGCAAACTGTGTTATTTGAAAGTATATCAAATTTTAATATTTTGTTTACAGACATTTGAAAAGTATTGGTCTCATTTTAAATATTTAGTTAATTAAACATCGCTACATTTTAAAACTTCATCAACAGTTTAGATTATTATTTAAAGTACTGAAATATACTAAATCAACAAAAAAGCACCAACATGTTATTTTAATCACATGTCAAAGAAAGAAATAGCAAGATGACTTTGTTTCAAAAAAGTGTAAGAGTTGAAGAAGTATATATTGCCACTAAAAGGAAGAAAACAGTAATAAGAATGTGAAATTCTATACAAAACTGATGAATGCATTATAAAGCAGTAGGACTATAACTGTGTTCTGATCTTTTAGACAGAAACCATTTTTGTATATGTAAGGAAAAAGTTATCCCTATTGCATTCAGACAAGAATGTATAGCATCATTATCTATTTTCAAGGGCAAATACTACCATTACAGAGTTGTAAAATGTCTTAAGCAACTGTGACTAGTACACAAAGCAATGATAAGTATTTATAGAGAGTGAGATAATATTTGGATCAACTTATTAGACAAGGACACCAAATAACAATCATCTCTTTGCATATTTTCAAGTTTTAGATTTTTCCTTAATAATGGACTACTCCAATGGCTTCAAATAATCCTCAAATATTTTCTTTTATTACAAAAATGTCTGGCCTAATTGTGATTTGGTCTGATTTATTTACACATAGACAGCAGAATGTGTTAGGTGACATACATTGTACTGTGGTCAGCAAATCAAAAGTCACATAGTATTGAATAACTTATACCAAAGGGTAATTTCTATTTACAGATTTTGAAAGAAATCTAAGAATATATGTTTAATAGGCTTTATCACTGCAGGTTATTACTAGCTTTTATATTACCTGCTTAGGAGACCAAACCTCAGAAATTCATTTTCACCAAGTTTCATCTGATGTATCAATTAATGTAGTTGAAATGCCCCCATCTCCCAAAAAATCTGCTAAGTCAGTTACCTGACTGTTCTTATTACCTGTAAGACTGGGACATTGTTAGTTGCAGAGCTATTACCTAACTATTTGCCTGGGAGGTCTTTCTAGCTACTCCAGAGAAAAAAGCCCTCCTCCTTAACGCTGTGCTTATTATACCACATTAAATAAAATTATTGTCAAATATGATGCTCTAAAAATTCAAATATTGTTTTAGCAATCAATTTATCAAATTGAATCCTGATTTTTAAATTGGAAGGCTGATGTTTATTATATTATACAAGTACATACCAATGAAAGAGAAAAATTCAGTGAAAATATGCTTCCTTACTTCCTTAAATTTACACCAAGGGAAAAACCAGAACATTCAAAATACCATCAAAAGTATTGCAAACAAATTACTATTTATTGTCAGTTCACTCACTCTTATTTCACTGATTTCTGTTAAACTAGGTTTTTGGTCTATAATCTGATTTCATTACATCTTTTGCAGTTGAATAAAATCAAGTTCTGAAACTGTTGACTCAGTCCCTTGCTACAATCCCACATTTGTCTATGTGGTATTAGCTCAGAAGCCTATACTGTCAGTTTTTCCTTGAAGTGTCAGAGGTAAGATTAGCTAGCATCTTTCTATCCATGTAGCATTAAACTTACCCTTGTGGTAGAAGAAATTTCTATCCTTGTTCTTTTGGATGAGCCTTTTGCAAAGCATGAAAGAAGAGGAGAAAACACCTATAGATCACAGTCTGGATGGATGTCAATCTAATCTATTACACTAACCAAAAATATAAAGAATGAATGAATTATAATTATCATATTGTAGTTATAATAAATAACTGTTTCAAAATAATTCATTTGTATTTTCTGGAAAGAATGAGAAATATTTTATAAGCACAAGAGTACTGCTAAATATTCAGAGCCTTCCTCTAGTATATATAGCCTTAGTAATATACTTATTACAGTGATAATTTATCTGAATAAAATTATCTGTGAATGTGTGTTTCCCTTCTAATATGATTATTATTCATGAAGCCAAATTCATTGCTGAGATCAGTAAGAAATATGGAATATACAAAAAAGTAAATTCTTTCTAGAATTCTTTATTATAATGTAGAAGAACTTGATTCTTAAACTACCACCTAGAAATTTTAGAGATAATTAAAATGTGAAAGCTATCTTGACTTTAAGTTAGGAATTCTTTGAAAAAGACAAAAATCAAGAGAATTATTCAAAGACACTGATTAATAATGATTAAAATAATGGAATAAGTTTCTAAAGACAATAAAAATTATAGCTTACTACCTGTAGCTGTCAGAGACAAAATGATATGAAAAATGTAACTATAAGAGGGGACCACAATCAATAGGAATCTTAGTTCCTTCAGAAGGGAGGAACTCATACTTGATTTTGTATTTTACTTAACCAAAGATATAAAAGACATATGCTGGATGCATAGAGAGCTAACTCTAGTGAGATAAAATCTTCATCAGCAAAAATTTATGGAGTGTGTAAGGAACACAGACTTTTGTTCTAAGCAGACTGGTTATCAAAGACCCATTTATCATTTTAACAGAGACATGCCAAATTTTTGTCTTTCACGAATATGATTGCTAACAGTAGGTAATCATATAGTACTTTTTAATGAAAACACCTATCAAAATTAAGTCATTTAAAAAATAGTTTAGTGTGATCTATTACATTGCTTTAGACTGTCATTTTAAAATGAGGCAAATAAAGTTTCCTATATGACTACAAATTTTATATAAGCTCTATATCCATCCAAATTTTATTTTCAGTATTTTACTTCACATTTGCAAAAAGAAGATACTTATCTTTAAACAAAAACATTCCTTTTCCAAAAAATACATTTTATTCTACTTATAAATTCATAATTATATGCATCTTCTAATATAGTTTAGCCTTCTTGTGTTAATTTAACACTTTACCAAAGTAACTAACTCTTGTATTTAGAGATGGCACTTGAAGTCTATCTCTAAAATTCAAGAATTTTAGGGGCCAATAATTTTTACGAGCACATAAACATAACAATCTAGAGCCTTATATATTTAAGTCATATTATGTAAAGTTGAAAATAAAAGAAAAAAATCAAATTTGTTAAAATAGCCAGGGATATAACTATTTTATAATGTGTCATATGAAAAAAGTATGTGATATATAAAAATATATGCATATATATGTGTGTATTTGTAATGATGTTTGTGTGTATGTATAATACTTAGTAATCAAAGTTTTAGTGTTCAGTCTTACTTAATACTTACAAAGGTATTCCTAGTTCATTCAGCTTTTAAGTTTATTAATGTCATTGCAAAATTAAAAATGTATTTGAGGATCTTAGAAATTTAAGTGTCAGAATAAGGAATTTTTACAGTATCTTTTTCATAAGGAATCCAAGAAAAAATATAATCAGAATCCATGAAGACAAAACTTCCTAAATCATCTTGAACATCAAGGAAACTTCCAAAAGTTTTTCTTGTTATCCTAGTTATGATGTTACAGACTGAGTCCATTGTGAAATGAAATAAAGAACACCTAAAATAAAGAACACCTTTTAAAAAAATTATAGCAAGATTTTATTTTCATGTAACAGAATAAAGTAGGAAGAAGTGGGAGAAGAAAATGAGAGACATTTCCTTTTCCCCACACAGGAAATGGGAGCAAAACCTGGAAAGGTCATTTTTAGAAATTCTTTTCTCATGGAAATGATAAGGAGGGATCATGTTATCGATAAGTGATAGACCTGGAGGCAGACAAGCGTGTTTCCTACTTGAGACAATACTGCATTCCTCATTGATTGTTTTCTAGGTTTTGAGCTAGAGATGGCAGTTTTGAGCAGCAAAAGGGACCACATGAAATATGGTATTTTTATAGAAAAATGGGGCTTGCTATTACATCGTGGTACTTATTAGAGAGTCCTCAAGTCAAAACTGGAGAAGTTTCAAAACTGGAACACTTTTCTATTGCTTCTTTGATATGTTGGGCTCTGATATTCTAGTCTGCTTTTCCTGCCTTTGTAGGAGCAAAATAAGCTCTATTGTTAGGTTTTTCTCCTCTGATTCTGTAATACAATAAAGACACTCTTCAAGCCTACCTTAAAATTATTCCACAGAATCATGTTATTTCCCACCTTTGAAAATTCAAGGAACCCTTAAATTGGATCAATTTACTAAAATGTTAAGCCTTTTGGTCCTGTCATTAAAGTTCCTGATCTTTAGGTTTGCCCACATTTAAGACAATGGACAACCAGTCAGCTTGTCAAAAGCTATTTGACATACTAGTAGAAACCATCAACTCAGTATTAACTGAAGTAATGCTCATAACCAACAGAAATCTATGTTCAAACAAACAGACAAACAAAAAATCCTCAATTTGCCATTCTTTAAATTTCACCCAAAGGTAAAAGTGAAGCAGTAACTTCCTTACATGAACCTCAAACTGCAAAAATCAGAGGCAAGAAGAATTATGTGCATTTAAAATGAATCATGTTAGCAATGAACATTGAGTAGATACTGATTTCTGACCATGAATAAGTAAAAATGTCAGCTTGACTATGGAATGTGATTTGTTTGCACTTAAAAATACATCTTCCTTCCAAAAGTGTAAAGTTCTGTAATTTACACAACCATTGAATTAGACTGGTATTTGGAGATGTAACCTTTAGTCTTTGAAGGAGTAACTCATGAGAATTACCCTCCCATTACAAACAACTAGAAATTTGGACAAAATACAAGTGTTTAATGTCCCCACTGCAGAGGAGCTAATACAGAAACCTTAAAGCGATGGAGGTCAATATGGGAAGGGGATCAGGAACAAGTGAAAAGGTCAGGTAGAGATAAATCGATTTGAGTTGTAACACACTTGTGCATGGAAGCTATGCTAGGAATCTCTCTGTATAGCTATCCTTATCTCAACTAACAAAAACGCTTTGTCTTTCTTATTATTGCTTATGCCTTCTCTTCAACAAAATTGGGGAAAAGGACAGAACAGGTTCTGCCTGAAAGTGAAGGGGGGTGGGGGTGATTGTGAGGGGGCAGGGGGCAAGTAGGAGAAATGGCCCAAACAATGTATGCACATGTGAATAAATGAATAAAAAATAAAAAATAAACAATTTTCAGTCACTGGACAATGGGAGGTGCAGAATTATGATCCCTGGGGGAGGGACAAGATGGGCAGAATCCTACTATCAACATCTGCCTTCTGGCTAGGGCACAATTTGCAGGCTGTATAGTTGGGGAGAGAATCCCAGGGAGAACTCTGCAAGTTTCCCTGAGTTGAGACTGAAATTGATGTACATAGAAATTTAAAGCAGCTGTAATATTTGGGTTAGAGTGTCTGAAGGAAAGAAACTGCGCACAGAAAAACCTCCGGAAATTAAAGGTCATTGAGTCTTTGGTTAAATATCAATCAGCATATGCCCTGGATTAAACTCCATAAGGTCAAGCCAGAAAAACTCTGGGAAAGAAAAACTCCCACATTGATGTAGACGTTTTGAGTTTGGAAGCTCAAAGCGAGAGAATCTACTAAATACTTGAGGTTCATAGTAAAGACCACGAAATAGTCACATACTAGGAATAGGACTAAAATAAGCTTCACTTTAGAGGAATGTCTATGTAAATGTGCTCTAGTGTCCCACCAAAAATAGAGTAAATGAGTACTTCTCCAAGAGCAGAACAGTAACACTGACTACATGGCTGAAATCTGACAGAGTAAACTCTAACATACTTGGGAGAATACCACAAAATATAGCACACAACAGTTTAGAATGAGCACTAACTAGTCTCACTATTTTAAAAAGCCAGAAAATGTGATCCATACCAGGAGAAAACTTCAGGGGGGAAAAAACCCACAAAATCCTTAAATAGTAAGAATGATGAGAATAATAGACAAAGACACCAAAAGGAACATGAAATAAAATTTATACCCTGAAGTTTCCCTATATGAAATTAATAGTATATTAGATCATCCAAGATGAAAGGTCTGATGCACTTGTAAGCCCAGTAACAGGAAATAGTCAAAATAAAAGACAGACTTAAAAAAATACAGGGAAGAGAAAACAGGAGGAAACCTTCATGATTCTTGGGATAGTAACACACGTGTAGTTGAGGTCTTAGTAAAGGGCAGGGGACAGAAAATGTATTTGAAGGAAGTGTATCAGAAAATATTTCAAACTTGATCGAAACCATAACGTAGAGATCCATGAAACCTTACAAACTTCAATCAAACATAGAAGAACAAAAACAAAGAAGAAGCTACTCAGTCACATCATCACCAACTTGGTGAGAACAAGTGATAAAACAGCCCAGAAAACAGACATACTTACACATACACACGTACACTCATTCAGTATATTCTGAAAAATGTAAAAATTGTTGTAATTTTCTCTTTAAAATTTTAATGCTCTAAAATACTGAGAAAAGAACTATGAACTTAGAATTATAAAGCCAGCTACTTAAAAAATGAAGACAAAATAAGTGACAAGATAAGCAAAAGACATCTCAGACTTGAGCTAACAGATATTTTAAAGCAAGTTTTGAAGATACCAGATTGAAATAGGAATCTATACAACATCATAAGAACACTGAAAACAGAAAATACACACACACATACATATTCTCAGATCATATTATTGTTTCAAGGGTAATTATTCAATGATAATAAATTAATAAATATAGTAGATACTTTGGGGTCATAACACTTAGAAGTAATACATATGGCAACAGTGGAACAAGTGAGAGGAGGAGTGATACATCTCTATGGTTGAGGTTCTTAAATGTGAAGTGTCATATATTATAGAAGTAGACAATAATAATATAAATACACACATAATAAGTCATAGGATACACACTACATAATAATTTAAAGCCCAAGCAAAGAACAAATATTTCAAAAGTAGATATAAAATACTATACTAAAGATAAACTCAAGATAAAGGAAAAAATCAGCAAAGAAATATAAGATTTTTAAAAAGCCAGCCTTCTACAGATGAACCCAAATATGGCAAATTACCTTAAAATGTAAGTGGTCTAAATAATTAAAAATTATGAAATGTCACAATGGATAAGCATATGAGTTCCTATTGTGTTCTTTTTACAAATCCATTTTCAATACAATGAAACAGTGGTTAAAGTGAAAGAAGGTGTATATTTGGATTACTCTGGTTATTTTTAAAGCTGGCTGACATAGCTACCTGCATTCTGGTCATATTTCCTTCCACAATTACTTTCCAGCTCCTTTGTTTAATACATTAGATGAATTCTCAAACCATGGTTCTAGGATGATTTCTAAACATCCAAATTCAACAAATCACCATTTTCTTGATACAACATGGCACAATGGGTCTGGCTTCTTATCCCATCTTTATAATACATCCAATTCTAAAAACAATTATTTAACAATTATGTGTGGGTTACTGGTTTAAATCCTTTGCAGTAGTTACATTCATTTAACACTCATAATAATGTAATGAAAGAAGTACCATCATCACCCACTTCACAAATGAGAAGGGCAGTTATGTAATTTACTGAAGTTGATGCAGAAAATAAATCTTTTTTTTCTTTTCTTTTTTTTTTTTTTGCCATACAAGGGTTTGAACTCAGGGCCTACACCTCAAGCCACTTCACCAGCCCTTTTTTGTGATGGTTTGTTTTGAGACAGGGTCTTACAAACTGCTTGCCTGGGCTGGCTTTGAACAGAAAATAAATCTTAAGTCTAAGATTCCAACACATGAACTTAGCTAAACCCTAACCTTATACTTATTGTGTATTCTTTATAATCTTCATAGGGTGATGTATGATACTGTAGAAGTAATATTATTTCCATAAATATTTATTTAATAATAATTCCTGAGGCCTAATTGGCTGCTAACTAATATACATCACTTTTTAAATGTTATGATTAATATGCATACAACTGGGTGCCATTTTCAATATTAGGATGTTATAGCTTATTAATAAAAATTATGGAACATAATACTTGCACTGAAATGGCATAGTTTTATTTTAGTATTATATCAGTCTAATAAGCTATGAATAGATGGGCAGGACTACTCATTTGAAATTTTCAAAAAGGCCACATCTCATTTTCAACCATTTTGACGACTTACCAGGGATTCTAGAATTCCTCTCAGAATTCTATCATTGAACAGCTTTTACACTTTAATAAAGTTGTTTAACCTTCTTTTTGTTTCCACTTCTGAAAAAAGAAAGATAAATAATTCTTATATAACTTCAGGAGAGAAACAAATAAAAGATTCCACACATTCATAGAATTCTTGAGTTATGCTTGACCTCAAGAGCTCATTTATCCTCCTGGGGATAAAGTTTCTTGTACGTACATACTTTTTCAATGTTTTTTCTGTGCAGACTCCAATGGTTCAAAACATTGCTATATAAGAAATTAGACAAAAGAAAACTCTGGACTCAACCATTTATAGACTCTTTGATAAAATATGATTTCTGATTCAATATTTATCTGTGACTTACATAGGATTATTCTTACATTATGTAATTCACTACATATTCTTTAGTTTGACCTTAACATAACAAAAACTGTTTTTATTATCCTTCCCTTATATTGGAAGCTTCCTTTTTCTGCATCTTGAGATTTTTCCCTACCAAGCTCTTCCTCAAAATTAAACACATTTAGGTCTCCATTTCTGACTTTGAGATACTTTAACAGTATCCTTTTCCTGCTTTACTTTCTCTGTTCTGTAGTGTCTCTTTCAAGTGAAGTTCTTAATGGGGTCTTTATTATCTCTTATTCCTCTTTCATAGACTTAAGCTCTATTTCTCAAAAATATGAAAATATCTATTGTAATCTTAACTCACATGCTAACCTCATGGTTTCTTAACATAGTCTACATCCTAATGGCATTTTATTAAATGCTTTGACTTTACTAGTAATAGATGATAAAATTTTTCACCCCTATAACCTCTGTCCCAATGACTTAAAGACAGATAATTTATTCCAAACACTATATATTGCTTTGAGTTTTCTTTTACTTCCCTGTACTTTTAGTGTATAAGTACTACGAATCAGAGTATAGGCTAAAAGAGTGTACAGATAGGTTAACTAGGAAATTTGAAAATATAATAGATATTATGGGCTAGGGAATGGTAGAAGGTAAAAATAAAATACTAAGCTTGAGTGAAGTAGAAAATGTTGAGCTGGATAACTAGATGATTGATTGTATCATTAATAAGAATTTTGAATTCAGCCAGGCACTGGTGGCTCACACTTGTATTCCTAGCTTCTTAGGAGAATCACAGTTCAAGGCCAGCCTTGGCAAATAGTTTGTGAGATCTCATCTCCAAAATAACCAGAGCAAAATGGACTGGAGGTGTGGCTGAAGAGGTAGAACACCTGCTTTGCAAGTGCAAAGCTCTGATTTCATACCAGAGTCCCACCAAAAAAATTTTAAAAATTTTGAATCCTGTATGGGAACACATTTAGTAGAAGATCATGGTTGAGCCTGAGTTACTGCAATGTAGTAAGACTTAACTGTTTTGCACATAGTTAGAAATTGATGTTACTGGAATCTTGAGTTTGACAACAGAGTTGGAAATGCAGACCTATGTATTTCACAGAGATGAGATTTGAAGTTATACGAATAGATAGATATTAATATGAAGAATTGCTCTAAAAATATCTATGAACCCAGTTGGTTATATTGAGCAATGCTGACATTTAAGTACTATGAAGAGAAGAGAAAAAAAATTTTCAAAGCTATAAAAATAAAATAATATAATATCATAAAATCAAATAAAATCTTTGATCTAAAGCATGAACTCAAAAAATAAATCCAGGGTGCCTATATGTAAATAGAATTGACAGCATTTCAGGAGTAATACTTGTCAATCAGACTGTTTTCTTTAATTGTGAGCAGAGAAGGGATGTTACTATCACCAGTGAATAATTTTATTAAATTTCTTTACTTGTGACAGATATCTTGCCAGCTGAATGTTTTTAATAAATCATGATTCATCCTATTAAGTTGTGTCTACCTTCTATCAGGTAAGAAGTTCTTCTGATCTTAGGGTGCATGGTGTTCTAACAGAGTCTAACTCCAAGGACTGCATTTTCCCAGCTATTTCCAGGTTAGTGAGATATGGTGCTCATCTGCTATCCCACACTTCTGGTGGTAATCTATCTGCCTTCCAAATAGTCATATGAATGGCTACATTCCATTGATGTCAGGGTCAGATCAAGAAATTCTTGATATTTATCTACTTTGTTTCTAGTTTTGAACTATAAGTTAACCTTCTAGTTACCGATGCATAGCCTCTTAGCTTCAAAGTAACCCTTTTTGCTGTTCTATAAAAATGAATATGGTCCATTAAAATACTTTTGCTTTTGTTTTACCTGGCACTAAAACTTTCACTACAGAATGTTGGAGAGACCTTTTGGCAAGAAAGGCTTTTGTTTTCTAGATGTGGTAGAATCCAGCACTGCATGTGGCTCCCCAGTTCCTTATTCCTACAGTGTGAGCAGCTCATTATTATTAGGCTCATGAGTGGTGCTGGGATTTCTAGCACTGGGGCATACACTACACAATGGTCTTCTGCAACTGTCTACCAGCAACTTTCCACATACTCCTTTGAACAGTTTTGCATTAGGGCACTTTCAGTGAGACATCCCTCTATGAACAATTTTCCCACACCCTGAAATGTGGATTTCCAGGAATTTTCTTCAGATCTTCCCTGCCAATTCTCTGCTTGTATCAATCATGAACATTTCCTTCCTAACTGTAAGTGATGGCATCTGTGGAGCTTCTCTGAGGGTGCTCATGTCAACCCGAGTTTTTTTTTTTTGGGTAGGGTTTCATTATGTAACCTAGGATGCCCTCAAACATGTGATCCTCCAACCTCAGACTTCCAAATGCTGAAATTATAGGTGCTTATCACCATGCCTGACTCACTGACTGACCATTCGTTCACAATACTTTTATTGATGTTTTGTTCTAAAACTCACTAAAATTGACATTAATCAAGTCTATGGTCCTTTTTCATTTGGCCTATAAAATGGCCACTTAGTTACCCACTCACAGTCTGTAACCTTCTATTTCTCACAGTCTTATGTGTAAATAAAAACAAAATTATATTACTTGGAGAAAATTTGATGACTCTTACAAAAAGCAACCAGAAAGAGGTCATATGCAATAATTTGTAAAAAGAAATAACAATAACTCTTGATTTTTACATTTACTGCTCAATTCAAGATTTTAAGGACAAAGAAATAAGCAGATGAATTAAAGTATAAGTAATAATGAGAGCTGTCATAGTTGCCCGGTAAGAATCCTTTCATTGTGCATTTATCATTCTTTTTAGTCAGAACCTAAGAGCCAATAGAGAGTCTAACTTCTAGGGTCTTGATTCTACAATCAAGTGCATGTTACGATGGAGATGATGTGGTGCTCAGTTGGTGGATTAATGTATTGTGATGGTTGCTATGCTTGCAGTCTAAAGAATGACTCACTGCTACTCTATTTATTATTTATGGATTACATAGTGGGCCAGCAGAGACAGAGAAAGAGAAAAAGAGAACTTGCAAACTAAAATCAATACAATAATAGCCTCTCACAAGAGAAATCCCAGGGGCTTAAGAACTTCTCTCTTATCTTTCCTCTAGCATCTTTTTCTCTCTTACTTCTCTTCCTGTTGCTCTGAAAAACAAAATTTTATGCAGTAACATTTCAGTGTTTTGATCCATTACATTCTTTATAAATAATGATTATTAATATTTTTGCTTTGCATTTTTCTAAACAATCCATTCTATATTAAAAATGGTAACAGGCAGAAAACCCTTTAATTAATTCTCTATTCTTCTATAATTTGTAGAAAATAAATGTTGGACATTATAAATAGTTCCATTCTAAGGGGTTCATAAACAAAATGAATAATCAAAGACTTTGTGTTACTCTTGCAATACTCTGGGAAATATTTTATTCACACCCTGATAATTTAATGAAAATTAAATTTATAAAATGAGATCAAAGAAACTGTACCAAATGTATCTGCATCATACACATACACCATTTCGTAAAGTTTCCAAAAATGATTAGAGCTTTTATTTTCCTGAATAGTACTAGATTGATTATAGTCTAACATCAATATAAGGGGTAACTCAGTATATTTTTAAAATTATTGTTGTACTGGGGACACAAGAATAAAAGTTCTTACAATATATCATAATTGAATTCGCCCTGTCCACCATTCTCCTTTATCCTACCTCCTCCCATTCCTGGAATAGTTTCAACAGGTCCCATTTTTCCATTTACATGCATGTGTAAATAGTATTTCCACCATATTCACCTTCTAGGGGAAGTAGTACCAGTGTGAGGATGTAAGGAAAGATTATAGGAGGGTGAACAGTATTCAATATATCACCAATAGAGTATCTCAAATAATGATCAAATTCAAAATGTATTTCTTGAATCATTGCAAATCAAGTTTAAAACAGCAGCTTTTCCAGTGTTTTACTCTAATTCACTAAGGTTTAGAGTTTATGCATCTGCTTATCTCTTGTGGGAAATAGGTGGTGTTTGAAATAAAAGCAAAACTTTTATTTCTATTATTTCTGTTATTTACACTTAGCTTGTTCTAAACGCCCCTATCAAAATCTATATAATGTTCTTTCAATTTATAAAAATTGTCAATAATCATTCAAAATTATGTTTGCTTGTATCCTTTTGAAACTAGCTTTTTGGCTGGTACATTTAACATAGTTATATTATTTATTCATTCATGTTTATAATTTATTAGCCTTTATGACTTAGTTTCTAAACTGTTGTTTAGAAAAATGAGAACCTCACAATCTAGCCACAAGAGGTGATAGTGACTGAAGCAAATTGTGAAGCATCCTGTGAGCATAAAAAGTTTTGAGTGTTGATTCTGAGCAAGATGACAATCTATTTGACAATTTTCCTGGAAGAAAAATACTGGATTTAAATTTTAAAAGTTTCCTTGTACCTATTCAAAAAAAAAAAAAAAAACAGAGGTTAAAAAGGCCAAAGGAAGTGTAGTGAGGACAGCCAGAAGTGATGGATCATGCTGTTAGCATTGGAGATGATATTATTAAATTCATGAAATGTACTTGAGGATTTACTTCCCCTAACAGGATTTCCTGATGACCTGGATAGATAATATGGGATAGAGAGTTGAACTGTGAAGATTAAAATAGCTAATTCAAATACTAGAAAGACAAAGTAACTCTTAACCATGATGAGAAATGCAGAGTAAAAGCAACTTTTGTGGAGAAACACTCCAAATAGGGATGTCAATCAGATTGTAGATGTAAGAAGACGGGGCTCAGGAATGAAGGCTAGGCTAGACATTTTCCAGCAACAGGTTTCTTCATTTACTTGCATTTTGAAAGGATAATGAAGGTTTTGAAAATTTTAGTGTCTTGGTTTCTGCCAGTAAAATTATATATGTATGCATTTATGTACATATTTAGAATGGATGAAATGAGGTTCACAAAAGGTAATATCTTGACATTACTAAAGTTTTCACATTGTTAAAAGGTTGATAACACTTTAAAAATTGGCAATTAATGTATGTATTTGAAATTATTTCATCATGTTATAACAACCCGTTTTGTCAATATATTTTAATTATTATTTTATTAAAAGAAATAGTATAGAATTTTCATTTATTCTATTTTACATTTTCTAAAACATCTTTGCTAGCTAAATGTTGCCTCTCTTGTTTCTTCCAAATTACATTTTCTGACAGATTTTCATTCTACAATTCTAGATTTCAGATAATGCCTACATTTGCATGTCACTGAACCTAAAACCCACAAATTCATATTAATCCAGACGGAAAGGGAAAAAGACAATTTATATAACTAACACTCAAAATCAGAGTTTGTACAATATTGTGACTTCATTGCTTGCCATGTCAGAAATTCAAAGTAACTACTAGATATCATAAAAATGAGCACTTAAATATCATATCAAAATTAACATTAGATTTATGCTACTAATATACCCTTGGTTATAAAAAGCATTTAAAATTTTTTTATTCATTTATTCATATGTGCATACATTGTTTGGGCCATTTCTCCACCCCTGCCTCCTCTCCCTACCCCCCACCTACCTTGCTTCCAGGCAGAATCTGTTCTGCCCTATTCTCTAATTTTGTGAAGAGTAGACAAAAGCAATAATAAGAAAGACATAGCGTTTTTGTTAGTTGAGATAAGTATAGCTATACAGAGAGATTCCTAGCATTGCTTCCATGTACAAGTATATTACAACCCAAATTGATTCATCTGTAGCTGACCTGTTCACTACTTCCCAGTCACCTTCCCAAATTGACCTGTGTCATTTTAAGGTAACTGCATCACCTCCTCTGCAGTGGGGACATCAAACACTTTCAAGTTTGGGTTTCCTACCTATCCCCATTCCTCCCATATGTGCTCTTATCTTAGAGTATAACCCAAGTCCAACAACACTGCTGCATTTGCCATAGATCTAAAGACCACAATTTTTGGTCTTCTGAGCCTGGCTAACCTCACTCAGGATGATGTTCTCCAGTTTCATCCATTTACTTGAGAATGATAAGATTTCATTCTTCTTCGTGGCTGAGTAAAATTCCATTGTGTATAAATACCACATTTTCTTAATCCATTCATCAGTAGTGGGGCATCATGGCTGTTTCCATAACTTGGCTATTGTGAATAGTGCTACAGTAAAAATGGGTGTGCAGGTGCCTCTGGAGTAACCCGAGTTGCATTCCTTTGGGTATATCCCCAGGAGTGGGATTGCTGGATCATATGGCAGATGTTTAGTTTTTTAAGAGGCCTTAAAATTGTTTGCGAGGGTCGTTACGCTAGCTTGCATTCCCACCAGCAGTGTATGAGTTTTCCTTTTTCCCAAAACCTTGCCAACAACTGTTATTGCTGGTGTTTTTGAAGATAGCTATTCTAACAGGAGTGAGGAATCTTAGTGTGGTTTTGATTTCCATTTCCTTTATGGCCAGAGATTGTGAGAATTTTTTCATGTGTTTGTTGGCCATTTGAATTTCTTCTTTTGAAAAAGTTCTGCTTAGTACAGTTGTCCATTTCTTTATTGGATCATTGATTTTGGGAGAGTTTAGTTTTTTGAGTTTCCTGTACATTCTAGTTTTCAGTACTTTGTCTGGTGTAGAGCTGACAAATATTTTCTACCACTCTGTGGGTGGTCTCTTAAGTTTAGAGGCCATTCCTTTTGTTGTGCAGAAGCTTTTTAATTTTATGAAGTCCCATTTGTCCATTCTTCCTCTTAGTTGGTTAGTTGCTGGAGTTCTTTTGAGGAAGTCCTTGTCAATACCTATTGCTTCCAGAGTATTCCTTGCTCTTTCCTGTACTACCTTCAGAGTTTAGGATCTGATATTAAGGTCCTTGATCCTTTTTGAGTTGATACTAGTACAGGGTGATAAACATGGATTTAGTTTCAGTTTTCTGCAGGCCAATAACCACTTTTCTCAGCAACATTCTTTGAAGAGGCTGTCTTTTCTCTATTGTATGTTTTTGGTATCTTTGTCAAAAGTAAGGTGGGCATAGCTGTGTGCATTCATATCTGACGCCTCTATTTTGTTCCACTGTTCTTTATATCTGTTTTTGTGCCAGTACCATGCTGTTTTTATTGCTATTGCTTTGTAATATAGTTTGAAGTTGGTGTTGTGATACCTTCAGCATTTCTCTTTTTAGCTGAGTATTGCCTTGGCTATTCATGGTCTCTTGTGTTTCCAAATGAACTTTAAGGTAAATTTTTCAATTTCTGTGATGAATGTCATTGGGATTTTGATGGGAATTGCATTAAACATGTAGATTTCTTTTGGTAGTATAGCCAATTTTACTATGTTGATTCTATAAATCCATGAGCACGGGAGATCTTTCCACCTTCTGTAGTCTTCCTCAATCTCTTTCTTTAGGGGTTTTTAGTTCTCCTTGTAGAGGTCATCCACATCCTTTATCTCATTTGATCAATGTAAGTTTGAAGTCTACTTTGTCTGAGTTAAGTATTGCTACTCCTGCCTGTTTTGGGAGGCCATTGGCTTGGTAAATAATCTTCCAGCCTTTCACCCTAAACCAATGCTTGATTCTGTCCATGAAATGGGTCTCCTGTAAACACCAGATTGTTGAATCTTCCTTTTTAATCCAGTTTGCAATATAGTGTCTTTTGATGGGGGAATTAAGTCTGTTAACATTCAATTAACTGATTGATATTGATAAGAATGTGGTGATTCCTGTCATTTAGTTGTTTTTGTTGTTTAAGGGTTTGCTTGTATGCAGCTGAGTCAATGTTACTCTCTGATTCCTTTTCTTTTCTTCTCCTGTGGTTTGGTACCACCTGTCCTTTCATGGTTTTGTTTGCTTTCATTTTCTGTGTGCAGAATTTGTTGGTGAAACTTTTGTAGTTGTGGCTTGGTGGTCATATATTGTTTTAGTGTCTGCTTATCGTGGAAGATTTTTTTGCTCCATCTATTTTCAATGATAGTTTTGCTGGGTAGAGTATCCTAGGGTTCAAGTTACTTTCAATCATTGCTGGGAATACCTCACTCCATGCCCTTCTTGCTTTTAAAGTTTCCCTTGAGAAATCTGCTGTGATTTTGATGGGTTTACCTTTGTATGTTATTTGTGTTTTCTCTCTTACAGGCTTCAATATTCTTACTCTATTCTATGGGTTTATTGTTTTAATGATAATATGTCATGGGGTAGTTCTATTTTGGTCAAGTTTTCTCTAGGTTTGCGAAATTTTCTGTTATTATTTTGTTGACTATATTAAGAATCCCTTTTGCTTATAACTCTTCTTCTTCAATGCCCATGATTCTCATGTTTAGTCTTTTGATGGAGTCTGTGATTTCTTGCATATTCCTTTCATAGGTCTTGAGTTGTTTTACTAATAGCTCTTCAGTTTTTCCTTTAATTTCCAATTTATCTTCAATATCTGAGATTCTGTCTTCCACTTATTCTAGAATGCTGGAGTGAATTTGTGTTTCTGTTTAATTTTTTTTTTTCTAGTTTTTCTATATCATGGGTCACTTCCTCTTTAATATTGTCAATTTTCATCTTTAATTCATTTATCTTTCTATTTACACTGTTCTGTGCTTCACTTTGGTGTCCATTTAGGGCTCCTATGAGATCTTTTTTTTTTGTTTTTTCTGTGTCTTCTCATATTCTTTATTTTTGGTTTTTTGAAATTTCTTGAGTGTCTCTTGTATGTTTTGGTTGACCATGTCTGGTAACATCTCCATGAAATTCTCAGTGACTACTTGCAGGATTTCTTCTTTGAGGATGTTTTTGTGGTCTTCATTGGGTTCCTTGGCATCATTTATCTTTGTTTTGTTGGAGTCCAGAACTGGGTACCCATTTTCTTCATTTCCCTCTGAATCCTGTATTAAATTATTTTTGGCAAGAGGTTGTTTTCCATCCCTTTTTCATCTTCCCATCGCCCCAGTTGGTACTGTGTAACTATATTCTTGATAGGCTAGTTGGTGGTTTCAGTCACCTGTTTTCTTTCCAATGGTATAATTTTGTTTTGTGGCTGTACTGGGATTTTAACTTAGTGTGTGTGTGCTAATTCTGTCCCTGGTCTGGATATAATTTAGTATTAACTAACTCACAATAGTAAATCTAACAAAACAAACAAACAAAAAAACCTCCAAAAAATCAATGGGGACAGATAAACAAAGAAACACAAACAAACAAACAAGAAACAAAGCAAACACAAACATACACACACCCCTCCAGGTTCAGGAACAATAGAATTTCAGTCTTAGTTTAAGTTCTGGTGTTACTCCTACAGCATCCAGTCCTGGTGTTGGTATTTAAGTAGAAGCTCTGTTGCAGTCTTGCCAGGTGGTGGGACGGTGTGTTTTTCTTCTGTCTGTCAGTGGCAGGTGCTTAGTCAGCTCTTCCCTCAGTGAGGTATGGCTTGTCTTTAGGTTCTGGAGATCAGCTCTATAGCCCACTATGTCTGCTTGCTCCTTGCTCTCAGCATGTGTTGATGGATACCTGATTGTTTTTCAATTTTGCAGTGTTGTTTGACTTTGGATGTTGCTCACTGGCTCAGGATATGCACTTTGACCACTATCTGCCCTATTTTGGGCAGTGGGTTATCACTGGCCTGCTGTCAGCCTTTCCAGCCTTTGTTTACAGAAAGTTCATGTGGCAATCAGCTCCTTGCTCTTCCCCCCTTCTCTGGTGTGCTTCCAGCATTCCCACCCCCTCTGCTGTCTGCTAGCTTTCAGTTCATTGTTTTTTTTTTTTTTTTGCAGGGGGTCAGTCTGCCCAGGGGACTATGCTGGTTTATTCCTGGGGGAGTTGGGGGAATCCCATGTTACACTTGGTGCTCACCTGTTTGGTATGCCAAATATCTCCCAAGCAGGTTTGGAGCTGGTGTCTGGCGACAGCATGAACCCTCCTGTTTTCTCAATGTAATGTGGCATGGAGAAGCTTTCTATAGGCTAGGGGTTCAGGGTGTTGAAATTTTGATTCTCCTAGGTGTTTTATTTCTGCCATGTGTGGCTCCAGTGTCTCAGAAAGATTTTTCATTCACAGAGCTCAGACTGTCTGCTTCTGCACCTTAGTCACCCTCTTGGATTTCAATACATTTGAAATCTTTTATGCACAAACTTCTACTCAGTTTTCTTTAGATTAATAATCTAAATATATTCAGTCAATACATATTTCAAATAAAGAAATAACCTGGTTGTTAAGTATTCTGTTGAAGATTCCTTCAGTCAATGCTTAATGTCACTGGGAGTCAGAAATGGGCTGGATAAGAGATCCTCCCCAGAGAAGAAGAAGAGGATTCTCAATTCAGTCTTTAGATTTTTTAGTATCTGAATGCAGAATCAGAGTTTCAGGCAGACATGAAAAGTAAGAGACAAATGGAGACTTATTCAGCAAGTTAAGTGCCTCATATCCTAGGTACAAATGTGTAGGGAAGTTGTGAATAAGCCTTTTTTAAAGTGGGGGTAAAAACTAGAAAGAATGAAGGAGGTAAATCTCGTTAAATATTCCTTAGGATAAGTGGTTCCCTTGTCCTTGACACTTGATACATCTTACTCATATTTTCTTACATATTGTTCTTACTTTTTCAGCTCTGCTTGGAAACCTTCAGTCTGAGATTGTTAATTCATAGAACTTGCTTTTTGTGACTTTTAATGATCAGCCTTCAAATGACGGGAGTGGATTGGACCAGGCAGTTTTCTTGGAGGTATGCATGTTTGATTACTGGGGCATAATACTCACCCAGGAAGGAAATGGGTGGGAGTTGGGGGTCATCACTTTGCTGTTTAGAGAAGAAGTGAAAAGCTTAAAGAAAAGAAAAAGGTATTTGTGCCCTTCTGATTAGATTGTACATTAATAACTTCAAAATTCTAAGTTTTTGATTCTCATATCCTATGTCCTTAATCCATCTGAGCTCACATTTACTAAGCATGAAAAATTCAAAGGAAGTCAGGTACCAGTGACTCATGCCTGTAATCCTAGCTACTTGGGGAGCTGAGATCAGGAGCAGCCATTGTTGTAGGCCAGCCCAGGAAAACATTTGTAAAAACCCACCTAAGCAGAAAAAATGCTGGTCATGGTGGTGTGTGCCTGTCAACCCAGAGAAAGAATTTTCACAATTTACACTGTGGGAAGTATACAAAGGGCTGTGGACTGAAGGGTCGCAGGAAATTGACGTGGAGTGGAAGTATAGAGATAGCAATGTTATGCATTATTCTCTTGCATTCATTAATTGCTAAATTCTCTTGAAAGAAAATGTGGATTTTGTTAATATATATTTATTTGCTCCGTAGTTTTATCCTTTGCCATCATTTGATATATAGTATAATTAAAACATTAATAATTGGTATTATTTTTCTTAAATTTTACACACTTATCATTTGGGAAAATATTAATTATGGGAAACTTTGTTCTTGATAATATAAACTGTATGTGTCTTATTAAAACAATATCTTGACTAAGCCACATAAATCATAAATATTAATGTTGTTAATCAATAGAGATTATGCATATTTTACCAAGTTTAAATCAATAGCAGAAATAAACTAATGGTGAAGTAGCAATGACCATATGGTTAATTCAATTATATTAGAGTTTAATTAGAAATAATCATGTGCATAATTGGATGTCAAATATTGAGGGGCATACAAAAGAAGAATAAGGCATCAAATATGTTCTCTAGGTCCATAAAACATCATTAAAATACATGAGATGCATACCTGGAATAACCAAAGATTAACATAGCATAGAATTTCAGAACAGGAATGACCTGAATGTGAAACTTACAGCTACTAATTCTAATTCTGTAACCTTGGGTATAATACCTAAATTCCTTATTGCTTATAGCCTTACCTGCATAATACAGTTGAAAACAAATACAGCAGTGCCTACTTTAAAGATTAGAAGAAATGGAGATGTAAACTACTACATATAATGCCAGGCATATTGTAAGTACTTTAAAGTGACAAAAGTGAAAATATGATAGCTCATGTCCTTCTAGGTGATAATGTCTGTACATTATGTAACCATATGGAGATATAACTACAGAAAATATAGTACAGATAGGGAATAATCTTGAATTGCTTTGCACTGTATATAAGAAATAAAAGTTTGCTGAATTAATTAGAAATATGTTAATTTTGATAAGTTGTATTTTCATATTAACTTAGTTCAAACCATTTTTATATTGAATATGAGATTTCTTCTTTGACTGATGTATCCTTTGGAATACTTTCCAAATACTGTCCAGATACACTGATTCATTGCCAAGAATTTTTTGATTCCTCAGCTATCTTTCTGTTATTGATTTCTATTCTCATTCCATTCATTCTAAGAGTAATTGTATGATTTCTGTTCTTTTAAAAATTGGTTTCATTGTAATTTAAGTCCTTGTATGTGTCTTACCTTGGTGAATGTTCCATGTGAGCTTAAAAGTATATGTACTTTGTTGTTGAATAAAATGCTTCATAGATGTAAATGATGTCCACTTGACTGAGGGAGCTGCTGAATACAACTAAGATCATACTGATTTTCTTCTGTTTCTGAACCAGGTGTGTTAAAATCTCCGAATGCAGCAGTGAATTCATGTGTTTGTACTTGTGGTTTGATCAGGTTGTGCTCCACTTATTTTGATGCTCTGTTGTTAGGCACATAGGCATTAATAATTGTTACACCTATGTGAATAATCTATCATCATACATGGCTTTCTTTATTCCTGATACTTTTTTATGACTGAATCTTATACTTCTGAAATTAATGTTGGTACTCCTAATTGATTTTAATTAGTGATAGCATGGTATATTTTTCTCCATGCATGTACTTTTAATCTATATGTGTCTTTATATTTACAGTGAATTGTTTTATATATAGTATACTGTTAAGTCATGTTTTTGGATCATGTCTGATTATCTCTGTCTTATCCATGTAGATGGATTAATACCTAACATATTTGTTACTCATTTATATATGTGCCCTTATTTGTTCATTTTTCTTTCCCACGCTTTTTCTGCCTTTTGTGATTTTAACTGAGCATTTTATTATTTCATTTTTTCTCCTTTTAGCATATCAAGATTTCTTAGTTTGTATCATTTCACTTATTAAAACAGAGTGAAGAGTTCTAAGCTCCTTACATAGTGGACCAAATACTGGAAATTATTCAACTTTTCTATTTAACAGTAGAATCTACAAATTATATATGTCTGAATGTTAGGGTTCTAAGAATTTTGCTTTCTGTCTCTCTCCTTCTGTTTCTCCCCTGCAGTCTTGCTTCTCTGTCTCCTGCTAGGTGACCTCATAGTCACCTATAGTTAATACCTTCATTCTCTGACTATCCCCACATGTTTTGAACCTACTCCATACTTGATATCCACATTCATTTTAGGGGTTTGAAACCAGGGCATTTCACTTTATTAGACAGACACTTTATTACTTGAGCTACTCTGCTAGTCAGACATTGTCATTTTTACTAAAAGTCTAAAGATAGCTGATAAAATCTGCATAGATTATTTTCCTGGGAAATTTTCACCATCATTGTCCACCTAGTTACACATCCAGTTTTCTTTTAAATCTGAGAGTATTTTGTTATTTTTTCCCTCAAATTTTATACCTAATTCAATAGAGCTTTATCAGCTCTGCCTTTAAAATGAATCTCAAATCAGACCACTTTTCACCATTTCTCCTGCTGTTATCCTGGTATAAACTGCTCTCAGCTCTTTGACCACACAAAAAATGAATCCATCTGAACAAAATATTCACAAAAAGCAAATATGTAGACACAAAAGACAGATTTGTGGTCCACTGAAACTGGAGGTGAGATTGTGAATGATCATGAAGGGTCTTGAAGGAAGAATTGAGTATGCTCTGAAACTGATTCACAGTTAAACTCACTGAGTGTTCACTTGAGATGGATGAATTTTATAGTATGTAAAATATTTTTCAATTAAGCCTTTGAAAAAAGGACAAAAACAAAACTTCTCAACTGCTTCTTCATTTTCTAAATTTGTACCTGCAGAATTAATTCTTCACTCAGCACCACTGCAAAAATTAGATCAGTCACTCCTTCTTAGTAGTTCAGAGACTTTCCATTACTCCTTGAATGCTATTCAAATGGCATTGCCTAGAGCTCTGAATTCATATTGTACTATACACTCAATCAGCTCCAAATGTTTTAATTTCATTATTCTTGAATTCTCCCAGCTTGTCCCGGACTTGTGTTCTCATATTTTTTCTTTCCTTATTTTCTTTGTAAGCACTTTCTCATTGTTCAGGTCAAAGCTGAGAAGAGCTTCCTAGATTAACCAACCAACATAGAATCGTACCTAAACACCAATCACTCTCACATTTTGCCCTAGTTTATTTTTGTCATGCCATCTATGGGTTTCTGAAATTCTGATTTCTGTACTTTTGTCTTTTTAGTTTGCTTTTTGCAACAGAATATAAGTTTCGTGAAGGAAGTGATTTTGCTTTTTTCTTTTATGCTAAATTTCTAAACCTCAGAATATTATCTGATATATTCTAGAAATTTTGTAAATGCTTTTTGGTTGACTGGACCTAGAAGTGAAGCAAAAATGGGGTTTAAAAAAACACCTTTAATGATAGAAATGAAGAGGAGAAAGAAATCCAAGAAATAGCTGAATATCTCTTCCTGAATACCATGCCATCTTTTATAATGTCTATAATATAAATTATTATTTAAAACACATGATAGATATTTCATCTATATTCTTCATCATTATAATCTAATACTACTCAACACTCATAGCATGTTTCATATTCAAACTGCTTTATAAATGATAGCTGACATCAATTAATTAGTCATTATCAATTGATTTGTTGAATTAATCTCATTCCTAAAATTTCATTTTTATTGAAGATAATTAAGAAGGTGTCCAAACAGGAACTCAGACCATATCTAATCATATCTCTAGTGCATATATTGTGTCTCATTAAGAAATGGAAATTTCTTTTTTTCTACTATATTTCTAAATTAGTACAGTTAAAATGACCTTCAGCTAACACCTAATTTATTCAGTCTCTCATTTTTATTTCTGGCTTTAAAAATTCTTAAAGTACTCTTTGATAATACATTTTCATACTGTAGTCTAAAAGGTTCATAGGTGATCAAAATAACTCATTTCCCTTCTTTTTTTGTCTTCAATATACCATGAGTTTCATTAGTATTGATTGAATGATATTAGTGTGTTTATCACACAATATATTATTCTCAAACCTGTGACATTAATAATCAAACAAAATATACATTGATCTAGAGCTTATACTTTATGCTATATAGAGAATTTTTTATACACAAACTTTGCTTTCTTGGAATTTTAACCCTTGAAAATTAGGATAAATTAATTTCCTCCTCCTATTCTCTAACAGCAATATTTCAACAAAGCCAATTGATGAAAGTACAATAAAACATCTTTTATTTGTATTCATGTCCAACTCAATGCTTTAACATTCTTCATTAAGAGAGAAAACAGAGATACCATAAACCCCAGACTAAATGTCTGTTTTGTGTCATTTGAAGGTTAAGTTATAGAAAAATAATGAATAGCAGATTTAAAATTACAAAAATTTTCATCCATTACCTTATCTTGAACAGTCCATAGCAACGAAACTGAACAAAAGTTGAACTAGTCTAAGAAGATCCCTATCCAATCTATCACAAATCACAAAATGCCAAAAATTACTTAGCTTATGCAACAAAGAATGAATAAAACAATATTTTATGTTTTATTATTTTAATAAAGCTGACCTTAACTTTGGACTCTTATTTCCATATTTGTATAACTACTTGTAGTACAACCTTCAAATTAACTTATGTTGGCATATAATAGTTTGCTTCCATAATCTAATTCACTCAAATTTCAACAAAACAACCAACCCACCAAAATCAAAACATTTCATGTGAAAACACTGAACACTTTTTACTGAATGTGAGCTTGTTTAATGCTGTTGGTTGTGACCGATACAAAAATTGTAAGCAACACAAATTCATGATTGAATCTCTTTAATCTTATGGTTTTATGCCAGGGAATAATTTTTTACAGAGGCAATTTTTCCTTTTTCTCTGAATATGGTATATGATATATATCTATAATTTGCATCCTTTTTCTTTTTCTTTCTACTGTCCATTCAAAGCAGGTATGTTATGCCGACAAGGTTAATTTCAAAATCTTGTTTTGAATATATGATAATTTCTTGAATTGCAAAGTAAATTTATGCAGTAAGAGAGAAACTGGGGTAGAAACTTTTATATTCAGTTTCATTATAATAGCAACTTGTGTATGTGTGTGTGTGTGTGTGTGTGTATGATTTGATTCCTGAAGTTGCTCTAACAATGGAATGTACCACACTGATGTGTTTAAACATACACTTACTCTCTCATGGTTCTAAAGTCAAGGCAAAGGCAAGGTTGGTTCCATCAGACAGTCGGAAGGAGAATCTGTCCTTGTATCTCTTCTAGGTAATTGTCAGCAAGTCTTGCTGTTCCTTGACTTGTAAGCATATACACCCAATCTCTACCTCTATCATCAATCCTATAAATTTCTATGTTCAAATTTACCTTGTTTTGTAAGGGAATTTATTTCATAATATCAGGACAATACTATTCAATATAAAATGATATGTTTTAGGAAAATAGGTACACATGATAATATGAAATTTACAAAATAATTATAAATTTTAACTCTTAAAATATCAAACCCATATTTAGTATTTCATAGGTATAACTCCTCAAATTTGAAGGAAAACTGAGAAAAGATGACATCATTTGGCAGCTTCACTTTCAGTATTATAAATAATAATTTATAATATAATATTTATAATTATAAATTATAAATATCTGACTATTTTACTAATAGAAATTCCCACTGCTTATCAAACATTAAAAATGAATTAAACATTAAAATTTTGTTGAAGAAATTGATTTGAGCAGTAATAGATATTTCAAATACTATCCTCTTCACTTCCCACAACCCCTCCAAGCTCACATACTATTATTTAGTACATTTTAGCATATAAGGAAATTTTAGTTGGGAAACACGCAGTTACTTACTTGGTTCACATGAAAACTAGGAGACAGAGATAGGGTTTAAAGGCATGCATAAGCACAATGTTTGTTTTGCTATACTATGCTTTGAATTTTGCTCTTAATACTTTTAGTTACTCAAACTTTCTTCTATTCATGGGATATAAAAATTTTATTGCTTGAAATTTCTATATTCCCTTTTTAACTTGAAGGTTTTCTTCCATAAAACTGGACTAAAGAAAAATAACATGATGATATTGATAACATTGGAATTTAATTGATAAAATATCATATAATAGCTACATACTGGCATGGAAATTTATAGCTGTAGAAGCTTACAACTATGATTTTTTTTCAACAAAATTATACAAGAAGTCAGTTATTCTTATATTCACTATGTATTATAAAGGAAACCATGTTGCCGGCAAAGAAGAATGTTCATTGAAATTGAAAGATTCATGTCATTATTACTGTTATACTTGAGGTCATGGTGCTACTTTACTGCAGTGTCTTCTGTTCACTCTTCATTGTTTTCATGGAACATGAGGATGAGTAGTTGATGGGTGTCCCTGGAGTGTGGTACTTGTTGAAAGATAAAAATAGGCACTTTAACTCTACAAAACAGAATTCTCTGGAGTAGCTCAAAATGACCTGTGACTATGATTTTACATTAATATTCACGACATCCATGTATGATTGTTTGAAATATCACTGTCATTATCTTTAGAGGGAGAAGCCTAAAATTAACAGATTAAATGATTTTTGTACAAGATATAAACTAAGAACAATATTGCAGAACAAGATTTAAGTTTACTGTTGTCTTTTGTTTTTGTAAATACAGGAAATCTTTCACCAAAGATCAAATACTAGCTCCAAATGGGCCTCTTTGAAGACTTTTAGGCTTCCATTGCAATGCAGTCAAGGGTAAACATGCTAGATTTTGTCTTATCATCTGGATTAAAACTCAACCTCTTCCCAGGTTATTGCTTATCCTGTACATGACTTTATGTAAGTTGCTTAACTTCCAAGTTTCAATTGCTACCTAACAATTCTACTTCACCATGTTGTTCTGACAATTGAAAGGGAATGTATGTACATGAAAATGCTAAGCTTAACAGTTTCTCACATAACAGCCACTCCTGGAAACATTCAAGCCAGTTCATTATATCCACATGTGCCTTTGGGAAACAAGATTGCAAGCCACAGTTAGAAGTCTATTCCTACCTTTAATGGAGCTCAGAGTAAGTCTCTGAAAAGAATTCATTTAACAAGCCTGTTGTTCTCAGCCTGGTGTGCTTGAAGTACAATAAAAAGCACCTGTTTGGCTCCTGCTGAAAGTCAGGACTAAACATGACAAACTTAGTAAGTCCACCAGTGTCAGCATGTGCCAGTAGTGCTTTCTTTAAAACAGGCTTTATGTTCATCCCAGAAACTGGGCAGACCATGCATGTAAGTCTCAAATACAGCAATAGTCAGCAGTTGGTAGGAAGGGGAAAGCAAGGTAAAAACAAATAGGGCATTTCTTTCAGAAATAATTAATTTAGAAACATAATTAATTTCTCTAAAATTTATATTGTAGAAATCTAGGTTCCATTTTAATAATCTTAGTATCAAAATGTTGTTTTAACAATATGGAGGTTAAAAAACATTTCAAATACATTTTATATGTTACATGTAATTTATCTATTTATCCTGTGAGCTATACTGTTGATTCAAAATTATAACCAAGAAAAACATCAATGCCACTCCCAAAAATGTTATGTTTAATTTTGTATAATGGATTTTACAGTGAAAGCATATTCTTTTCCATTGTAGACTATTTGAAGCTTCTCTTAAAATATCTCTGTACTTAAAAAATCAAATTTAGATCAGAAAATCTTTCATATAATATGTCCTCCTTTTATGCAAAGAAACAAAACTTTAAATATAACTATTAAGAATTTGTTTTTACTTTGTGATAGGGTTCTAAACAAAACAGAAAACACCCAAAAAGAATGTCTCTATGTAGCTAAATCAAAACACTATTAAGGTGAGTAGAAAGGGAATATGCAGTACTTTGCAATTTACAGTGAGTTAAAATGTTTCTAGTAGAAATAGAGGTGCCTTTATTCACAAACATAAAGAGTCATCTCTGGGTTGCTTGTCAAGCTTTAACTGATCATTTAGGGAGGTGGCTCAGCTCAGAGCTTATTTGTAATCTACATGCTATATATATTGATTCAAAAACAACTTCAGTGGTATGATTTTTCCCAAAGAGTGTAATTTGCCATTAATCCCTTGTTTGTGGAATCTGACTTTGCATTTTAATTTTGTTTATTGTTAGAGCTAACAATAAAACCAGTGTTTTGAAAGTTTTTCATAATCCATTTCACAGTATGGTGAATACATTTAATAATAATATACTACATATTTCTAAATACCTAAAAGAATGGATTTTAAATATTTTTACCACAAGAAAACGGAAAGCATTTGAGGTGGTGGATATGTTAATTAGATTGACTTGATCATCACACAATACATGTATGTATTGGAACTTTGCATTGTACTGCATAAATATACAACTATATCTCAATTATCATAAAATAAAACTTTAAAATGGTCCAAGTCACTTCTAAGAAATTCATAGATAAAATCGATTAAATTTGTCCTAAAGTAAGTTTTTGTCCATCTTCTTAAAAGCAAAAAGTAGATCTGAATGGAAAATTTCAATTATTTCCATGGACAAAGAACTTAAAAAATATTACCAAACATTATATTTGTAGGACTCATAAATTGATACTTGCTGTTATTCTTGAGATTTTTGCATAAGTGTTGATGACTTAGAAGTTCTGGAGGGCATGTATGGGTTATGACTAGGCTCAAGTGAAGAATATAAAACTAAACTATGTCAGATAGTAGAATTCTTATAAAGGAACTAAACAAGGATATGTGAACAAATATTTAACATATACCTTGACAATATGATAAATTCTTTATGAATTTGTCTAATCCTTTATGAATCAACTTATAGTTTCAAATTCTACCAACTTTTCAAACAAATAAAGCACCATAGGTTTGGTAGTTGCTATGTAAATACAGTAAAGCCTCAGATTACAGAGAATAGCTGTTTAGAATATTTCAGAAAATATCATAAACACTGATAGTGAAACATACGTGCACACACACACACACACACATGCACATACACACACTCACATTCACACCCCAAACCAAAATATCCTCAGTAACTTTGGTGTATTCAGAAAAGCACCAGGTTATGAAAAATAAAACAAAGAACAGATAGAGAAGGAAGAGGAGACAAAAGGAAAGGATGGAAGTAAAATCAAAATTATAAAATGTTTGCCTAATGTAATTTATGTCAGAGTGTAATTTATGTCAGAGAATATAAAGTCTATTATTTGTCTTAATATTGTATATAAAAGGGACAACATTTTTACCCGAAAGCTTATAATCTTCTATATTGCAGAAGACATGGAAATATGAAAGAAAAGTCAAGAAAGGAGTATTCCATAAAATGAGGATGTTACTAGTTTGAACACAATTAAAAGCTGTACATTTATGCTAACCACAGACAGTGATGATAAAAATCTTCCAATGAACAAAGGACCAGAGCAGTGAACAAATCCTCCTTGGGGTTCTGTTTACTGGAAGCATAGGATAACATGGGTGACAAATGTCAATGCGAGTACACTTATTAGGGGTTGAGGGAATAGACACTGGAATTTCAGCGGCTTCCAAAACTGACTCTCTTCCTAAGAACACAGAATTAGTCTGGGTCCTCCTGACTGACAGGCTTTCCTTTGTGGATTTACTGGTTTGTTTTTTATTCAAGTGGGTTTATGCAGGATGACCATTATAAAAATTTAATTTTATTGGTTAAATATAAACTTATATCAGTTTCCAGAATTTAAGTGAATTTGTTAAGCATGTTGAGACAAATTCTGTTTGTATTTTAAAAGTTTTTCCTAAATATTAATGAATTTTCTAAACTTATTATATGTTCATGCAACATCTTAAATTCTAAAATGTGAAAAATTCCTTATAAAGCACAAAAAATTGTCACTAAAAATGTACTTTTCTCAATTAAAGACAATTTACTGAACTATTTCATCTGTTTTTTTTCCTTCCCTAAGGTTTGAACTAAGGGCCTCACACTAGGCAGGTACTCTACCAGTTAAGACACTCTGCCAGCCCTCATCTTATAATTATTTTCTTCTTCATCTAGGATTTACCAAATTAGGATCAAAGTAACCATTGAAAGAATTAAAGAGGTGTCTTCTTTTCTAAATAAAAGCCCTTTTTAAAAATATTTTTGTAAATTGCTAGCATAAGCCAAGATAAACTATTATTACCATTGCTATAATAGAAGATAGGTCTCAGAATGTTTAACAGGCAAAATTTTATCTGAATGTTCTGTAATTTTGCCAATAGATATTATACTTTATCAAAAATCCCCAGCATTCCTTTTAAATATTTGTATGTACCCATAGGGTCATATTTTTCTGGCATGACCAGTTAGAACATGGTCGAAAAAGAAAATTTGTCAGATGATGAGAAGATGCAAAGGGTAATGAAATTAAGGCATAGTTAAAAAGCTAATGTGGACAGAGCCATTGAAAATACTTTTTTTGCTAACTCCATAGTTAGCTACTATAATAAGGCTATTTAGTGCTGCCATGACATTTCAGGTTATCCAGATGTCATATAAATGCAATTAATTTCAATAGTATCTATATCTTCAAGACCATATGCTATTTCCAGAGAATATTTGTGAAATCTATTTGCCAGCTGTGAAACCAGAGCAATGATCCAACAATTTTCTGTCTCAAACATACAGTGTGTACTGCCTGGTTTCACCACTTGAATGAACAAACAGTGAAGACTTGCTTCACCCAATATATGAAAGCAATACAGTAATTTTGGATCATCTTATACTGCACTTACTTAATTGTGTCCTACTGACTTTTATGTGCTCTGTTCCCATGTGTTTTATGAGAAATAATTTATAGCAAGTGAGGCACTTTCATCCTTTAGGATGATTTATTGCATTTACATCTTTCTAAATTACTTCTAATTTAGAATACATTCTAAGTTACATTCTCTAAAATACATATCCCTCACTAAGAAATCTACATATTTTGCCTATTGCACATCCACTAATTCATATCCAAAAGGAGATAAAGATATTATAAAAGATTCATATCACACTGAATAGATTTATTGTAAAGGGAAAGTAGCCAGACTAGTGTCAGTGTGTGTGTTGCCCATGCAAGTATGTGTGTAAACACATATGTCTGCAGACCACATAATGGATGCAAAGTAAAATAAAATGAAGGTGAATTGTTCTGATTGAGAAATTATCCAGTGTTTCCTGTTTAGCACTTCAATTTTCTGAGGCATGCTACCTTGTCCTTTCTTTTACCTAGGGACTTCATCATATCTACAAAAGGAAAATGACTTTTTCATCCTATATCATTTTATACAGACTGCCATAGATTCACTTCAGTACATCTTGGTATGAATGATTAAATGCAAATTAAAAACAAATCCCCAAATCTAACTCTAGCAATTGTTAAAGGTGCATTAAGCCATCAAATATATGTCATAAATATTTTTAAGCAAGAGGAATATTTGAATTTAAAATAAGAGAAGCATCCACTTGACTTACAGTGGAATGCTGTTTTTCATTCTGTTCAGTGATTGGTATTAGTATTTATTCTAAGCTGTGGTGCTGCTACATGTGGTCTTTTATATTTTTCATATAATATATATATATATTAGTTTTCAAAAAACTTCAATTATACTGAAAAAGTAGTATCTTTCTCATTTGTCTCAGGATAAAGTTCATTAAAAATAATGAGATAAGATGAAAAGCTGATGTAAGGCAAGTTTTTCGTGAAAACTAAAGATTTCAAATATTGGAAAGTATAGTAAACATGTGAAGACCTTATCAAGAAACATATAATTTCTATATAGCTTTTCCAAGATAAAATGACTACAGAAATTCTTCAGTGAAAATATGTTATTCTGAAGTACAAATGATTGAAAGAAAATATGAGGAAGACAATTTGAATGCATGAACCAAAATGAGAATTTTCCAAGTTAACCACCTTCAAACCTTTGTACATTATAAGATTCTTCTGAAGCTAACATTCTGCTTCATATTTAAATTAAATCAAAAGTGATTAGTAGGACTTAAATTAGAGACTCTTCCTGTGATGGCACTGTTAGCTTGAGAGAAAACTGAGTTAGGAAAAAGAAGTCTGGTTTGATCAAGTGCAGTTGCAAAATTATATGTCAGTGTCTGTATCAGTTTATGACTTGGAAAATAACTGGGAGGAAGTTGTCCCATTATAATTCTTTCATACAAGTTTTTCATTCTAGAAATGTTAATTTATTCATAAAAACAGAAGCCATGAAATTATTGCACATTTTGACTTCAATTCAGGTTCCCTTAAAATAGAAAATCTTCCAGTGTGCCTATTTCTGATTCCACATGCAGAAAGCTGCATTGCCATTTCTCAAAGGTAACAACCTCACCATTGCTCTGCCTGAGGATTTTATTAGATTTAACACTGAGAGCTCACAGTCAGCTACCACCAGTGAATCCCTTGAAAGCTAGAAACTTGGATTATCTTTTGTCTACATTTCTATTACAGAGACTGTTGTTAACCTTCAGTTCCCAACTTGAACCTACTTAATGGTGCTGCCGCTTGGCAGCTGCGCTTCAGAGAGCCTCCAGGAAATAGGAGCCATATTTCACATCTTACATCTTAGGTGTAGTGCAGGTTTCGAAGAAGAAAACTAACCTGATCTTTTAACATTCTGTTTGTACTTGCAAAGTACAACACATCTGAATTAGGATATTCCTTCTGAGAGATAAGCATGTGGATTATTTTGCAACTTTCAAAAGTGATTGAAATATTTCAAATTAGACTCCTGAAATCAAAAAGCTCACGGCCAAGAACATTATCACTTCACAGAGTGAAAAATGAGGTTTACTAGTTGCTAAATCAATAGAAATAATAGGATTTGAATGAATAGCTTAGATACTCTTTATTGAACCTTTTCTTCTGAGTTTCTTTTATTTGCTTGCAAGTAATTTAAAAGGTGTCAACTATGGTAAAAGTTTAACTCTTTATGATACAATTTCAAATTTTCTGGGTCTTTATGTATTAGTAACATACATCAGAATTCTCCAGATTTGTACAAAGATGCTCATGATTTCTTTCTTATAGTATCATGTTTAAAGTAGGACATATATTTAAGATTTCTCCCTTTTAAACCCTTGCAAATTGTGAGAATAGATTTCATTCAATGTAACAAAAATATGAGTCCTTGTCTGTGGTTAAAGTGACACAAGTCATATAATAAAGTAGTTCACTACTTTATACCTCAGAAATGCATGCTCTTATTAAATATAAATTAATACTATATACTATTGGTAATACTCTAACTAGCTATCACCAAAAATTAGCATAGTTAGATAAGAGTTTTGTTACATGCAATTTGACATTCATACTTCATATTTAGATATTATCCTTAAGCAAGTACTCTATATAGTTATATAGAATATATTAATATATATTATAAATCTGGAAAATATAGAATATATATTAATATATTATATATTTATATATTATGTATATTAATATATATTAATATATTAATATATTATATATTTATATATTATGTATATTAATATATATTAATATATGTTTATATATAAATATATGTTCTATATATTAAGTATTTGATAAATTAAGTATATGTACTTAATTTGAGGGAAAGCTTAAAGGGAAACAAAAAATAAATATACCCACTTGATGTTTAATTCTGATCGCTTTTTACAGTAACATCCCATGTAACAACTATCTTTTCACTGAATAGGAGAATTCTCTCCTTTCATGTCAGATTATCCAAACCCCAAAATTCAGGAAGGCTGCACATCCCTCAAAATGAAACTCACTTGTCATTTATGGCCTTGAGGAGAGCCTCAGGAGCAAACTCAGTATACACTCTAAGACTTACCAACTAGAAAACTCATAGATGTCATTGAATGATAATCAATGCTTTATAAAATGCAGAAGCATTAACTCTTCCTGATAACTAAATGACAGAAACAAAGTTTACTGTAAATAGGAAATAAAATGTTTGGTCTAGGGAACAAATATTACATATGGGTGCATCCTATGGATAAATGACTACTCAAAACTATTTTTTCCATACAGAGCATATATAATCAATCTTCAAAGGAAAAAGCATAGAAGTTTAAAGTTATAAGGAACTCAAATCAAAATCAGTCAATCAGAACACTGGACATTTAAATATAAAGCTAAGGATTTGGAGAGATCAAGTCATTTGCATGGGTAAGAAAACCATTCTTAAAACCAGGACTTCTAAATCCAATTTCGTTGTACCCTATGACTTAAATTATAATATTACTGTATTGAATTATACCTCAGATATCTGAAACTTGATAACAGTGTTTAGATTTGTTATTCCTTAGGTAAGGCCACATTGGAAAATTCTGTTCCACCCTTGTTTTGTTTTACCGGGCTACAAAGTAAATGCAGAGCAGCTCTTCTATTTATGTAGAAGAAAATACATCCATCTGTAGTAGCGATTCCTCTAGCTCTAGTGAAGTAGTAGTAAGCTTCTGCATGCCAAAGCAGTATTTATATTTGTTATATAACATGTAATGATTTAAAATTACATTATAGGAGGTATGTACCTTCATAAAACCAAAAGAAAAATGCCTTTCAATGAGTAATATCAGTGGTACATAGTGATTATTCATTTCAGTTTTTCATGTTTTCATGAATAAACTGCAATTTTTTTCTGTTACTAATACCTAGGTGTTAGAATCAAGTAAATTATTTTTATAAATTATGTGTTATCTGGAGATTTTTTGTTCCATATTTAATATAATATGGTATCATTCTTCATTAGAATATAGTAAAATATATTTGGACATATTATATATCTATTACAGTAAACCAAAGATAGTTTAACATATTTTCCCTTTTGTTCTTTTGGTCAACTGTTAATTACTGATAAAGAGCTTAAAATGTGTAATTATTAAATGTAGCCAAAGAAATTTTCTTATTATATAGGCTTACAGATCTGCAAATTTATTTAATCAAGCTGATAATGATAATATTTAAAATGCATAAGTCTCTACTGAATGTCATGAACTATGTTACATTCTGTCAGAGACTCAAAATTTACAACTCCTTTAATTTAGGGAGATTTCTATTTAATAGTTGAACTAACTGAAGGAAGATGATATGTAATTAGCATAAGGTTGCACAGCTACTAGGTAAGTAAACTGAGAGAATAATTCAGGCCACTAAACACTGTGCAATCATGCTCTCATGATGAAGTGATGTCATATGCATTCTTTTAACACTAAATAATTTTCAGTGGGGAAAGCTTTTACATAGATCATGGGATTATACAAAAGAAACACTCTTATATTTATGGTTGCATAATCATTTAATGAAGCATTTATAAAAATACATTCTCCACTATAGTAGTTTCATGAAATGTTAAAATATATTCCTTGAGGAAAGTTATCAGTGATAAATTAATTTGAGAAATTTGAAGGTAAATAAAATTAAACAGACCATATATTCCCTGACAATCTGAGAAACTTCAACATGCAAATATATAGTTTAATTCTTCAAGGCTAATGGTATTTTTGATTTACCATATGAAACTCATCTGATGGATGAGTACTATTGCATTTATTTAATTATTTAGCTAATTTGCTTTTGTAAAATAAACTATATGATAATGAGTACTAGGTAAGAATTAGTTCGTGTAGTTCTGATACTGCTCTGCTTTTAGGGAGAAACTTGCTGATAACTTAGTATTTTTATATGTACTGAATTGCAGAGGTATATCACTATTTTCTAGGTGAGATATTTTTAAAAGTCTTATAATTGTAAACTCTTGGGTACTCATTTCATGGTATAATGAAAGAAATTAAAAAACACTTTCAAAATTGTATTGCCAATTCTACTTATCAAAACTTGCACCTTCCATCTTGCGATTTTTTTTTCATGTGTTTAGGGTATGTTATTCAGCTTAAAATGTGTGGAAAGTCAGATTGCAAACATCTATTTGAGAATATTTTTAATCAATTTCATTTATTAGCAGTGTGCAATTTTGCAGCAGCTATGCAATTTTCTATTAAAAGTGGATTCACTTTATTTTAAACTTTGTTTAAAACAGTGGTTGTTGAGCTTTACAATGCTCTTGGAATTACCTAGAGGGCTTGTTAAAGTAGGTTGCTTTTCAATAGGCATGGGTTGAAGCCAGAAAATTAGCATTTTAGTTACATTCTCAGATGATCCCAATGTTGTTAAACTCAGAAGTACATTCACAACCAACAGCAAGTTGACCTGAACAAGAATATATCTGGTACAGTGTTACTCAGGGGTTTCCAGAGAAGAAGAATAAGGAGAATAGGACAGATAGATGAGATAGAGAGACAGATAGATGATAGATAGATAGAAAGATAAATAGATGGATAGATGGATAGGTATGGACAGATAGATGAAAGATAGGTACGATAGATGATAGATAGTTAAATAGATGATAGGTAGATATATAGATATAGATGATAGATAAATAGATAAATGAGAGATAGATATATAAAAGGAAATTTATTGTGAGGAATTGGCTCAAATGATTATGGAGGCTGAATAATAACACATTTTGCAGCCTAAAACATGGATGTTTAGGCAAACTGGTGTAAACATTCCAGTCCAAATCCAAAGGCCCAAGAAACAGAACCATTGATGTTCAGTAGCAGTAGAGATGATGTCCTGCCTCAAACAGAGAATATTTGTGCTTCCTTCATATGCTTGTTGTGTGGGATCCTCTTCTATTTGTGACAGCAACCATTCTATACCTAGTGTGCCATTCAAATGCCACTTTTTCTGGATAAATTCATATGCACCAGAAATTATGTATTGTGGATATCCCTTAGCCTGATTAAGTGACTATGCATCATAGACAATGAATATTTGCAAAAAATAATTATGTTTTTTAAAGATTATAACATGGAAGAAGGATACTTAAACACCCATGTTTATTGCCTCACTATTCATGATATTCAACTTGTGGAATTAGCCCTGGTGTCCAACATTCAATGAATGGATAAAGAAACTGTGGTATACACATACAATGGAGTGTTACTTTGACAAGAAGGATGAAATTATTCCATTTGCAGGAAAATGGATGGAACTGGAGATCATAATGTTGAATGGAATAAGCCAAGGACAAAAGGCCAAATATCATGTTTTCACTCATATGTGGAGTTTATATTCAAAATGATAAAAATAATAATAATGGGATTTGAGTGCAAACCAAATGGGACATGTGGGAGGATTTAACAGGAGGGAGAAGGGAAATGAAAAGATTATGCCCCCCCAAGGAGATCAATGTAAGTTATATACATATATATATTTACATATATATATGAAGGTAGTATAGAATAACCCATAAAATATTGTTTTTAAAAAGGAAGAGAAAGAAAAGAAAGTTATGTTAAGGGAATGTAATAAAAGGGGTGAGCTTTCTCAAACTCCACTCTGTGTATATGTGGAATTTTCACATAGAACCCTCCACTAATGAATTCTAAGTTTAAAAAATTTTTTTTAAAGTTATTATTCAAAATATGATAAGTGAGATTTTCATTTTTTCCTATTATATAAATGACATTAGTGTTATGGTATGGATAAGTGTCCCCCAGAAGTCTATGTATTAAGGACTTGTTCCCTAGGGTAGTGCTATTAGGATGTGATGGAACCTTTAAGGGGTGGGGCCTGTTCAAAGATCCTTAAAATAAGGTGGATACCAGGCTGTCCCATCATTCTCTTGATTACTGACTCAGGATGTGAGTGGTTTTGCTGACCACATATTCCTACTATGATGTAACCACCCTTGCCAGAAACCCAAAGTCATAGACCACCTGACCCTGGACTGGAACTTTCATACCTATGAGCCAAAATAAAGCTTTTCTCTTTATAAATTAATTATGTTATGTATATTGATATATTCATGAAACTAATATATTTAGTTATTCAATGGAATACTGACAAATTTTAAATTCAGTATATTAAATACCTTGCCCTCTCCAGTACTTTTTAGACTAATGAATAGACCAGATTTGAATATATCAGATCAAATTGGAAAACATCACCCCTAACATTATTTTAGTGTGAAATATATTTTAATAAACTATGTTGTCCATGCCTGTTTCTAAACTGCCATGTGTCTTATGGAAAACAAGAAAAGAATGAAGAAGAATGAAATACATCATATCTATGTAGGAACAAGGCACAGTGAAACACATTGAAAACTGTCCAACAATATAGGGTAGGGAGAAAAGGGGAGGGAAGAATAGCAGAGGGAGTAAGACTCATTTAAGCACAATATATTTACAGACAAAATACCAAGACAATTCCCCCTGCACACACACTCACACACTCACTTAACAATGAACAGACAAACAATGAAGGACAGGAAAGTAAAACAGTGATATTAAAGGGAGGGCATGAGTGGTAGGGGGAGGGTAAATGAAGAGGATAACAGAGAGTGAATAGGATTGAAGTATGTTCTAAACATGTATGAATATGGAGCACTGAAACTTGTTGAAGTTATTTTTAGAAGTGGAATGGGGTAGGAAGTAGAATAATGGAGGGGATAAATTGAAATGGTATATAATATATGTATATATGGAAATGTCACAAAGAAACCCTTTATATAGATATTATATACTAATAAAATGTTTTTTTAAGAGGAAAATGAGAATGAGTTAGTAAGTATATAGGGAATTTCCCACATTCCAGAATCAAACAGTATTTCTAAGCATATGATAAGGAAGAGCAGGTCACAGTGGAAAAGATTAAACATATTGGATTCCATTCTTCATTATTTCATTGTTATATCCAGAACAAAGCATGTAAACCCTCTGTCTAAATCCCCTATTTATGAAATGAGAGGAGTTTTTCCACTGAGCACTAAAGTTGCTTGTATTTTTGAAACATACAGTTTGTTTTGGCTTCTATAAAAAGATTCAACTTGCTTCTTCAGAACACTGCAGTATTCTGATACTGGTCATGCTCAGTTTTATTTATCTTGTAAAATAAATTAATTAGGTTCTTTGTAATTGTGGTAGCCATAACAAAAGTCAATTGGAAGTCATTAAGAGATCATAATTATATTTAAGCAGACTCTACTATAACTCAAACTTCATGTTAAGTAAATGGAGACTTTTAATAAAGTCTCTACCATTAATTTTAGAATCATTTAGCAAGTATACCTATCATGATTGTATCTGTATATTTGTCACAGGATTATAGGAAAATAGCAAGTACAGAGAATAGAGAGAAATAGATGAAATCAATATAAACCTCAGTATTTTCACTAAATTCATATATTCATGCATGCATAAGTAACTTTTCAGGCTGTAAACTATAATTCAGATGATGCAATCACAGAAAGAAAATTGTCCTCCCAAATGTCAGTTACTGTTTGATCAAGTGTGAAGTTGATCTATACGTGAGGAAGAGGCATTAGGGACCCAGAGGGAACTAAATCATAAGCATATTCAGGTGACTGACCATGTAAGATGTTTTAGATTAGGGTCAGAACCTCAAGTCTAAATTAAATACTTGGCTTAAAGAAATGCTCATCAATTTGAATTTAATGTGGGTTTGACCCACAACTCAGAAAAATCTGCTGCTGGTATTTGTGTGAACCATAAATCTAAAAATGACATTTACTAAAAGAACAAAACAACAACTCAAATAAAAGAAATTCTAAAAAAGCAGAAAAGATGAACTTTTTTTAATACCTCAAGTGATTCCATTTAGAGCAATAGACTCAATCTCACACACAAAACAATTTTCCAAGCAGGAAGGCTAGACAGAAGTATTTTCATTTTGTGGCATATTTTGTTTTTAAGACTGAAATGAGGGGTGGGTATTATTTTTATCACTCATTTGGCTTGAGATATTATTAAAAATGGTAATTTCTTATCATTAGGTTTTTTGGTAGAATGGTATTATTCTCTTCTAATTGGTATTATGATTTTCCTGTTTCTATATAGAGAAGGGGTTATTTTTAATTGGTTAATTAAACCCCATGGAAGAATATCTTTTAAAATATTACTACAATTGCAAGCAAGCAAATGTAGTTAAAATTATATTTGATTGCATAGTATGAGATACTTTCAATATACCATTCACAAAGAAAGAAATAACATGCAGTTTAACAACATTAACATGTGTAAGAATAGAAAGGGAAACAAGAATATCAGAGGTTATTTTAAAAGTAAATCTTATTGGTATTCATGTTTAATAAATACAATTGTCTACCATAAGTACATACAATCAAAATAGCATTTAAATGACTAAAATATACTATTAAGCAATGAAAATTAATACAATTTTAAAATAAGAATACAGATAGTTCTATTCATTGGGCTCAGTCTTATTGATGGAGAACTTTTAGACTTGACAGAAATAATGAAGACAAAGTACACAAGAATTAGAATCAATAAAATTTATGAAGCAAGTATGAAAACAGAAAACACAGGGATGTATAACCAAAAAGAGGAAAAATAGTGAACTCTTAAATGTTTCCCATGCTACAAGGGAGAAATTCAGTTTTACATAACTTTTATTCTAGTGATCTACATTAAAGAGTAAATCAAATTGTGTACTATGGACTCAAATAATTATATATTTAGAAAGTACTTGAAAGTATATAACACGCGATAGAGAATTATTCAAACTAGTAATTATGGTGGTCAAGGATATTGATTAAAGAATAGTGTTATTAATTTTTTAACATGAATTTAGCAATATTCTTACAAGTGTTCATTTTTTATGTCATTAATGGCCTGTCATATGAAGGAAAGAGCTTACAAAAGGGAAAGAGCTGTATAAATATTGCTATAAAATGTTAGCAAACAAGTTCTACTGAATTTTCTTTAGCTAAATTAAAATCATTATTAATGGACTTTGATTCATAGGTAGTTTTTAAGGTTTGGTAAATAAACATTTTAAACACAACAAAATACCCACACATAGTAGCAGGCAACGGTGTGACAGTTGACCAGTGAATAAGCACCCCTGCCACCTAAAACCTAGGCTCAAAGTCTCACAGTCTAAGTTTGTTGTGCATAACCTTGTTAATCTTATGTAAGGCTATAGTTTTTATGGGGTTTATCTGTGTGTAGACAGCTGATATGGTTGTGCATATAGAAAATTTTAATGAGGGAGTATAACTAAATACATTTATCAAGGTCAAATAATATAATAGATGACTGTACATTAACAATGATTACTTGGTGACCAAATTCTTAAAATCTCCATGAACAATAACATCAATAAATAACTCAGGAATGGATTTAATGTAGTGTACACAAAACCTGTTCACTGAACTTAAGCAATTTGACACTTACATCATGTTCCCAGACTGTACAACTCTTTCTTTTGAAGATGACACATCTCACCCATATTGATACATAGAATCAATGGAATCCCAGTCAGCGCCCTACAAAATTTTCTTCAACAAAGGACTAGATGCTTATAAAATTTACATTAAAAAGCAAAGTATTTATAAAAGTAAAAGATTTAGTTCAGAAGAAGAAAGTTGGAGACTTCTATTATCTGATTTTAACTTGCTACAAATCTGTAGTCATTTAAACAGTATAGTATTAGTAGCAAAATAGACATATTCTTTGATGGAACAGAATAAACAGCCAAGAAATATTATAATTCCAATTTTTGCAAAGATGACAACAAAATATGATAAATTTGGAGGATAATGCTGAAGAAAATCTTTTTTTGACCTAGTCAGGTAAATATTTCTTAAAACAGGACACAACAGAAATAAACTATAAATATGAAAATGTGCTCAATGTCACTAAGCATCAGGGAAATACAAATTAAAACTGCAATGAAACACTGCCACAAATCCACTATGAGGTTTAGCATTAGGACTGAAAATGCCAAGTGCTGATGAATACGCAGAGCAAACGGGATTATTACGCAGTAGTACTGGTGGTTCATGTAAAATATGGTACAATCATGATGGAAAATTTGGCATTATATTCTTATAAATTAAGCTTACACAAACAATAATGTCTAATTAATTTCACTCTAGATATTTACCTGAAATAATAAAAACATACTTACACACAAAGAATGGCTCATCTTTTGAAAAGATAAATTGTGGCTTCCAATATTTGGTAATGAAATCAAGCAAATTCTTGATACACATAACATGTGCATTTAGAAAGAGCTAAATTATAGTGTCAGAGAGCAAAGCAGTGGTTACATGGGGTCAGTGAATGGGATGACTGCAAAGGGACCAAAGAAAATGTATATCATGGTAGAATTGTTCCACATCTTAATTTTGATGACATTTTCGTAATTGTCAACAGTAGTCAAAACTCATCAAACCCTTCACATTAAATAAGGAAGTTTTTATTTGCAAAATTTAAACATCAAATAAGTTAGGAATAAAATTGTTTGAGAACCATTACTTCTTATGAGTAGAAATAGGGAAATTCATCTATGACATCAAGTATACATTCATAGATGTTAATGAACTCCTTAAACTTACATTCAGAACAGATCTTTAAGTTTTATACATATTTATATATAAAGGCTTATATATAAATATATTTATAGGTATAAATATTTATCTCAGTTTAGATTTAGATTTGTTTTGTTTTATGTTTTAAAGCTAGAACTTTGAAATTCACTGAAAACAGTTTATTAATATTCACTTCCCTTTCAAATAAGTCTGTTAATCTTTCTTCCTCCAGATGTGGTTTCCAGATGGTCTATGAATTTCCCAATGAGAGTCAAAAGGGTATTTTTAATCATGGTGAAAAGAAAGCATGGTTTTCACTTACAAACTACTGGTCTTGAATCACCTACATGTGTATAAAAGAGGAGAACACTGTTGGCTGTGGACAGTAATGAACAAATTTTTACATAATTTAATTTTATACCAATGCTAAACAAATGAACATATTCAGACAAAAATAAACAAGAAACTCCCAACTTTCTCAAGGCATTGTGGAAAACGGTAACAGAAATTTTGTGAAAAAATCCAGGAAGCTGAAATCATAAAATGTCAAATTCTCTTTCCAAAATGTCCACAAGAGACTCTGACAATTTTTTAAATTCATATAGTTTGTCCACTGAATCCTTTTTTTCTTTTAATTTTTATAATGGATATGTGATATGTCAGAGAGTAGTTTTGTGGTTATTTCAAGAAACCTGAGAGAGATTCAGTTTTTGAAATAAAAATTTCTTCTTGATTGAATAAGATTTCTGATAAATAAACAAGAGGTACAACTTTGTAAGTAAATAAAATATTTACATAAATTCTTGCTCATTTTTATGGGAAATGCTGTAATCCAGAATAAAGATTTATTGAGGTCTGGCTGTTTCACACCTTACAATATTGCTCAGTGCCTGGAAGAACTCTGCCCCAAGCAAGCTGACTCCATGCCCTGCTACTCTGAGGGTACCAGGAGGCCTGCTTCCCCAAGTGCACTGAGGCACTCTGGCTGCTAGAGAAGCCCTGCTCTCCTTCCATAGTGCTGGAGCACCAGCTCTTCCAGTGGGGAAAGGAATGCTCTAATTTCACCACAAGAACCCTCTGTGGTGCAAGGTTTCCAGCATATTTCTCCCTGAGGAAAATTGTCAGAACCTCACAAGCAAAAATTGATGCACCATGTGGTTTTCTTTGAACAAAGACCTTCCCTGGGTTTATTGAACACAGATCCCTTGGCAGTGAAGGGCTTCACAGAACTGCTGGTAACCCAAGACATCTGTCAGTGAGGACATCTGGCAAAAACCTGCCTCTGAGTATAACAATAGACTGTAAGTACTCTGGAACCTAAATGGGGAAAACCGCGACAGGTGATGGCATGAGATGTCAAATTGACAGTACAAACTCTAGAGACCCAGCTCAGATCCCCAAACAATCCAACCTCTCCACTATAAGTCATTGCTAAACAGCTGGTATCAAATTAGACTGCCATCTAGTGGACTGAAGGACTCAGTCACTCGGGTGGGGAAAACATAAGTTGCTCTCAAGAACACGAGAAAAGTTTCAGTTTTTAATGTAAATTTTGTGTTTGTTGCTGTTTTGTACTGAATACTCAAACAGCACTTTGGCATTCTTGCTCTCCAGTTTTCTCTTAATCCCTGTTCTCCACAATTCTCACTCTGGACCATCATCACGGACAGCCCCGTAACCACATTTTGGCCTTTAACCTTAAACCACTTCTTATCTCCATTTCTATCACTCGACCCAACTCAGACTTTCCCCCTGACAACACCCAGCATCTCTCCTTAGCTTTTAATTTTCCCTTTTAGTGTTCACCCACCCATAATCCTCCTTCACTATCAATGCTATTAGTGGTTAAATTGATACCCACATCATTTTTGCAATTTTATTGTGTTTATTTGTTTCTCTGTCTGTTTGACTCTCTCCCTACCTTCTCATTTCAAACCTGCTATCTCTCTTCACTCCATCACAGTCTGCTTCTACATCATCCCCTTCAAATACCTAAGCTGTCACTTCTTCCTGATACATAAACTTTCCACTTCATATTTCCCACTAGAACTTTCTCTCTGTCTACCTCCCATCACAATCCATATTGCCATTATCCTTCCAGGGCCACAAACATTCATGCTTGTTCCAATAGACTACAGTTTAATAATTGTAAAAGTTTTAATAGCTAAGCTTCCTTACCCTGAATGGAACAGGGAGTGGAATCCAGTGCCCTGAGAATAAGAATTAGTAGGGCATTCTAACAAGTCTCAACACTCCCTCCCCCCCCATCCAGAAACAAGAAAACAAACCAGAGCTCAACCACCACACAGTCCTTTACAATGCTTCATAAAACCTCAACCACAGGGCACAAGGGATTGGAACACCATACCCAAACAACTTAAATGTGTAAATCTCAATGCAGAAACATGAAAGAGCAAGGCAACAGCTCTCCCTTCAAAGCCAACTCCACCATTAAAGACCTAAACAACAAGAAAGAGGAGGAAATATCAAATATTGAATTCCAAAAAATTAATAACAAGAATGACTAATGAGTTCAAAGAAGAGACACAAAAGCTAGTGTCTGAACTCAAAGATGATATGAATAAACAGCTAAAAGAGCTCAAAGAGATTTCAAACATATTTATGGATGAAATTTAGAAGATGATCCAGGATATGAAAGAGGAAATCAATAAAGATATAGAAATCCGAAAAATAATGAATCTGAAATGAACAGATCAATATCAGAAATAAAAAGTCTCAATCAAAAGCTTGGAGAACACATTGAGGCAAGCTGAAAGTAGAGTATCAGAATATAAGACAAAGTGGAAGAATTATATCAAACAGTGAAAGAACATTAAAAAATGCTGAGAAAATATGAATGAAATATGAAAGACATCTGGGACACCATCAAAAGATCAAATCTGTGAATCATGGGTATAGAAGAAGGAGAAGAGATATAAACTAAAGGCACAGAGAACCTATTCAATAAAATAATAGCTGAAAACTTCCCCATACTTGAGAAAGAGAGGGACATCCAGGTGCAGGTGCTTTATAAAACACCAAATAATCAGGACCAAAAAAGCGACACCATTAGACATAGCATAATGAAAACACTCAACATATATAAGAAAGAAAGAATATTGAAAGCTGCAAAAGAGAAAAGACAAGTCATATATAAAAGTAAACCCACTAGAACAACAGCAGATTTCTCAATACAATCCTAAATGCAAGGAGGTCATGGAATGACATATTTCAGGCCCTGAAAAAACTGTCAACCTAGACTACTCTATTCAGCAAAACTATCCTTCCAAACTGAAGGAGAAATTAAAACCTTCCACAACAAGCAAAAACTGTAGGAATTCATGACCATCAAACCAATACTCTAGAAAATAGTTTAAGGACTCTGACAGACAGAAAAAGAAATTAGAGACATGAAGATGCAAGAAAAAATAAACCCTTTCAACAAAGCAAACCCATAAACAAGGAAAAGGTAAAAAGTAAACACCACAGGAATAAAAATGACTTGGGATACCAAGCATTTCTAATACTAACACAGAATGACAATGGCCTCAATTCCTTAATGAAAAGACATAGAATAGCAAATTGGGTTAAAAAAATGAAGGTCATTTTATATTAATTAAAGGAATAATTCATCAAGAGTAAATAGCAATTCTTAACATATATGTATCAAACATAGGAGCACCCAACTACATTTAAAAAACACTAGTGGACCTACAAGCACAGATGGACCCTAACATTATATAGTGGTTGACCTAAATACCACACTGTCACCAAGAGATAGGTCACTCAGGCAAAAGATCGATAAAGAAACTTCAGAACTAATACATGTTAGACCAAATGGACATGATAGATATCTACAGAATATTTCACAAAACAACCATGCCATACACATTATTTTCTGTAGTTCATGGACCTTCCCCAAAATAGATCATATTTTAAGACACAAAGAGAGTCTCAACAAATTTAAGCATACCAGATCACAGCAGAATAAAACTAGAACTCAACAACAAAAGAAACCACAGAGAATATTCAAACAATTGAACTGAACAACACACTGCTGAGTGACCAGTGAATCATTGAAAATGACCAATGGATCAGTGAAGAAATAAGAAATCAGAAACTTCCCAGAATGTAATGAAAATGAAAATACAACCTACCATAATTTGTGGGACACAGCAAAGACTGTGTTAAGGGAAATGTTTGTAACTATAAGTGCTTGCATTAAAAAAACAGAGACATCTCAAATAAACAACCTAATGATTAATAGATGATATAATCCTATAGTTAAAGGATGCTACAAACTCCTCCAAAAAACTCTTAAAAATCATAAACTCTTTTGGCATACTAGCAGGATACAAAATTAGTATTCAGAAACCAGTAACCTTCCTATGTATCAACAATGAGCAGACTGGGAAAGGAATCAGGAAGACAATCCCATTTACAGTAACTTCAAATAACTAAAATACATAGGAATACATTTAATGAAGGAAACAAAGACCTTTTCAATGAAAACTATAAATCTCTGAAGAGAGAAATGGAAAAAGATATCATAAGATGGAAAGATCTCCCATGCTTGTGCATAGGCAAAATCAACATTGTGAAAATGACTATACTATCAAAAGAAATCTACATGTTTGATGCAATTCCTATCAAAATCCTAATGACATTCTTCACAGAGATAGAGATGAAAACACAGAAGACCTCAAAGAGTCAAAGCATTTGTAAGCAAAAGTTCAATGCTGGATCTATCACAATTTCATACTTCAAACCATACTACAGAGCCATAAAAATAAAAACAGCATGGCACTGGCACAAAAACAGATATGAAGACCAGTGGATTATAATAGAAGACCCAGTCATAAATCTACACAGCTACAGCCAACTGATCTTTGACAAAGGATCCCAAAACATACAATGGAGAAAAGACAGTCTCTTCAACAAATGTTGCAGGGAAAATTGGATATCCACATGTAGAAGACTGATACTGGATTGTTGTCTCTCACCCTGCACCAATATCAATTCAAAGTGGATCAAAGATTTTAATATAAAGCCTGATATTTAGAAACAACTACAGGAAGTAGTAGAATACACTGGAAGATATAGGCATAGGAAATGACTTCCTAAATAGAACTCAAATTGCTCAGCATCTAAGAGAAAGAATGAAAAATTGGGACTACATCAAACTAAAAACTTCTACAGAGTACAGCAAAAGAAACAATCAATAGACTCCAGAGGCTGCCCACAGAATGGGAGAAAATCTTTGCCAGCTATTCATCTGATAAGGGACTAATGTCCAGAATCTTTAGGAAACTCAAAAAAACTCAACCAGCAAAGAATGAACATCCAAATGAAAAATGTGTACATGACTTAAATAGGGAATTCTCAAAGGAATATGTATAAATGGCCAATAAAAAGTGGAGAAATGTATGTTTAACTTCCGTGGCTATAAAAGGGATACAAATCAAAACTACACTAAGATTTTATCTCATCCCAGTTAGAATTGCCATGTTCAAGGGCAAAAATAATAGTAAATGTGGAGAAAATGCTGAGAAACAGGAGCCCTTATACACTGTTGGTGGAAATGCAAGTGAGTATAACCACAATGGAAAGCATAGTGGAGTATGGAAATTCCTCAAGATGCTGAAGAGAGAACTGCCATACGATCCAGTGATAGCATTCCAAAGGCACATAAGTCAGGATACAATAGAGACACTTGTATACCAATGTTTATCAAAGAACTATTTACAATAGCAAAGATATGGAAACAACCCACATGTCCTACAACTGCTGAAATGGAGTTTTACTCAGCTATAAGGAAGAATAACACCATGTGGTTTGAAGATAAATTGATGCAATTGGAAGGTATCATGTTAAGTGAAGTAAGCCAGGTTCAGAAAGACAAAGGCACATGTTTCCTCTTATATGTGGAAAATAGATCCAAAAGATCAACATATACACAAAAGCAAACATGATCATATACAAACTCATATGCACTACCAATTTGTAATAGTGGGAACTACTTTACAGAACTCAAGGAAGGAGGGAAAGGAAAGGAGAAAGTGTCAACAATATCATAAAATATAACATCTGTAAAGATAGAGGATATAATGATTTGTATTAAAAGCTGTTGAAAAAGGATGAGCAGGAGTCTATGGGTAAGGGAGAACAATGGAAGTGGTTGAATAGACCAAAGTAAAGTATAGTCACAGCAGGGATACATTGAGGAACCCTTTTGAACATTGACTTAGAAATTAATAGGTCAGGATTGTAACATTGGTACAATGTGTGTGAGGGTACTTGTGGGAGAGGGGGATGTTGAACAAAGGAGATCTAGGTGAAAGAATATGGTTGATATAACTATATATACTATATATACCTCTAGTATATATATCTTTATGAAATAGAATAATGAAATCTCTTGGAATTGTTTGAAGTGGGGCAGGTAGGGGGTAAAGCAGGAGAGATGGTGGGGGTGATCTAACCAGTGTACAATATAAAACTATTTGGAATTGTCACAATGAATCCCCCCTATAAAATGAGTATATTCTAATGAAAAAATTTTAAAAAATTATTGTGATAAATTATGCTTCATCTTTTATAGAAATATTTTGATATTTTAAATATTCCATAGTCCTTTTAATATCTGTATTATTCATGCACATAAGTGAGTTAGATATTCATTTACAAAACTGTTATCATTAGCAATACAAAAACCAAAATATAAAAATAGTAAAATTTATACAATGCTTCATTTTAAACTGTTATTTTATCTTCTTAAAGCCATTGTTATTTAAAATTAGTGAATTTTTGGGACAAAATCTTAAACAAAGATAATATTTTGGTATGTGACAAGTAAAAATCAATTTGAATAAGGCAGAATATCTGCTTCTAGAAAAAGAAATTCCACTGGATTCAAAACTGTATATTTCTTGTCAACATGTACTCATTAAATGTCTCTTCTGAGATAATATGTTAATCACTAGAGGAGATACAAATCAGAATAAAACAGACCCTCTACACTAATCTTCTCTTATTCAATAAAAGCAACATAAAATATAAACAAAAATCAACCATAGAATCTGATTGGAACAGTTGGCAACAAAAACATGACTATAGTAATATCTTACATTTCATTGCTCTCTTAACATGTTAATTTCACATCATGATCATGGAGCAGGAGGTGGTGACAGTAAATTCTAAAGATATAAAATAAATATTAAGGAATAGGTAAGATACAATACATAGGTAGGTTTTTGTTTTAACAATCTGTTAAGGTATATATGACAGGTCATATAATTCTTCCCAGTGGAAGAAAGCTTAACCATAAGGGCAAAAGAATAACACATTATGTAGTGCCTTCACATAGCTTCTTGACTGTAAGATTTTTTTCTAGATGAACTTTAACGTGATTTAAAGTCATTTAAAATGACCTGTTGATCCCCTCACTACTTTTCTCTATTATTTTTTAAAGCTGTATTATTTTTTAAATTATTCATTTATTCACATATGCATACATTGTTTGAGTCATTTCTCCACCCTTTCCCCCCTCCATCCTCTACACCCCCCACTTCCAGGCAGATCCTATTCTGTCCTTATCACTAATTTTGTTGAAGAAAAGACATAAGCATAATAAGAAAGACAAAGCATTTTTGCTAGTTGAGTTAAGGATAGCTATATAGAAATATTCCTAGCATTGCTTTCATGTACACATGTGTTACAACCCATGTTGGTTCATCTCTAACTGATCTTTACACTGGTTACTGATCCCCTTCTCATGTTAACCTCTGTCACTTTAAAGTTTCTGTATTAGTTCTTCTGGAGTGGGGACATCAAATGCGTTCATGTTTTGAGTTTTCTACCTATTCCGATATCTCCTATATGTGCTCTCCCCTTGCATATTTTAATATTGGATGACTGGAATGATTAAAATGGTCTTATTTTTAAATTAAAAAATTGATATTATAAAAGTGTCAATATCAATTAATAGTATATTGCTAAAATGACCTTATTATTTTTAGAAATAACTGAAATTGATGTTTAAAATTATATGACATAAGTACATATTACATAAGTTTATAAAAACATAACAAAACTAATCAGATAACTGCATTAAAATACACAATAGACAAATTGTTATAAACAGATTTTCATTTTTCTATCAAGGACTTACCAAAAGTGTTTCATACATTGACAGGGAGCACAATCATTTGCTAATTCACTTACAAAAGCTTGTTTGATATCTACTGTGTATAAGGTATTGAGTTATATGTTGTTGAAAAAGAAACAACTACCAATGTCAAAAAACTTATGGTGGAAATATCCTGTACACATGTATATAAATGTAAAAATGAGAGCTGCTGAAACTATTCCAGGAATGGAGGGAGGAAGGATCAGAAGAGAAAGATAGAGGGGGTGAATTCAACTATGATAAATTGTAAGAAGTTTTGTAAATGTCACAATGTATCCCCAGTACAACAATAATAAAAATTAAAATTTAAAAAACTTATGGTATACTTGACCTTTTACACTTAGACATCATAGTATGTAAAATCCTGCATCTCTCTCACCAAGTTGCTCTAAGATAGTGTTTATGAAAAACAGTGATCATAAACATGAGCAAGAATAGAAATCACCAATATGTTAAAAATATTAATCAGTTGCTCCATTAGTGTCCTCTAAACCTGTAGCAGAGAAATTCAAAGTATGTTTTATTATCATAGAAATTTTAATATGAACAATGATTGCATTTTTATGTAAATATTATTAAGGAACTGTATTTATTTACTTGTCCTAGCACAGTATGACACATAAAAAGCACTTATGAATCTGTGGTAAATAAATTTGTTGCTTTTATTGAAATGATGTGTGCTCAGCAATACTTTTGAAAATTTATGCACGTCTTAAAGATAATTTCTAGACTTTCTATTTCTGAAAGCAATATATATATCTTGTCTCTCTCTATATATAGACAAGAGATCTGGCAGATTCAAGGTACTTTAAGAACATTCTAGAGAGACACCTAGGTTAGTCAAGGTGAAACAGGAAAGGAGTCATGGGGGAGGTACAGAAGAAAATAAAAATAGAAGTTAGCAGCATAAGGGTAAAATAAGGAAATAAGAAGTGTCCCTAGATTGGGTATAGGAAAATAGAAAAGGAAAGAGGCTGTAGCCTAGAAAATAGAGCATGTAGTGTAAGGAGAAGAGTCTAGGGGTGAGAAATAACAAGAGATCTGCCAAAAGAAACCACAACTAGCCTTGGAATTGCAGTACATATCTTATCAAGGACAATATGGAAAAGATGAATTACTACACGTGAGACATTTCATTGTAATCAAAGACAAAAAGACTCTCAATATAACCATCTTTGAAAATGACAGCCAGAATATACTGTGTATTTTCACAATATATTGCTTCACAAAGGCAAATTTGAAAACACTAGAGTTGAAAACAGTAATATTGCAATTTAATTTTAGCATTTAATTTATATCAACTTTCAAAAAACTATACTGAAAGACATCACTTTAATGGACACACATAAATTAATTTATGAAGGATAACATTCTGGAGATCCTCCTATGATATATTCTGTGTGAAAACCAGAAAATTTTCATTCTTCATGCAGCACTGAAAATTTATGCTGAGTTACCTGGCATATGGTAACATATGCACAGAAAAAGAAGAAAGTAAGTATCTTACTCTACAGCTCATAATTGGTTTTAGATTCCAGGCTATTGAAATTTTAATATAATAAGATTCAGAAAAAACATTGTAAATGGATTACAGAACTATTATTATGGGAATTTTATATGAGAGTTTCATAAAAAGTCTCTACTTGTAGAAAAATAACAAGTATGGCAAAGAGAGTTGTGATAATGGGCTCTGTGCTGGTTAATTTGGAAAAATATTTTATTATCATCTATTATTTGTATGGTGGGTTCATTGTGGCATTTACTTAGGTGTTTAATTAGATTCACCCCTTCCATAATTCTTCCTTATCCCACTCTCCCCTTTTTAGAACACTTTCAACAGGCTTCATTACTTTATTTTCATACATGTATACAAAGTATATTCACCATATTCACCTGCTTCACCCCCTCCATTTATCATTGCTTCTCCTGCTGGAACCCACCCCCACACAGGATCTGTTTAATTTTCTTGTATTATTCAATCATAAACCACAAAGAAGAATAAAATTATGTTGTTTTCAGGTAAATGGATGGAGCTTGTTAAAGATGATCATATTAAATTAGACCTACAAGATAAATAAATACATATATGATCTTGTAGACCGATATATACATATACATACACACACACACACACACACACACACACACATATGCCAAAATATACCACTGACAGCCTTGGAAGAGCAGTACGTATCTTAGTAAGGAGAATATGGAAAAGATGAATGACTTTACATGAGACATTTCATTGTAATCAAAGACAAAAGAACTCTCAATAATACACACACACTCGCATACACACACATCCTGATAGTCTCTCTTATAGAACCCATGTTTTTTCTTTCACTCATTCAACTAGTATATATTGAGAACCAACTGCATAGCTAATTTTCCACTTCATCATGGCAGTAAAATAATGAGAAGAAAATATCACATGAAATTTAAAATATGGTCAGTCAATCAAGACCTCACAAACCAATCATTACAAACAAAGGAAATCTAAGTATAACTCAGGCAATCATCTCTACATTGACTTCATTGACAATAATATTTATTTTCCACATGTACTAACCCAAATCTTCATATTATTTGTACCTATATAGGAATCAGATCATGACAATCTTCCCATATTCTCTTCCTGTGATAGAGCAGAAATGTATACAGCCCACCTAGTGCATATGCTCAGATCCACTTCATCTGGCTGCCACGCCATCACCCCAAGGCTCCAGAAAAGTACACTTAGTCTAAGAGAACTTTCCCTAAACCCAGGATGCAATTAAAAGATGGACGTGAAGATGAGACAAGATGATGATGATGAAGATGATGCCACTAGCGGTGGGGTTGCATTTTAAACTGCCAAACAGGATTATCTTCTGACAGTGTCTTCATTTCACTTGCTTCTCCTTCCCTTGGCTCTCATTCCAAACATGAGAGGAGGAGAGTATTTCTCAGGGGAGATCGTCCATTCTGGGCTTCCCACAAAGAACTGCCTTGACATCAGTGGTTGAAATTGTGAGTGAATTATCATTTCCAATTTATCCAAATGTATTTCCTTCTCAGGTGGTGACATTTGAAATTAGCCCTCCTCAGCAGTGACCTAACTTTGGAATTGAATCTCAACACCACTTCCAGTGTCCCCTTATGTGTTGTTTTCTCCTGTTACCAACATTTTCTTTAATGTCCAGATTTTCACTCCTTTGAATACTGTATGTTGTAACCATTTTAAGTCACGAAGATAAGAATGAGCATATTGATCTGTATTTATCCAAGGATCCGTGCCATAGTTTTAAAACATGAATATAATAAATAATCAAACCAGATGCACCATGATATTGCAATCAGTAGAAGAAAGACCCAGATATTAGTGATATGCTGAACTATTAATAATAGCTTGCTTTGCTACATAGAAACCATTACATTAAGTTTTGATTAAATCCCTAAAGTTTAAATAATGTTTAGCTTCAGAGATTTTATTCAACACTATACAACTCTTCTGATAATAAAATTGATTACATCAGGGTCTACTAGAAACATATTATAAAGCAAATTTGGAAAATGAGCCCAGAAAACTACAAAAGTTACATACAATTTTATGAATTAAAGTAGTCATAATATTTTCAAAAGGTGAAAATGCCAAAATAAAAATGATAAATTGAGTAACAAGTTGGCAAATTTATTTGAAGAAGGCTTTTGGCATTTCTCATGTCAAGGTAATAATGTTGTGTTCATTTATATTTGACTGCACTGATGTGGGCAAAAAAGGGGGATTGTGTTGCAAAGTATAAGGTCAGAGAGCTTATTATATAAATCAATCAACCAATCAACAAGTATTGAGTTCTAGGAAGAAAAAAAGCAAGCACATAAAAGATGACCTTTTTGTAAATTTCTCAATTATTCTAAAATGACTATTTTTGTGGACATGAAACTTATTGCCTCAAGTAATCTAGTGTCATATATTTTAGCCTGCGTTTTCCCTATGTGCTTGAGAAATGACCAACAATCAGATTAATGTATTAATTAAATCTCAACTGGGAATACTATATGCATGAGCAAGGCTATGTGAGAGAACATGTCCACTCAGGGAAAGTGCATACACTGATGATTGGGATGGGGAACAGGGAGAGTGGTGAGATGAGCTGAGGCTTAAAAGTGAAACGTTACAAAAGACACATGTGCCTCATAAGTGGCTTTACTTTGTTTGTGAATGCTAGAAATGGCACTGGAACCATACTGGGATATTTCATTAAAAAATGCAGATTGTCCTACCATTAGACTTCTTATGATCACTGAAGGTTGAGAATCATTGTGTAAGTAATGGGGAATCCTAGAAGGTTTTCAAGCAGGACCATGAGTGAGAAGCAGGTGAAAAAAAAAAGAGTCCTTTTACCAAAGCCAAAGGAATATAGAACATACAGAGTAAAGTCATACCCTAAATTAGAGGTCATGGATCATTACTGGAATCATGCATTTATTTTCATGGTCTATTTCAATCTTCATTCCATAAGATACATTTAAAAATATGAAACTACAAAAAGCACACTTTGGGAAAATGCAAGAATTACTTTCAAATACAGCACTTAATTAATTAATGATGAATTACATCACTCTCTTTTCTCCTTCCAAATAATTCTCTCAGGATATATTAAATCTTGGAAAATTTAATTTTACAAAATTTCAACTTGATTTAAATAATTCATTTGTAGTTCTCTTTTACTAACTAGTGAATGTAGTTTTTTTTTTTTTCTTTTTCTTTTTGCAAGGAGTCAGGGAAGGAGAAGTAAGTTTTCATGATTTCAGTAGCTAATACTTTAAGCATGCAAAACAAAATTAGATTCTAGAGCAGTGACATAAGTATAACAAAAATACATTTTATCTTTTCACAAGTGATTTTTTAAAAATCCCTTAAAGAGGAAATCTCAGTCTCAGTGGGTTTCTAGCAGAACAAATAGTTACTAAAAATACTTTTCTAATTGACATAGAAAATGTATATGCAAAGACTTTGGGTCAGATGGAGGCCAAAGTTCTAGAGCTAAACAAAGAATTTCCATGTGCAAAATATCCTTCCAGCAAATAAAGTTAATTCTTTAGTTTTAGAATACAAATGTCCCTGGAATATGTCTCCACTTTCCTACAATGGTGCACAAGCATACACATATAATTATTCTGTTTTTCACTTTTAGTAGTTTTCAATAAATTACATGACATATCCACACTATTACAAAATAGGCTTTGTGTTAGATGATTTTGCCCAATTGTATACTAATGTAAGTGTTTTGGCATATTTTTAGTAGCTTGGGCTAATTGATGAAGTTCAGTAGGTTTATGTGTTAAGCTCATTTTTATATACAATATTTTAAACTTGTCATAGATTTGTTGGGAATGAATTCCTCATGTGCTGAAGAAGATCTCTACCTCAATTTAGGGTTTCTGATATAAATTATACTGCAAGTTGACCTATTCAGATTAAGTCTCTGTTAATTTGAAATGATCTACAGAAGGGTCAACATGGCTTAAAGAGCTGTTTTACACATGAATAAATACCAAGAATAATAATTACAGCTAACTATATATAATATATTTCCAAGTGAATTAAGCTTAATACTTCATTTCTTAAGAAAGTGTAAGAATTACATACACACCTATTTTTTCTGATGCAATGAGTTAGTAAAGCTTACTTTTTTATATTCCTTGCTATAAAAGAGTTCATGAATTTCTGCAACATGCCTCTTTACAATCCATGTCTCCTTATATAATAATCCAGTTCCCTTCACTTCAGTATATACTAACTTGGTCAATATACTACAGGATAAGTTTTTCAAATGTTTATGGGCTTATTAATCTCCTATTGTTACCACAACACGTTGCCGTAAATTTAGCAACTTAAAAAATGCAAATTTGTTATCTTATGGTTTCCATGGGCCAGGAGTCCAGGTATGTGTTGACTGTGTCATCTGTTCAGGGTCTCACAGTAATGGTGCTAACCAGGAATGGGAATCAGTTCTCATCTATCTTGCACTCATTCAAGTGGTATCCTTGCTGGTTAAAACCAAGGCCCCTTCTTTCTTGACAGTAGTGGCATAGGATTGCTTTCCATTCCTAAAGGTTACCTCTCTCTGTAGGTCATTTATCACTACAATTTTTGCTTTAAATTTCCCAGTATACCAGGAGACAGATCTCTTCTTTTCAAAAGACCAGTTTATTAGATGAGGCCAGTACAGGAAAACACTCTTTTTTATTATCTCTGTCAATTGATTTGGAACCTAAATTCCATGTGAAAATTTTCTTTTACCATATAAGGTGACAGAATCACTACAATAGTATTTCACTTTCAGAGTTGCTGTTTACATTCAAGTGGAGGGAATGGTACAAAGTTGAAGTTTATTGGGATCTCGTTTGTGTATTCTGCCTATCACAGAAAGAATGAATTCCAGTAGTGGATTATCTTATGCCCTACGGCCTTTTTACTACCATGTTATCTTTGCTCTCCTGATCAATACTTAAGATTGGAGTACAGAGGATTTGGCAAGATAAAGAGGTACTACCAAAATCAACAAGAAGAAATGAGACTACAAATAGGAAGAGCTATAGGTTTATTTTTGAATGGTTATAGATATAATGATATTTGTGCCTTATATAAATGACTTACTAAAAGATGAACTCAGTAAAGGAATATTGTAATAATCAAGTGATAGAGTGATCCATTCTTGGACTCATCACAGTGCAAAGGGCTTGAGAACAAAGTGGCTGTGGCTGGAAAAACTGAGGTTATTCATGGGCTCAACAACATTGACTTCTACTCACAAAGTCACTTCAGAATGTCCATTCTCTGAACTTTAAGGAGTAACACTGGTCTCCCAAAATCACACCATTTCATGGAGGGATTGTCAGTTAATAAATTATAATGAAACACATTGGATCACTTCTATTATGGAAGGACCTGTGCGCTTTTCTCACAGAAACAGAAAGTTACTTTGAAATATGCATATATCCCCTATCCTAATGATGACCATCTTTGGTCATTAGGATAGTGCCATGGTATTTCACAGAGCATGGCTTTTGAACACGGAACTCATTTTGCAGAAAATCCAACATGACAATGGGCAAAATGTAATCTTAGGATATTCTTCATAATTTGGAAACAGCTAGCTTGATACAATAGATAAAAACTCTAATAAAGACCAGATACATCATCATATAGATGCTAACCTCACATGACCAGTGTAATATCCTTAAATATTTGGTAAATATTTCAGGACCCATAGCTAAGATCCATGGGTCTGTGGGTCAAAAGGTAGAAATAAAAGTGATTTCTCTCACTCTTATTCCTATTTATCCAAAGTACTTCTATTTATTCCTATTAATAACAAATTTTGTTTCTCATGCCCACAGCTTTAAGGTCTTTTTGACTGGGACATCTTAGTTCCTAAAGGCTGCTTCCAATAAGTGGTTCAATACTTCATTGAACTGAAATCCACACTGCTACCTTCATCCTTTAGGCTCCTCATTCTGGTGAATCAATAGGAAAAGAAAAGAGATATCGTAATGGTTGATTCACTTATTAATCCTATCATGAATTCAGTTGTTTTACTGCATAGTATGTGATAAAGATGGAAATGTGTATATTTCAAGAGAGCCACTAGGTTTCTTTTTTAGCACTTCCAAGACCTTCTGATGAAAGTAAATGGACAACTATGAAACAGGTTTCAGGTTCCTTACTAATATCCAAGATCCTTCAGAAATTCCATTTGAATAACACTGCCACATAAGTTCCAGCTAAGTGGTTATCCAGGACAAAGTGGATACTGAATGGGTAGTGGAAGAAGGCCGTTAAAATTACCAATATGGCCAGTGGCAAAATTTTAAAAAGCACATGGCAATAGTTTTAAGTATTTCTTCCTTATTTTGAAATGATTGTGTTTGCAACATGTCTTAACTGATTTCCTTATCTTCCTTCCACTCAATCACCTCTTTTTCAGGTAAAATATGTAGTAATAATAATTGTAATATCTTAGTTATAAGTTACAGGATATAAAAGAAGTATATGAACTAGCTAGGAGAAGAATGAACAGTATCCAAAGATGAAAAAGGGATTTCATATCATCTTCTGAAGAAGGATTGACATGTTTCCAATTGTGCATAAGAGAATTGTTTCACATGAGGCAAAAATGTATCTTTATTATTACCTTCATAGATGATGGTCTAAAGAGGTTTGTGTGGTTGTCAAGCTGATAAAAGTTAAGCTATGATGAATTCATATGTGGAACCCTGATTAGGCTGAACTACATTTTCCTGAATATACTTTCTTGAATTTTTTGATTGGGATGGGCAATCTGAGAGATTCTTGTGAAGATTTGGAGAATGAAAGTAAAGTAGCAGCCTTTTTCTTGCTCACACACATTGCTGCTGTTCTAAACTATCTCATGACAGATTTTGATCTGAAAATGCTTTTGGATTTTCTGGATACTTTTTTTCATGGGGCAATTGTGCAAGTTTACCTCAATGACAAAGATCCCCAGCTTCTTCACAACACTCACCACCAATGTATAGTCCACAGAAGTTAGTATGGGATTCAGTCCATCCTCAAGGGCTACAGCTTGAATGTGTTTTCCATATTTCCTTACCAATTGTCTACACTTCATGCTCCAGGATAAGAGGACAATAGTCACCAACAGACTGAATAAACAGCTGTTATAATTGTATAAGAATGCACCCCTGCAGAAGAAATAATTATGCATTATTGTTTTGAACCTGATTGAACCCTGACTTGTGTACACAATGGCTCACAAAACTAATATTACAAAATTACTAATCTCATTCATTTTTCTGACATTGAAAATATGACACACAAATGTTCAATTTATCATGCCCTAATAGTTAACTTTCTAGCTAACTATAATGTTAAAATATCAAATAGTTAAATCTGAGTTAAAAAAAAGCAGACAAGCTGACTCCTTAGCTAATGACTTCTTAAAAGTCCCTCCTGGATTTCAGGCAATCAACATTAGTGTTCTTATCACTCCTTTCTTATTGATTTTCTGAATATCATTTTCTTTAACTAAAAAGGTCACTGGGAAGCAGAGTTTGTATACTTTGCCGAGTGAATTAATGCATGCATATGTGTATGTGTTGATTATACAATATTTACTTGTTTAAAAATGCTGAATAATGGTTCTTAATTTTAATGCATAATTCGGCCTACATTAAAATAATTCTCCTGATCTTTGACTTAGCATTCACATCATAAGACTTATTAAATTATGTATATTATAGTGCAGGACCACAGTGAGACCCACATTCATGTCTATACATTACGGGGTGGAAGAACAGTGTTAGACTTACTTAGACCACAGCTGGGTCAGTGTGTATCCTAGAGTGGGTTTTATGTATATAAAGAAAACTAACTTAGTATACCCCATGCAGTTTCTGTATTGACCACAAGTGTAAGCATCTTGGTTCTTAGAGGAGACACCATTAGTTCAGTATTTCTAAACCTAGTCTTTGATATTAAAAATGAATTTAAAAATTTGCTATACATTCATTTTCATTTTGAGCACTTATTCTGCAAAAGTACCAACTTAGCCATTTCTGGATAAGTGAAATCATTTGAGTTTAGGATAACCTATAGAAACTACTCCAAGAATGGGAGGAGGAGGGATAAAGGAAAATGCTGAGAGGGTGAATTTAATTATGACATATTTGATATATTGTAAGAATGTTTGTAAATGCCATAGAAGTTCAGGATGTCAATTTTCTTTACATCTCCCCACATGGTGGCACATAGGTCTAGAGATCATTAATATAATGGTCATACTGATAAAATCCTGATGAGGTTTTGTCATAGTCATTATTCTGGAATAAATATAAAAATCTTGGGGAACAAGAAGAAGGCTGGTGTAGACTGAGAACACAGACAACAAGAAAGTCAGAAAGAAGCAGTATGGTTAGAAAGAACAATAGATCAGAAATGCCTTGATGAGGATTTTGTTTCTATTATATAAACAATACTAGGAAATTATTTCGCACTCAGATTTGTAATTTGAAAATGTCATTTTGGTTGCAATGTGGACAACTAATTGGGAGTTTGGGAGGGGTGGTAAGGTAGACACAATGAGATTAGAATATTTTTGTTGTCCAGGAAAGAAATGATAGCAACCTAAATAAATGAAATTTTGTTATTCGCAAGTAAATGGATGGAATTGGAGAACATCATCTTAAGCGAAGCAATTCAGGCTCAGAAAGCCAAAAAAATACATCTTCTCTCATATGCAGATTATAGACCAAAAACAAATGTAGTAATATTGTTGGACATGGATCACACACTAAGGGAAGAATGAGATGGGAGGAATAGGGAAAGGAAAGGAAACCTAAAACTTGAATGTGGTTGATGTGTTCACTGTAGAGGAGTGAACATAGTAATCTTAAACTGCCAGAGGCCACAATGCGAAGAGGTCTGATAGAGGTGAACCAATGTGTGTTGCAATACACAAGCTCATGGAAGCAACATTAAGAGGAAGGTGGCACACACAATGTGTGTACATGTAAGTGTAAAAACAATAGAAGAAAAACCAAATGTCTGTTTGGGAGGCAGCTTTCTCATGCAGAATAGGTATGTATCTTTTTTTTCATGTTTTTTTTTATTCATTTATTAATAGGTGCATACATTGTTAGACCATTTGTCCCCCCCATACCCACCCCCTTCCTCTATCCCCACCCTCCTCGCTTCCAGGAAAGATCTGTTCTTCCTTTATCTCTAATTTTGTTGATGACAAAGTGTAAGTAGTAATAAGAAAGACAAAGAGTTTTTGCTAGTTGAGATAAGGATAGCTATACAGAGAGATTCTGAAAACTCTAAAGTTGGTACAGGATAGGTATGTATCTTAACGGGCAATTTCTCTCTTGGTGGTGCTGTTAATGCCTAGGACTGTAGATATAGTCATGGACAGGGGAAACTGAATAATTTTGCATGTTTTTCTTTATTTGTATCATATGCATGTAAGTGCAATCATATAGAGACTTGAAGCTTATACATAAAATCAAAATTTATCTTGTAACAATGGAATAAATATGAATGTACATAAGATTTCTTTTGGAAATAGCTTTGATTAAGTGAAAAACTGAGAACTTCACAGTGCAATGATCAGGTAGAAGATGATAAGTATGCAAATGAGAGAGGATCAAGTAGAAAACATGGGAGGAAAATCAGGAGCATGTGGATAGACAGTGCTTCGATATGGACAAAGCAGTCTACATATCTGAATGATCTTAAGATTTCAAGTGAGAGGACTGAGAAATATTCATTAAATGCAATGGTTGTGAGAATGATAGAAAGTCTTAGAAAAATTATTTTTGGACAAAGTTTCCAGAGAATAAAATACTGGTACTCTTTAAGAAGTGAGGAATGAATGAGAAATAAATGCTCACATGTTATAAGAAATCTTTCAGAAATCAGGAGAATGATAGGATGATAGCTGGAGGGGGATGTGAAGTGGAATTAGGGTAGTTGCTTTTATTTTTGTTGAAGAAATCATGTAACTTAGTTTTTCAAAAGGGAGAACATTCAATTTGATTGAATGTTAAAAGTAAAGACAGATGTCACTTTGTCTATGAAACTGAAGAGAAGTGATATGACTCCACACAGGTGGAGGAACAAGTCCACTGTTCTCTTTTCTCAACCATTTAACATATCCCTGCTTAGTGAGAATATGTGAGAAATGGGACTGCTAGGGTTTGAGGAATATTTTTACTAATCATATTTGACTGGGACCATGGTAAAATTATATGTCATCAGAGAAAAAAAAATCTTATAGCCTTTCACATTCAGCTTTTAGAGGACTCATGTTTATTATTCAAAAGCTATTTACTGAAGTTAACTCATTTTATCATTTGTAATCAGATTCATTTAAAACATAAAACTTTATGTCATGTGGTCTTTCCTAAAGTGCTTCCTCAGAAAGGCAGACAAGCTTAATGTATAGACAAATACCTAATTGAACTGTGAAATTTTACTGTTATTGTACACAATTTACATTGTTGAATTTTAATGTTAGAAGACTATTTAAGTGTAGCCACAGGAAAAGCCCTGCATTACAAATGTATATACAGAATTCCATGAATGTTAATTATTTTATTCACACCAAATTCTTTAGTCAGTGAAATAGTTGACTGTTCTGTATTCATCACTGTTTGCTACAAAATGTGTTAAAGAATTACAGATATTTACTCTGTTCCTAAATTGTAAATTCTTTTGCTATCCTAGAATGGAATAGCAGTTTCTCAAGTTATTATCAGAAAAAAATGTAAATAACTATAGTCTACTCTTTTGTTAGATTTCAAGGGCACTTCAACTTATCTGTCAATAGGAAAGCTAGTCTATATTCACAGAAGCTTCCATTTATATATTACAAAGTATGATGAAAGAGTTTTGATTTTTACCAGTGCAAAGGGAAAATTAAAATGCCAGAAAATGTATGGAACATGAATAATATGCATTCTTACTTTATTTGACAAGAGAAATTTGTCAAACTCTCAATTGAACTTATAAACCACATGTCTTCTCATGTTTTTTCTCTCCTTTCAGGTTACATTATAAATTTGGTTTCCTAATTAACAAAATACTCTGACACAAGAAAATCTACATTTTTTTCAATTTATTAATTAACATTAACCTAAAGCACTTAACTTTAATTTCAATTATCCTTATTACATTTGTAAATTATTGAGAACAAGCACAGTCCCTAAGTTTACAGTTCAGTGTTATCTCAGAACTCAGTTCTGGACAGTGCGTCATAACTGGGGAGCCTGGAAATGCTAACAGAAACAGGTGGTATTTTCAAATGGAAAACAGACACTACTGAGTTCATTTGTATTAGGTAATTACACTTCTCATTACCTTTTCCTGTTGATGCCAGATTGATTGTTATTCCACAGGGAATAAATATGTAAAATCTGCATTTTCACAATTATGTAACATTTATTTTGTAACAAAATTTAATCTACAATATAAAAATTTGTGGATTGCAATAAGATATGACTTTCTCACAGCCAGAGTATGCAGGGATTTTTTTTTTATTGTTATACTCATTTGGGGTACATTGTAGCATTTACAAAATTTCTTTTAATGTATCAAATATATCATGTTTGAATTTACCCCGTATCTTAGACCGCTCGGCCATCCTGACTGCTTGAATTTACCCCGTATCTTGATTGTATATTTATTTTTATAAGACAACTTGGTATGCTTATTCTGAAATGTTATGGAGAACATAACCAAGAAAAACATGTTACGAAGATGTACATATGAGGGCAAAAATATTTTTTAAGTTTTCTCCTCCTGCAAACACAAACCAGTTTTCCCTCTACTTCCAACTCTCTCAATGCCCTGGAGTCTGCTAGATTAGTCCTGTATTTACAAAATCACTTATACAGACAGAGAGTATCCTTTGTGCCTTAGTTTTATATTTATAACAAAAAACTTCATCATATTACTCATTCCTACAGATCAGATACACATGTACATTTCTTAAATATACCAGATGTGTCACAGAATCAATGTTTTCAATATTTTAGTAATTCTTATCCTGATACTAAGCATTCTTGAGTACTTCATGATAAAGGCAGTAGTTTGCATTCTGTAAAGCATCATATTGACAGCAGTGTTGTTCGTTGTTCAAAATAACCTACATTCTCTGTTTTAAATTAATTAAAACTATTTTATCTCTCACACACATTTGAAAAAAAATATTTTCCATTGCATAATTTTTCTTCTTTTCTAAACAAACTATTCTTCAAATGTTCTGCCCCATAGGCACTTTCTTCATTTCCCTTCATTTCTTGCTTAAGACACCTGTCAGTGTATTTAATATTTTCTATTATCTCCTCAACAGAAGGGGCCTCAGGCTGTAACTTGACAAAAACACCCAAAGGTATCGACATCTCAAGTAGTCTCCAGCTGTCATCACCTCCCAGTCCTCTTGTTCAAAACAGAGAATGATTGAAGTGCTTGGTCTAATGATGTTTTAACATTTATTCAGGACTCATCTTATGTCAGGTCTTTAACATGTAAAAGAAACAGGTCCTCCCTCCAAGGAGCTTCCATTCCAAGACATTCAAAGAAGGCAGACATGCAAAAGAACTCTTTGTGAAATGTATTTTTCCCAAGTGCAAGTGAGCATACATAGAAAATAAATAGGGGGAAAAAAGGAGAATATAAGATGAGCAAAACAAATCACCTACTCTCTTGAGCCACTTTAACTTTAGACCTACATAGTCTTAAAGAAAATAATCCATGGTAAAGCATTAAACTAGTTAAGATAAAACTGCATTACATTTTTCATTCTTCTTATGTCTGAAATTTTCAAAGTAAATATTGATTTGGGGATAACATATAAGATGGCTCATTTCATGACAAATCTGCAAAGCAAAATTTGCTCTTTGAGAAACTCTGAATGGGATGTCCAGTGGTTTTGAAGTCTGGGCAGTAGAAGCAGAGTGAATCTTAACTTTTTCTAATTTCTAATCAAACTATAGAGGAAAATGCAGTATGAATAGCAGGGGTTAAGTCAGCAACATTGATGAACAGTATTTGTTTGTTTTGTTCATTATTTGTAACAAAAAAATGATAGGTAATACATAACAATGATTCTCTACATTTGGGAAAAATGGGTTGTCATGGTATCTGATTACCTGATAAGAGAACTTTAAAAAATTTGAAGGTCAGGGAAAAATCTAGGATGAAATCATAAGAAAAGATTGTGTGACTAAGAAAGTGGAACACAGAAATTGTATTCTTAACATGAAAATTTTTCTCAGGTTAAAAAATATAGAGGAAATATAAAAATACTTCCTATAGTCTACAATGTCAACATGCTAATAATCAGTTGTTGTTAATAAACACTCTAGGGAAATAAATATGCTATGATAGTCTAGAACAAATATCGAGAAATGTTTCTTCTAGGTGTCAGACATAGAATTTTCAGGTTTTGCAGACCATACATGTTTAGCAAATATTTAATTCTGCTTATTTGCTGTGAAAAGCCATGCACAATACATTCATGAATAAGAATGGCTTTGCTCCAGCAAGTCTTTATTTCCAAAAGCAGGTGGCTTGTCAGATTTGGTTCATGGTTTGCCAAATTCTGTTCCAGATCCATTGAAGGTATTTGTAAAAATATTCCAAGCTGGCATTTTTGATTCTCTACTGCTGTATTTTAATTCTACAATATTTTTATTTTGAATTTTTTAAAGGAGGCAGTTTTAAAAATAACATAACAAAAACATATATACTTCATATCTTTTAAATCACTATGTATAGATAAGGATCACAATTACCTTTCAGGTAAATGGAGATTGAATTAAAATAATGAGACCTATGTTTTTAAAAATTATTATTATTAAGCTCACTATTAAGTTTTAGGCCACCCACAAGACAACAAATAAATGCATTTAAACATCAGCAGTGATTTAGGCACAAATAGCACATATTTACTATAAGACCTCCTTGGTTTCATCTCATGTTTTTTCTCACACAGGGCTCTCTGTGAACATTTTTTCTATTGTTCCTATCATCCTTTACAGGTGACCATGGATCCCCACCATTCTCAAAAGGTAACTCCTCACTATGCCAAGAATGTTGGCTGTGTCCTGATTATACCTCTCTGGGTACTTCTGAGGGGTTATGACCAAGATGTGACCATAGGATAATGTTGGGTTGGCCCTAAATTGAGTTCAGGTTCTCAGGTCACAGTAGTTCTATAACAAGAAGCCATCTGATAATCTTATCACTAGATTGGCATTCTTTTAACCAGTTAGCTATTAAATGTGTATCTTCATTATGTAGCCATACTCATACTCCTCCAATGTCACTTGACTGAAATATTACATTTATAACGTATCAAGAAATATTTGCTCCTGTAGAGGTGGCACTGTACTAAGTTTAACCAATATCTTGACTCATTTTAACACCCATTGTGAAAAGAGAATCTAAAGACAGATAGGCTACTATGTCTGATTTCTGTGATTTACTCTCCCAAGTCATGGAATCAAGTACTTAAAACAAACAAACCTGCATAAAAACACATTTACCAATAATACATTACTTTTAAGCATTTTTCATTTTACAATTTAAGAGAGGAAAATAACCCTTCAAATTTTCAGCAACATAGCTGTATTAATAAATCTAATTTGAGTTACTGAATTCCAGTTAATGGTGACCTCACATTTTCCTCCAAAACCAATGAGGCAATTGGTTTTTGTATTTGTGTAATTGAGGGTCTTAATTAGTGATTTTCCCAAACAAAAGGAAATCTGCAAAAGGTACATCGAATCTCTATCTGTACAACTGTAGCAGCTTTGAAATTCATGTAGTCTATATTCATAAAGATTAAGACTCAGTACTCACCAGACACCCAGTTCCAATACAATTAGATGCACAAGTTATTGACAGCAATTCCCTAATGAAATTACTGAAGAGAAACTGAAGGCTTTCAAAAGAAGCTAGTGTCAAAGCATCTGGAAACAATCATTGTAGTAAAGCCTTTGAAAGATGAAAATGCCTTACAGAAAACAAATGGAAGTAATAAATAGTTCAAACACTTAGTCAAGCAAATATCATAGTTCACACTTGCTGTTTTCTATGCTTGGAATTTTTCTCCTCATGATATCTTCATGTTTCTCTCTGTCATTCTGTCCAGGTCTTTACTCTGGTCTCTGTGAGACCCCCTCTAGGCATCTCAACCAGAAACTGAATCCTACTTTCTTCCACACTCAAATTCTCTACCTTAATTCACTTTTTCCCATAGCACTCATTATCATCAAACTTTTAAAAACTTGTTTATTATAACTCTAGCCTAGTGCAAGTTGTATAAGAAAGAGGTATGAAGTGTGGGGGCTGCAAGGTAATAATACCCTAGTGTGTGCAGAGTTGTACTTCAGTCATTGTGGAGGAGGGTATTATTGTCAGGAATTGCAGAAGGAGAGAAAAGATGGGAGTAATACAGAATAAACCACTCACTGAGTGATTTTTAAGGGAAAGTGGAAGAAAAGGGAGGAGGAAAAGGAAAAGAAGGTATGGAAAAAGCAAAAAGGAAAGAAAAAATTGGAATAAAAGTAGGATAGACAAATTGAAATAAAAAAATAAAGTAAAATTTTTGAAGTCAAAATGTCTTCCTTGTTCTGTAGAGAAGTGTATCTCCTGTGTTCACTGAGTACCCTGGATGCTTCCCTGCACTTTCTGGTCTTCAGGTTTTTAGTCTACTGTTCTCATGTGTCCCCTTCAGGTGCTGTCTCTCCCCTGCAATGCAAGTTTTTGTTGCTTTAGACAGGGATTTTCTCTGGATCCCTGTCCCACCTTAGGATAAACACACTGGGCTGAGTGGTAGTTGGTGCTACTTCCCCCTGGGCAGGTTTGGGGAGCTCCATTCAGGCTGTTTATATGCAGGCCCCTCTTAGGGGTAGACAGTCAGATTCAGATTCAGCTTGCTTAGCTGGGTGGCTCCTCTGAGGTTGCATATAGCACTGAGCAGAGATGGGCAAGCTGGGGAGCTTTAGTTCAGGCTGTTTGGTTAAAAGCTCTTCTCTGAGAGGAAATTCAGTTTCAGCTTGCTACTAGGTTTCTCGGAGGTGGTCAAATGAGGTATATTTCCTACAGGCTCAGGCTTGGCTAACTAGCAACAATACTGTCTTTCTTTGTATAGAGTAGTGTGCAGACTGAGCCACAAGCCACAGCACTTCTTCCCATTAGGCAGGACAAGAGATTTCACTCAGTTTATTAAACTTCAAAGCTTTCTCCTGGAGGTGAGCAATAGATGCCTGCAAAATGAGCTGGACTATGTGGTATCCTGCAGTACTGAACACAGCAAGCTCACCTGAACGGATTGTAGGTACAACTTTCTGGTATCTGAGGACACAAGTATATTGGCAGTGGGCTAAGGACCACTGGAGTCAGGCAGCAATTGTTCCCTTTCTCTGCAGTTCAAGACTCCCACAGCTCTTGCAGGGCTCAAAGCCCTGTGTGAAAAGTTCAGCACTTTGGATAGTCTTTTGGGGCCTGGAGGTTAGACTGTTCCAGGAGGAACAAAAGAATCCATACCTATCAGCAGAAGGTGCTGCTGGTGGCATTCACATGCCTGGGGCAGGTTTTCACTTTAAAAGTTTTATGGAAGAGGTTGGTCATTATGGATATTGTGTGCCTATATATTGTTGACCTCTTATTTCTTGCACCAGATATATAGATATATAGATATATAAGATATATAGAGATAAAGAACTTAATATTTTAAAAACTTAGTCTTTGAAAAATATCTAGAACACTACACATTAACTTAGCTATAAAAGATATACATATTTGACTATATAAAATAAAATATTTAAGAAAGAATGTTATGAACCAACCAGTGATGGATGTCATGGGAAAAATTTTTAAATATGAATGGTGATTATAGTACACAATATAAAATAGATAACTAGCATTGGAGAGAAAAATTGGCAAGCACATTAAAAAAATCAGAAAATCTGAATAGGTTTATCAGTGAGGAGCAAATTCCCATGGACAGTACCTTAAGTAGCTCATATAAGTTAGTTGCCTGGGAATGGCCAATTATGTTCCAAGAAATCCTACAATAAACCCATAAAACTGATAGTAAAAGGAACTTAACATGTGCTGCCATTGGGTATGAAGAAAAATATCTTTATGTGTAACTCATAGAAATATGCAATGATCTAGCATTTTGGGAAAGAAAATAAGAAATTTCAAGTGTAATTAAAAATCCATACGTCCTTTGATTCAACTCTGTTATCTTGGAATCCAACCCATAAAAGAACACTCTCAGTACATATGTACAAGAATTATTATTATGACATTATTCCCAGGACAAATAACTAAAAATCTTTCTAGTATCTGTGATTAAGGCAATAGGTGGGAAAATTATTGTAAAATAAAACTGCAGAATGTTATGGAGAGGGCCTAAAAGGAATAATTTTATTCTTTATCAGTTATTTTCAAGACCTAATATTAATAATAATTTAGTAAAGAAAATGATGAGCAAAAAATATATATAACAAAGTAAATGTGAGCAAATGTAAAAGCAACAAAAACAAAAAAAGTATATATGTATATAAAAATGTAAACTAACATATATACATATACACTTTATATGATTATGAGCAAAAAGACAATTTAGCCAATATTTTTTCTAGCCATTTTCAAAAATTTCCACTCTCTATGTAAAGAAAAAGTATGTATGCATATAAACTTTATACGTTTATTTAAGCAATTAATTTATGAAGGATATATCCTAGTAGATAAATTTCATTGGTGTGAGTGTTAGAACAAATTCAGAAAAATGGTGTAAGTGCTAAGTCAATGACTGGAGATGGCAGAGTCAGGTGAATAAGGAGAATCACAAACCAATGTGGTAAAGAAAATAAAGCACACACAATGCAAACAGTTATATAAAATGTATAGATCTGTATAAAATTATGCACACTCAGCCACCAAGGAAATACAAATCAAAACCACAATGGTGCTAGCTCATATCCACTAGCATAGCTATATCAAAAAGACTAATAGCAATACATGTTAGCTAGAATATAGAGAAATTAAAACCATCATACACTGCTGATGTGAATGTAAAATAGTACACCTACTTTAGAAAATGTCTAAGCAGTTCCTTAAACAGTTAACTATAGTTACTATATGTGTCTAGAAATTCTACTCCTAGATATATAGTAAGTAGAATTAAAACCAGGTTTACAGAAATGTACAAAAATGTCCATGAAATGAAATATTATCCAGCCAAGAAAAGGAATGAATTTCTGACACATACTACAACAAACATGCCCCTAGAAAACCTAGGCTATGAATCATACATAAATATGATTCCATCCAAATAGAATGTACAAAAAGAACAAGCATCTAGAGAGAGAAAGTGTCAAACTTTGCTATGAATAGGGTGGACAGGGAGAATGGAGGTGGTTGCTAAGAGGAGCAATGTTTGTTCTGGAATAGTAACAATATTCTAAAACACTGTAATAATGAATGCAAAACTCCATGAATATACTAAGAACCATTGAGTTTTGTACTTTAAGTAAATGAATATGAATCACATCTCAATAAAGCCATTCAATTCTGTAGAACGATGCCAAGAGTATCCACAGATTGTTAGATGAATAGCAACAGAGAGGCTATTTCTGTTTAACTTCAACACATATATAAATGGAAAGCTCAAAATGAAATTCTCTGTGTAGGTAGCTTAAACAATTTTTTTTCAAAAACTGACTACAGGAAGGAAAAACTGGGTCCTGTTACCAGTAGAAGGGGGGAGATTATAAGCAAAGGGTGTAGATCATGAATATGGTAGAAATATTATGTACTCACATATGAAAATTGTAAAATGAAACATACTGAACATATTTCAGGAATGGGAGAGGGGAGATAAATGAGAATGAATGATGTAGGGGTGAATCTAAATAAGATATATTGTAAGCAATTTTTTAAATGTCACAATATACTCTCAGTGTAACAATAACATGATAATAAAAAAGAAAAGAAAAGAAGGCAATTTAGCCAACATACCTGTTTCTTATCTTCCAAGTTTTATGTAAAGAACTTCCAATGGAAAACTTTAAAGTCTTAACCCATGAGCTAATACAATATTGACATCCTTGAATATATGTTTAACATCTTGGTTTGCTCACTGGAACAAATGTTTGTTGGGAGTGAAATATAACTATGCAAATGTCTTGCTTCCCCATTATGCAGGTAATGGTGTGCAGAGGCTGGCACCTTCTGGCTGTTGACATTCCCTTGTGTGCTGTTCTTCCTATCTCTGTATTCAGTAACAGCTGACAATGACACTGACAGCCAGAAAGGGGCTGTGGTAGTCTATTTATAGCACATAATTCCACAAATACTACTAGTCAGTTTCACATTTTCACCCTCCCCTACCCCATACTGATTACTAGTAAAGAACTAGTTAAAGATAAAGCCACCCAAGTCTGAGAAACAAAAGGCATGAGTACCACACCATCTAAATAAAGACTAAAACTTGCTTGTAGTCATTAGACTTGCATTCTCACAGAAGGGTTTGCTGATCTAATGCGTATCTATCAACTACCATCACATCCCTTTTCTCCCAGTGCAAGGAGGACATTACAATCTTTTCTCTTGTAATAAAGGCAAAAGTTTCACTTCTTGCTGAAACTAACAGAAGTAAGTTCCAAGAGAATAACTTCAAAGTTTGGTGTGCACCTGTTAGAACAAGAGACTGCCATCTCATTCTACAACTGTGTGATTGTACAACTGTTGGATGTACATATCCAAGTACCCATTCTGGTGACACATTGGAGCAAAGCATGCCCAGTGAGACTTTGGGAAGGCCTTGTGGGAGGGCTCAGAGTAAGGTACACCTTACTTTTCAGACCTTCGTTTTAGTAAGAGAATATGGGAAATTTCCTCATGTGTCCCCTGAGTTTTGGATAAATGTGTGAACACAAAGATAGATGTCCATTTTCCAAATGCCTTAATGTAAAATACAATATATTACATATATATATATATACATATATATATACATGTCACATATATTATCTTATATTGTTGAGGAACTTACCATGGAAGTGCCACCAGTGCTTTAAAATCCTAAGTGTCTAGGAACCCATAGGCACAATCTCCATGCCATATTTATATCTGGTAAGCCTGCAAAGGTATAGAAGACTTGAAGTTTCTTCTGGCTTCATGGGCTGGAACAATAGATCTGCCAGTTCACTGATGGGCCAAATTTTGAAAATTCTCACACAAGCTATTGAGTGCCTATCTTATACAAGTAAAGGGAGTCATGGCCTGGTCGCCACATAAGCAGTCTGATATCATTAAATACAAATGTGGGTAAGCCACCCTGAGGCAACCCAAGGCAATGTGAGGCATATTTCCCTACCAGCAATATGGTGCAATGTGGTTGTTATGTAAAGGATATCTGCCTTCTCACTCACCCTTACCTTCTTGCTCCCCACTACAGCACAGCCATAAAAAAGGAGAGGACCAAGTTTGTAACCATGCTTCCACATCACCTCTGAGGAACAGCCAGATCCACTGATGAAAATTGGATATGCACTAGGCAGGGGCTAAGATTTGTTCAAGTTCACCATTAATATTTCAGAAATGAATAGGACTGACACTTAATAGTAATTGAATGTGGCAAGACACTCATGAAATCTAAGAAGACTGATAGTATGTAAGTAGTTTACAACCTGGTAGGAAATTTAGATTCTACATAGTCTAGTAAAAAAGCAATGTCTAAGAAAAATTAAATCATTTCTGTTTATGCCCTGAACTGGCTACATTGTTAGTTATTTTTCTCCTTCCCAGCTTGATTACTTCTATCAGATTTTAAATATTCCCCTGTGTTTTCAATCAAAAACAAGAAAACAAAATTTTCTTCTTCTTGAGATCTGTCTGGTAATTTATTGAAAGTTTGGTTCTACTTGCCATTTTTTATTACATTTTTCTTTTTGTTTTTCATCTTATTCCAGTGATTTCCTCTCTCATCAATCCACTAAAGCATATCTTTATCTCTCTGCTGTTAAAGTCAAAGGATGCTTTTTAACCCTTATGTAATTCAGACTCACAATGGTATATGATAAATTTAGCAAGTCCTTAATTCATCTCATTTTATTTTATGATATTCTGAAATATTTTAAAGAAAATTACCTTCACACAGGTATTTCATAGTTAAATACTTCAACATGGTTTTTAATGCACACATGTACAAATTCTTATAAAACTAAAACAATATTACAGGCCTAAAAACACTGCTTAAGTGGTAGAACTCCTAGCTAGTAAGTGTGAGGCCCTGAGTTCAACTTTGAGGACTGCCAAGTAAGTAAATAAAACAATATTACAACACACAGCAAAATTAATAATAATTCTATATATCATCTTTTACTTAATCCATGATTAAGTTTCTGCAATTGGCACTAATATTCTTCATAATTAAACTTATTTTCTGGAAATACTTTTCTCTCAGCTTCCATGCTTCTGCTGTCTCTTGATATTTCTACTAACCATCTGCCCATTTCTTCCCTGAATCTTTTCAGGCCATTGAATGTCAGATTTCTTCAAAGACAGTGACTGGAAGTTCTTTTTCTCACCCACATCTATGACTTTACTTACTATCTTATATTGGGTAACACATCACCAAAATTCATCCTACAATATCTAATCCTCCAAAAACTTCTCACCTGTTGTCCATTGAAATATATTAAATTTATCTCCTTATCCCTCCTTATAATCACTCTTCTTATCTCTCTAGCTATGATATTAGTGTGAGTTATTAATCTCCTTAACCTCTGCTGTAGATGCCTACTCATGGCTAAATGGCTTCCTGAATTTTATTTGTTTTCATATTTTATAATTTTAAATAACGTTACTATTTATACTTGGAAAATAATTGCATATATATTCAAACACAGGAAAAAGTTAACGTTGTGAAAGCATTTTAAATTAAAATACTAAAGAACTCTGTATTAGTCAACATTCCATCACTGTAACAAAATGGTTGACTTAATCAACTTATAAAGAGAATCTCATTTTGGCTGTGAGTGTTGGAAGTTTCTGTTCATGATTGGTTTGCTTCATTGCTTTTGGCCTGTGACAAGGCAATACATTATGACAGAAGTGTGTGGCAGAGCAAACCTGCTCTCCTGTTGACCAGAAAATAAAAGTGGAAGATAACTAGGGTTCCACAAGTCTCCCTTAGCAATCTCAAGTGATCCAAAGACTTCAAACTGTGCCTTACCTCTTAAAGGTTCCATAGCTTCCAAATAGTGTCATTCTGGTGACAAGTTTTAATACACGGGACTTTGGAAGACATTCAAAACTTGAACTATAGACTTATAAACTGAACCAGTTTGGTATTTCTCTGTTGAAAATGACCCAAATCTTAGTGTTGTGTGACTAGCCTCTAAGGACCTCTCTCATCTTATTTAATAGATTTTCCCTCAAGTTCTTCCTCATTCTGTGTACACAAATTTCTTCTAGTTCTTATAATTCATAGTTTTCACTAGGATTATTTCTATCTAGATTGCCACCAATTCGTCTCCTGTATGTATGTAATAATCAGCTTAAGTATCATCATAGTCAGTGAACATAATGAGGTCCAGGAAAGCATCTGAGTTAACTGTTTCTTGATCAGCCATGCCTCACAAATCCTGTATCTTCAAAGATGCTTAATTAATGCCTGTTGAATTGACAAAATGGGTGGAGAAGTAGATAAATGTCTTTACACTTATCTGAAGCCAAATATAATTTTGATGGTGTAAAATGTGGTCCAAATTAATAACATTTAATGAACACACGATATAAAATGTATGCTTTATTTAATAAATATACACCAACTTCAAAGAAATCATATTTTTAAATAGTCATGAAATTTGAGGGAAATAAAAGCATTCCAAAACCAAACCACAAAGAAAACCAAACAAATAGAGTAAAATTACTTAAGTCATTTTCCTTGTGTACGATAATGAATCTATATCGTAAAACAAAATGAGGAGCAAACAGAAGTAGAATCACTGACAATATTTTAACTGATAAGAAATCCTCAATTTAAAAATGAAATTCAAGAAGCAGGGCAGACTGTTTTTTAATTATACTGGATTATAAAACTCGAGAAATTGTGACTAAAGCAATACAGTGAGGAAAATTTGTGATTTTTGACTCTAATAGATGCCAAAAGAACCTAAATTTCCTTTTGTTTTAACCTTGTTCTGTTGTAAAAATATTAGCTTTCAAGAAGTTACTACAAAACCAAAAAGGCCAAAAGAGTGAGGAAATAGTAATTACAGAAAAAAGAAAACTTGCCACAAGCAAATGTAGTTAGTAAGGTTAACTTCAGAGCTGGAGACTAATGATAACCACTTAAAACCAATTCTTCACACAAAGAATCCTCAAAGACCCTAAATTCAACAAGGATTAAAGTAAAACCACCTATGGTTCTTACCTTCAAACAGAGCATACCATGCAATAGAAGTTATATATATATAGTGAAATGTACTGTAAATTCCAATACAGTTCTCACTGTATGAATGATGCCATGAAAAAGAGAAGAGGAAGATTAATTCTGTGGTCAAAGCCCAGATAGAGGAAATCCTCAAAACATCAGCACAAGGCATGTATATTTTATTTTTTTTATTCATTAAAATATTTATTAAAGACACTACTTTAGGTCTAGGCATTACATTTGAGTCAGACATTATAGACAAATGGAATCCTCCAAGTTCTTTTCTCAAAGTACAGATTTTTGGCCTTAGTTCAGAAAATCTGGAATATAGACTAGGAAAATGCATTTTATTTATTTATTTATTTATTTATTTATTTATTCTTTTATTCATATATGCATACAATGTTTGGGTCATTTCTCCCCCCTTCCCCCACTCCCTCCCTTTCTCCCCCTTACCTCCTCACTACCAGGCAGAACTATTTTGCCCTTATCTCTGATTTTGTTGAAGAGAAAGTATAAGCAATAATAGGAAAGACCAAGGGTTTTTGTTAGTTGAGATAAGGATAGCTATACAGAGAGTTGACTTGCATTGCTTTCCTGTGAAGGCATGTATATTTTAAAGGCAGATCTAGGACACATATATCCTAATGCTAACTGCAGTGAAGGAAGCTTGAATTCAAGAGGGATTGAGGTGACAGCTTTGTGGAAGCACAGTTTCTGAAGCACAATCAGATAAAGAACAATGCCATTTACAGATAGAAAAGGGAGGAAGGGAGAAAGTAAGGAAACTGCTGAAACCAAAGATAAGAATTTCCTAAACTTCTACCCCTTCTCTGGCTACCCTAACTCCATCCATCAAGGAAAAATAAATGTCAAATAGTACAGAAAAAGAAGTTCTCTCTAATATGTGCATAGAAATGGAAGAAACATTTTTGTTCAAAAAATGAACTTAATGCAACCCTGTTGAGAGAGAAAAAAAGCAGGAAATATAAATCATAGCATTTTCATTAACAAAAATCAATACCCTCTATTTCCCAAAAGAAACATAATAAAACAATCCTCATTTTATTAATGTATGCTAATTCCAAAATTAAAAAAGCAAAAGAAAATTTTAACACCACTTTTCAAACTGTGTAATATATACAAGCACTCAAATCATATAAAATGTAAGTGAAAATAAATCATGAAATTGTAAAAACCAAGAAGAGAATTGGAATAAAATGAAAAAAAAAAGCAATACAAAAATATGCAATAAGGTTGAGTTGAAGAAATTAAACATAAAGACGCAATCATCTCAGATGAAGAATAAATTAAAATTGAACAGGAATGATCTACTTTTAGATATCTCAGTAAAATTATCAAACTTAATAACAAAGATAATGTCCTCAGGGACTACAGTCAAGGCCCAAGCAGCTTGTGAGGGTGAAATGAATAGGTTCCATCTTGGCTGCCTGCTTTATGTTTCTCTTGGTGCAGTCAGTCTCCTCGTAAAAGGAGAAACTCATCCTTTGGGAATATAGAGTTGAAAAGACCATGATGCTTACCATGGCCAAAGAAGCACAGGAAGGGTTCTAGACCGAGAAAATGATGATATTAATGTGCAGGTGACAGGGCATAATGGTTCCATGGTGCAACTTAAGACCAGGAGGCATGCACTATTTAGTAAAGTAATGAAAGCCCATTGTCAATGATGGTTTTCCGATGAGGCAGATCAGATTCATATTTGATGGGCAGCAAATCAATGAAACAAACATAGCACCACAGATGGAAATAGAGGATGGAGAAAATTGATATGCTACAGTAGCAGACAGTATTGAATACTAGAAAAAAAGGAAGAAAATGGATATGATACTTTAGAATTCTGTTCCTGCAAGCAAGATACATCCTCTATTTAATAAGTGATTTAATTTGTCCATACCCTTACTATTTTAATAGAGTTTTCTTCCTCTTCCCATTTCTTTAGTTTATAAAAGGTAGCTGTCATAGCTACCTGATCATTTTGCACAGATTGCATTATTTTCTTTTTAAGATAAATAAGTAGTATGTTTTAGGATATCACAAAAACAGGATGAAAGAAAAATAAAACTTGCTTCTATAAAAAGTTTCTGACTTTCTCTTTTTGTGTCTTCAGAGCTCACATATCATATCATTGCTTTCCTTTTTGTGGAATAGATGTGAGAGCCAGCAATGTGACTTTTACTTTGAAGGAAATATCCTGGCATACTCATGACCATTGTATCTAAAGCAATTTCAGTCCATTGTCACATCTTTAATTTTATTAAGGTGTCTCCCCCATCCAACATGATTTCATCAATATAATGGATCAATATGAATTATTGCATGATGTCCAAATGGCCTGGCATTCATCATAAACCATTGTATTCAAGGTTTTATGCATCTTCTTCACTGATAGTGCAGTTATGATATGGTATCTTCAATTAGGACTACAATCTGGTTAAACTTGTGGTGATCTAAATGTTTATCCATAATTCATCTGGATTCCTCTGAGATCAAACTCATGAATCAAACAAATTTATGACAACTCCACTCACTCCTGCATTCATAGCAGAATTTTAATTCTAACAGTAATCTCTTCCACGATGTCTCCTCCCCTACTCAACTTCCCACATGCACACTGAGACGGGACTTTGTTTTTGATTTGCATACAATGCTGGCTACAGGGGGGAATTTAAGAGGACTTCCACCACCTTCCTCATTAAATATTAGGACACTTTTATGAGTATTACTCCAAATGTCAAGCACAAATAAAACCACAAATTTTACACTTGGAAATTAGGGACATAATATGACACACACACATAAGTCCTCAGGGAGTTGACACATCAAAAGCCATACTTTAAACAAGACTCAATTTATCACCTGGGCTCCCATGCTTCCACTTTAAACAAAGGATATTGTTTCTGGCTTATATCTCCTTTATCAATGTCAACTTGGAACTTTTGTTTCATAGTTCACAATGGTCTGGGTGTTCCCTTTTATTCAGTGTATGACAACTCACTAATGAGTATAGTTTCCTTCAAATTAGGACTTCAAGAACTATTCCCAGGTTCTTTCACCTAGAGACATGGATATGTCTTCTGTTCATGGTTTTTACAATTAAAAATTGATTATAGTTCCCCAAATGGAGCAAAGGACAGGGCCAAATACCTAACCTGTGAATCTAGCTGCAAAATGAAAATGAAGGACCTATTGCTGAAAAGCAGGAAATAAAGTGCTGTTGAAATAGTGCTGTACTGACATAAGATTTCTAAAACTAATGATTTAAATAATGTCTATTGACTTATAATATGAAATATTCATGCTACTATTTCATGAAAAATAGAATACTGAGAAGCAAAAAGAACAAATATAGAAAGAAAGACAATGGGTATGAGTATTGGAGTAATAAGCAGGAGAATTTACCAGACAAAATTTAAAGTAGTCATAGTAACAAAGCTTCGTCAAACAATTTTAAAGAAAGAAGAATGTAAAAATAGAAATCTTAGCAAATAATTAGAAAGCATCAGCAAAGAAATAGATAATACAGGAGCCAATTGAAATGTTTAAAATAAAGAATATATTAAACCAAAATAAAAATCTCAGTGAATGGGCTCACCAACAAAATGGGAAGTAGAGATGAAAGAATCAACAAACTGAATGATAAAACAAATTACTCAAAATAATTCATGACAGAATGAAAATAAACTAAAAATACCGTCAGCCCAAAAATCTGTATCTAGCAAAACATATGCTTTAGTGAAGAAGAGAAAACCAAGACATTCTCAGATGGAGGAAAACTAAGAGTATTTGTTACCAGCCCATCTGCTCTAAAAGAATAGCTTAAGGAAGTTCTCTAAATAAAGGGAATTATGAAAGAAGGAATGTTACAAAAATCAAGAATGAGCAAAGAAAACACAAAGCAAACTCTGAGTAAATATAACAGACTTCCTTTCTCTAGATTTTTCTAACTTATGCTTAATGTTGATGTAAAAATTATAACAGCTTGTAATGTGGTTCTAAATATATATCTAAGAAACATTTTAAAAAATTACAAATGGGGAAGGTAAAGTGGTGCAATAAGAGGTGAGTTTTCTATACTTTATCTAAATTATAAAATAACAACATGGGTAGAACTGAATAAGTTATTTGTATGCTTATAAGTTTTATATGTATAAGTAATATATTATATTTAAAATCTATATAATGGTATTCACTCATAAATAATCAAACTGTAATTATAAAATAAGTTCAGTAAACCATAAAAGGGCAGAAGAAAAACAGTGAGATCAAAAATAGAAATAATAAACAGAAATCAAATATATGTGTATATATGTATTAGAAAAATCTCTGAATTCTTAAAAAAGAAAAACCCCAAAGGCCAAGAAAATAATCTGAAAGAAAAAAATTAAAAGTGCATGTAATTGAATACAAATACACCATTTGGAGATGCAACCAAATCAGGGCCGAAGGAGTATTGCTAATATTAAATGTGTATATTAGTTTAGAGGAAGAGTCTGGAATGAATGTTACAAACTTCAACCTCCCAAAACCAGAAACGAAAGAGCAATATAATCCTTAATCAAGAAAAAAAATAATAAATGCAAGAACACAGATAAATTATTGAGATTTAAACAGGAAAAGAGTAGATAATATAATTTCAAAATGAAACAGTCACATTTTACCTCATATAAAACAGCTAATTTATAGCTCCATAACTATTAAAAATTTAATGTGCAATTCTGAAATCTCCCTCAAAGTTTCATAACCAAATAATTTTACTTTTGAACTCTATCACACTTTATAAAAATTAACATATCTATAAATTGTCATCCAGAAAACAGATGTGAACACTTTTCAATTCATTTTATGAAACTAGTATTGCCCTGCTAAAAAAACAGACAAAGCTAGTACAAAAAAATGAGAGGAAAGAAAACTTTATCATTCAGGATATATAGGGGAAGAAAGTCTTTAAAAGAATATTAGCTTAATCAGTTTATCAAACTCTTCCATGACCAAGTGGGATGCCTTCTAGGGATGCAAGCTACACAATAGATAACTATCAGTCAACAGGATCCAAAATATCAATAAGTTAAAGATGGAAGGGACCTAGAAAGTCTACTTGCAATCAAATGGTACCATATTTTGTCCTTACAATACTCTCTGTGCTGTCAGGATTGTCATTTGAAAACAGTAATAGCTGTATTAGTCCCTTCCATCTTGTAAAGGTGAGCAATTCATTGTCCCAAGATACATACTACCTATTCTGCATAAGAATTTGCCTTTCCTGTGTTCAAAGTTGCAGTAAGAACACTATTGAGGGCTATGGATTGCCAGATTAAAGAAAAGGAAACCTACACAGCGTATCATCTAAGCAAGAAACTCACTTTAAAGCAAAGGAGGTATAGGAAGAGGCCACTAAGAATTGAATACATTGATTACAACTCTTTCTCTGACAAGGAGAATAAAGTGGATCTGATAAAGTTTAGGAATGATCCATAGGTGCAAAGCCAGCTCAGAAGTAATACCTTCCAAGAGTCGCTTTCCATTTTTCAGTACATAGTTTATCCACTCCCTATGTAGTTCTGATTCTTTAATAAAAAGAATGTATGCATACAGGAAGCAAGGAATAGAAACAGAGAAAATTTTATTTGTCATTATTCCCATTGAACCACTAAGAGAAATTTTGCTGTTTGCTTTCACAATTCTATGGTCTTCTGAGTTAAAGAAAATGCAAGGCTAAGTGTATAGTTCAGTGGTAAAATGTATGCTTAGCATATGCAAGTCTCTGGGTTTGATCACCAACATGGAAAAAATTAAATAAATAAAAGCATTCACAGCAAACACACTTGAGTATTTTGGAGTCCTTTTATTTAGGAAATAGCAAATAAGAAGAGGAGTAAACCATCTTAGCTGGCTACTTGGTTCTGATCAGTAGGAGAAAGAGGGGCCGCTTTTAGAAAAATGAGGAGAAATAAGTTTGAACATGCTTCGATTTCACTTATTACTCATTTGACCATATGCAACTAAATGGATTTGTACAACAACCCAGACATCTAAAAGCTAAGAACTCAGATGCCTCTGGAATGAGTGTTTAATCGTACTATAGTTAAGTCACTTATATAGCTTGAGAGCTTTGGGTAAGACAGATGTAAATGGGTAGTAGAAGGTGACATGCAGCACTTGCAGCCCTTATATCCACTGCAGAGCAGAGGGCAACCTATCATCTCACTAACTTCCTTCTAATTTCCCACAGGAATTGTGTAGTTGCTGCTCTTCAGAAATAGGAGAATCAAACCTTTGAAGAACCAAGGGTGAACTGTGTAGAGGATATATCACCATTTTGCCTATCCTTAGCACATGACCTAAAGATCTTGTGCCTTACCAAAACATATTATTATAAGTATTGGAATTTCAAGATTAAATGGCAAAGGCCTATTTTATTTATTCATATTTTTCTTTTATTTTAGTATTTTTACATTTACTTACATGCGTATACATTGTTTGGGCCACCTCCCTCCTCCTCTGTCCCCTACCACCCCCACTCCCACACCCACTTCCAGGCAGAACCTGTTTCACCCTCTTCATCTCCTATTTTGTTGAAGAGAAAACATAGGAGATAATAAAAAAGACATATCATTTTTGCTAGTTTGAGATAAGGATAGTTATACAGAGAGATTCCTAGCAATTCTTCCATGCACTTGTGTATTGCAACCCACATTGGCTCATCTCTACCAGACCTCTTCACTATTTCCTGGTCCTCTTCCCATAGTGGGGCTTCTGTCAGTTTAACATTACTTTATTTGCTCCTCTACAGTAAGCATATCAACCACATTCAAGTTTTAGGTTTCCTTCCCTTTCCCTATTCCTCCTGTGTGCATTTTCTCCTTAATGTGTGACCCATGTCCAATAGTATTACTGCTTTTGTTTTAGGTCTGTAATCTGCATATGAGGGAGAACATGCAATTGTGGGCCTTCTGAGTCTGGCTAACTTTACTTAAGATGATGTTCTCCAGTTCCATCCACTTACTTGCGAATGACAAAATTTCATTCTTCTTTGTGGCTGAGTAAAATTCCATTGTGTATAAATACCATATTTTCTTAATCCATTCATAGTAGTGGGTCTTCTTAGCTATTTCCATAGCTTAGCTATTGTGAATAGTGCTGCAATAAACATGGGTGTGCAGGTGCCTTTGTAATAACTTGAGTCACATTCCTTTGGATATATCCGTAGGAGTGGTGTTGCTGGATCATATGGCAGATCTCTGTTTAGTTTTTTAAGAAGCCTCTGTAATAATTTCCAAAGTGGTTGCACTAGCTTACATTCACACCAGCAGTGTATGAGGGTTCCTTTTCCCCTGCATCCTCACCAACATTTTTTGTTGGTGGTGTTCTTGATGCTAGCTATTCTAACAGGAGTAAATGGAATCTTAATGTGGTTTTGATTTGCATTTCCTTTACGGCATATGGCCTATTTTAAAAGATTGGTAAGCCCTCTGCCAATTCCCATATTTTCCTAGAGAACTAAATAAAAATGAGTTGATGAAGACAAAAGATCTGATATTTCTTTTGACTCATGTTTATTTATCTGGACTAAAGTATGGAGATATTCATGATAAGCAAACTATTTTTCCTGAGCTCCATTTATTCAGAACAGGAGAGTTGTCTCTTGTGGAAATTTGAGGCAAAGATAATACTTGAAACTAGGAACTTTGTACTAGGCAGGACTTTTAAAATTTTACCGCTCAGTTTGGTTTAATTTTGGCATATGAAGTAATAGTAGAGAACTGCATGGAGTTTCAGCTCCCAGTCACCTGTATGGGTAAAAATTCCTGTTCTTTTTATGTAGGCAAAGGGTTTCACATCAATTTTGTCAGCTTCCTGAATTCCCCAACATAACAGAAGTTTTCTTTTTTTTTTTTCCATGAATTAAGAACAATATACTGAGAGATCAGACATTGCAATGTAGAAAATCTGTTTTTGTTTTTTTTTTTCATTTTTCTTTTATTATTCATATGTGCATACAAGGCTTGGTTTATTTCTCCCCCCTGCCCCCACCCCCTCCCTCACCACCCACTCCACCCCCTCCCGCTCCCCCCCTCAATACCCAGCAGAAACTATTTTGCCCTTATCTCTAATTTTGTTGTAGAGAGAGTATAAGCAATAATAGGAAGGAACAAGGGGTTTTGCTGGTTGAGATAAGGATAGCTATACAGGGCATTGACTCACATTGATTTTCTGTGCGTGGGTGTTACCTTCTAGGTTAATTCTTCTTGATCTAACCTTTTCTCTAGTACCTGTTCCCCTTTTCCTATTGGTCTCAGTTGCTTTAAGGTATCTGCTTTAGAAGTTTTCAATTATTCCATAACATATTATTTTAAGCATTATATGGAAGCAGGCCATAAGTTTTAGGAAAAATAATTTACACAATACAAGCAAAATTGTTAAAACATTCTGAATCCCAAAAAAGTACTCATTATAACATGTCATGTGAGGCTCACTATAGTTGGAGGCATGTTTCTTCCAAATTAGTCATGGAATATTCTATGAAGAAGAACATTAGGATAGGAACAAAAATTCTGTTTCTATGTTTCTCTCTTTATATCTGCCTCTGTCTTCTTTCATCTTCATCCTTCCCTTTTTCATCATTTTCTCCTTTTATTTTTCCTTCTCTCTTACTTTCTTTCTATTCCATTTATTGTCTCTTACTCTTTCTTTCCCTTGCTCTGTCTCAATAGTTTTCTCTCTCCCTTCTTGTATTGATTCCTTCCATCTATGCCTTCTTGTTCAACTTTCAGCTTCACTGTCTTATTTAAAATTTTTATAGCAGAAACAACTCTTATAGGAAAAGTATAAATGACATTTTTATAGTTGTCTTTAAAACTATTTCTTCTACTAGAAATAGCTTAAATGTCTTTGTGGAAGGGGCAAAAAAAGAGAAAAGTTGGGGGAATAAAGTGGTTTAAATGATTTTTAAAAATTTTTTTAACTTGCAAGACTTATATTGCTATTATTTTGGGGGGTATGGGGCTGAGGGTTTTGAACTCAGGGCTTTGAACTTGCAAAACAGGTTCTTTGCCACTCAAGTCACACCCCTGGTTCATTTTGCTCTTACTATTTTTGTAGATGGGGGCCTCAACAGCTAGTTGCCTGGGCTGACCTCCTGATATCAGCCTCCCAAGTAGCTACGATTGCAGGTGTGAGTCACCGGTGCCCAGCAACACTACATTTTAAAATTTTGATGAGTATCAGAGAGAAGCAAAATGTAAGAAGGCTTGTCATAAAAGTATGATTTTAGCAAAACTAAGGTTTTTTTTGTACAAACACTCACTAGACAATATATACACATGATGAAAAGAAGATACCCCTTAATTTACATTATCCATAATTGTAAGTATAAGAAAAAAATTAAACATATTTCCCATAATGCATGCCATAGAAATATCTCATATCCACAGATTGATAGTATCGAAATCATAACATTTTGGGATGAGGGACAGCCTGTTCATTTATGGGCAGTTTCCTTTCCTGTAAATACAGTCTCCAAGCTTCTCCTTTTAGTGAATAGAATTTCAGTTACATTCATAAACCTGTTAATACCCTTGACTGGTTATATACTTAACCAAAATATAAAACAAAATTTCAGTTTCATTCAAATACCTGTTAATATCCTTGCCTGGTTATATACTAAAGATGACATGTACTACAGAAACCATTTATTATCTAGTGTTTGTCTTTAAAATAGTAATACAGAGCTTCTCAACATCTGAATATCTCAAATATATTTCTAAAGCCAAATTTTGTGCATGAACTGCAAGTGTAAAATTGTGTATTTATAATAATATAGGTAGCAATTATAGAAAATATAAAGCATATATGGTAAACTATGCACTAACAATAGCCTAATGTGCTTCACATTATATCAGAGTAGGGTTATATAAATTTTTTATTTCTGAAAAACTCTATTATGTATTATAATCTGAACCCTCCTTTGTATACCTACTCCCAAAATTTAGATTAATGAAAAAAACATAAAAGTAGCTATTAAATAAGCAGTGTATTATAATGATAAATAAGAAAATGGTATGCCATGTTGAAATGCACCATTTCAATCAGTAGCTTTTATTGTTATTCTGAATATTCAAAATAAAAGAAGAAAAATCTCAATGGATTCTTTTGGAAAAACAAATAAATTACAAAATGAGGAATGAGTATTTGTCCATCTGTGCATTTTGCAGCCATAATGACAAATTGTTGATTTGACACCATGGGCATTATTAAAATCAAAGTCCTGCCAGCTTAGCTTTCATACATAACAGATTATACTAATTATCTATTGGGGCCAAATCACAGTCCTGCTATTAACTCTTATTTACCTGAATAGACAAAATTAAGTATATATGCTACAAAAAGCTATCAATTTCCAAAATTAAAAATAATTGGACTGGAAGATGACATTAACTGTCTATTGCATCCTGATATCAGCTTCATTTCCAATTTTGTAAATAAATAGAAACAATATTATGCTACTTTGAATCAGGTTTTTGACACTGAAATAGTCTCCTTAGTCAAATTATGCCAAACATGCCTGTGGTTGCCTGGATCTAAAATTTTTGATCTAACGATTTCTTTAATTTATTCTAATTGCTAACATTTTTCTCAATTTCATCTCTTTACTCTCTAGATGAAATAAAAAGTTGATATATAATAAATCAGTTAATGAATCTTTATTCAATAGCTATTTATTGAAAATTATCATATTTTTGATAATTTAGAATTTATTCCTTGTCAAACTTAATCAAATTAGTAATTAAATTATAATCTTCCAAATCTCCCTGCTCTTTGTTATTAGCTCATTCTGTTATGAACTACTCCGTTCCAAATACTTAAGAAAAGTTCTGGACATGCTTACATTAAAACACTATTATCCTTTCTGATAGAGTCCCAGACTTGATTCTATCACCAAATTTTTACTCATGAGTGCACATTGGCTGTGCTGCTATCATCCTATTGTGAAAGAAGGAAAGTGCTTTATCTGGTTTGTCCTGTTGAAGAGGGGTAAGATGAAGTGCTTCCATTCCCATGGGACATAGTGAGGAGTGACAAATTATACAATTAACAAAGCAGCATCTGATATTTTTCCTTTGTACACACACACACACACATAAGCTGTCACATTTGTTGAGCACAGTTTTTCTAATGTTTTGGCTTACTCATCTTCAGCTCATTACTCAATATCCTTTCTGATGTTCATTTCTACTTCTTCACCAAAGCTATTCTCACTAAAGTCTCTGACCTCCACATTAGTTAGAGAACATGGCCATTTAAATACTGTAATGGTTGGTCTGCTTGTCTATTATTTCCTTTGGAAGATACTACTTTCCTTTTTTAATCCTCTCTCCTCCCCTGACTATGGCCTATTATCTATAAGGTTGTTTTCTCCCACATTCCCAAGCTCATTTTTCTCAGGTTTCTTTTTCCCCAATACATATTCACCTATTTGCTACTGAAAGATGAGTTTCTTATGTCTCCATCTTATCCCTTATCTGCAGTAGAGAAATACACACATCCACAAAGTCCTGAAGGCATGGATTGAATCATACTAGATGTTCGTGTATTCATGTGCTGCTTCACAATGGGGATGGATACAACCTGAGAAATGCATCTCTAGGTGATTTCATCATTGTGAGGACAAATAGAATGCATTTAAACAACCAGGAGCACTGCAACATCATCACTAGGGGAAATAGTCTTAGAAGATTATTGTTCTGCACATGGTCCTTCATTGAAAAGCCATTTTGTGGTGCACAACTGTGTATGGCTTAAGGCCAGAGTTGAGGGATTAAAATGACACATGATAAATTTAGAAACAGTCATAATGCAAACTATGAAAGCCATTCAAACATGCTATGTTTTGAAAAGGTTTGAACAACAATGAAGGATATAATGCTGCACAAAACTACAATCAAAATTTCTATTTTACAAAAAGACCCTTTTTCTGCTACATGGATGATGGATTAGAAAGGAACATATATGAATACTGATAAGAAATAAAGTTTCCATGCAATGGTAAATTTGAGTGATGTTTAAAGCCTGAAGCAGTGCTAGTGTGGGTAAAAAAAATGAGCTAATTAAAGAGATTTTCCAAATGACTCAGATACCAATTGAAAATGGGGAGCACGGGAATTTTCTCAACCTGGAAAGGCATTCCATGTACAACTATGCTGAAAGAGCCAGTAGCAGTCAAAGACACCAAGGTCAAGAGGGAAAATGAAATGTCTGAGGAGAGAAGTGTAAAATGAGTTCAACATTAAATATTTTAGGCCCAAGATGCAAGTGAATGTCAAATTATATTAGTTTGTACCTCAAGAGAAAAGTTGTTAGGATTGCATTTCACTATGAATGACAGGAAAATTTCACTTCAGTGACTTAAACAGGTAAAGATGTATTTGTGTCACAAGCATACAAGTCTTGATGCTGGCAATAGGAGGTTTTTAGGGTGTTCATTATTACTAAGGAGAACTGAGGTTTCTTCACTGTTCTTACTGAACTATTGAGAAAAGTAGAGTGAATTTCCTCATAAATCACAGGATGGGTGCTACAAATTCAGAGATTATACTTGTTCCAGGAAAGAAGAATGTAGAAGAATGAAGGATTAACTCAAAGTAGCATTTTCTTCTCTGTGTATGTGTAAGTGTGTGTGTATACAACTATACAACTTTATTCAAAATTATGCTACGTGATCCAATTCTAGCTATGAGCAAGAATTTTACATTAAACACTAGCTTTTTTGTATTTGAAATAAAGGCAAAGACAACATGACTTGGTATGGGTTCTTTGTAAGTCATTAGTGTGTGCCATACAGTTCATTCCTAAAAACATAGGACGAGGTAGCATTAAAAATGTTAGTAATGAAATTTAGTGATTATGTGAAATGATTCTATGTTAAATAATATAGTGGGCAGTAGATAATCAGTACCACAGTGAAACAGAAAAGGCCATTAGAAATGTAAACAGTCAGAATATACTAATGTCATGTAAGCAAAAAAACAAAAAATAAAGAAAGAAAAGAAAAGTGTTCCATAACATTAAAAGAAATTCAGAAAATGCTGAAATATGAACACCTTATTTGTCAATTAAAGGATGCTCCAGGACTTTCCTCAAGACAACTTTGTTGCAGTATTTTTAATGAAATAGCAATTTCTATTTTGGGGGGTACTGAGGTTTAAACTCATTGCCATTCTCTTGTTAGGCAGGCACTCTACCTTACACCAGCACTTTTGTTTAGTTATTTTTCTGGTAAGGATATGCATTTTTACCTAATACTGATCTCAGACTATGATCCTCTTACCTAAGACCTCTCACATCACTGGGACCACAGGCACGCAACACCATCCTAACTTTTGTTTGAGATGGTGTCTCAGTGACATTGTGCTTGGTCTGGTCTCAATCTGCAATCCTACTGATCTCCACCTCTCACATATCTGGCATTACAGGTGTGAGACAGTGTATTGGGCTGCAACAGCAACTTCTGAGTGACAAGTATGGTCATTGTGTTGGGTACTAGAAATACCCAGTAAAGAAGACATACATGGTTCCTCCTGCCTGCCCTCATAAATTATATATTTAAAAGAGAGTAATAGATACATGCATTAAAAAATAGTCAGAATCTGGTATCTCATGCCTGTAATCTTGGCTATTTGGGAGGTTGAGATTGGGAGAGTCTTCATTCAAGGCCAGCCTGAGCAAAAAAGTTTCCAAGATCCCATCTCAACAGAAAAAAACAGGGCATCCTGTTGACAGAGAAAAGCATAAAATGGGAGGTTCACCGTGCCAACTGGGCCAAAAGTAAGACCATATCTCCAAAATAACCAGGGCATAAAAGAGTGAAAATGTGGCTCAAAAACTAGAACACCTGCCTTGTAAGTACCTGCCTTACAAGTGGGAAATTGAGTTCAAACCTCTGTATATGAGAGAGAGAGAGAGAGAGAGAGAGAGAGAGAGAGAGATTAAATGGAGTCATAAAGGTTTTGAAGGAATTAAGTCAACAAGGAGATAAGACAAAATTAGAGAATGGGATATGATGAAGTTCAGATTCTCATGGAAAGTCTTGCTGATAAGATTGAAATAAAAGGGAAAGGTATGAAATATAATAGAGAGGAATTAATCCTTTTTCTCAGCAAGTGGGGTCTAAATTTTTAGGTGTAAAAATCATGTGCTTGAACACCAAACAAGGGTTCAATGTGATCAGCACAGAATGGAGAAGATTTGTAGTAGGGAAGACAAGGTGAAAGAGGCAGGCTTGAGATATATTCTGATGAATTTCTCAGGCCATGAAAAAGGGTTTGCATTTATTCCAACTGAAATGCTAAGTTCTAGTGGTTTTAAGTGGAGGTAATTGCATGATATGCTTTGCAATAGATTATCCCTTTTCTTCTGAGAGAAGAGCTCTTTGAGAAGGAAAAGAATGAATAAAAAGAAGCTAGTCAAAAATCTTTGTAGTAAAGTTGATGGTAGTTTGGGCTGATGTAGTAGCAGTGTATACAACAAGCAGATTGTGAGTTTGAGAAGAATACTAAACAAGGAACTAAGAATATGTTAGAGTAAAATCAAGAAAGGTTCCCTGGAAGAAAACTCTGGGACAACCTTAAAGAAGTAAAGGATGCAAGATTGGGCAGAAGGAAAAGATGGATTGTAATGCAGTTGTCAAACAGAACTCAACTAATTTCACTAATATTGTGAAGCTTGATAACCTTTCACATTTCCTCAAATTGAGACAAAGGCTCTGGGACTTGTACCACTGGATTGACAAGTTATTTTGATGTAGGCTTCTGGGCGAAAGGTTCAAATTAAGGCAGCTTTCCTGAAGTGAATTCACAGGAATGGGTACATTTGTAAACTGTCAGCTATAAGTACTTCAGAAGAAGGAATCTGGGTTGTACACTACACCATCTGATCTACTGTTATAACAAACACACTCCAAGTGTCTGTGACTAATGCAGCAAAGGTATATTAATTCTGTATTTGGACAAGACAAAGAGGTAGGTAATTAAGATTGGTTTTAGACTTGAATAGTCCAAGGACTTTTGAGTTCAAGACCATGGTTTCATTGTCAAAATAATTTCTTCAGAAATGGACTAAGCATCTGATTTAATGAATTTTGATCAATTCACAAAAATCTTTTTCAGACATTTTCTTCAACTATGGATTATTTTGCTTTTCATTCCCATATTTCTCACTCAAGCTAATAGTGGTTACTTTGGGACTATATAAAAGAAAAGAGAGAAAGACCTTATTCTGAACCTAATCTTTTGCCTGAATTCCTTTATATTTCTGATATATTTTCCTGGGACCTATTCACTGAAGTCCCTTTTCAATAACAACTCAATTTTTTGATAATTTATCATATGACAACTTATTGAACTGTGTAATCTCCGAATTTCTGGGTTCACTTACTGTCCTTTATGATTCTCCTGCCAACTGGTCAATTATTCCCTGAGCGTATCTTTTCTCCTCAAAAAGAACCACCAGCAACCAACCAATAAAAATACTTCAAGGCTGTGTCTTCCTATATGTGTAATGGAGGTGCTGGCCAGTGGGCACATGGTCTTGTTCTCATGTTCTAGAGTTGTCAGATTTGTCAAACATTTTGCCGTTGACACTAGTGTCTTTTAAGTCTTGACATTAGTTTCTTCCTTGCCAGTCACTCTTTTGCTGAGCCAGTTTCATAAAATTTAGTTTTATTCAGCAGAACCATTTTAAGGGACCTACTTCTACTCACCCAGAATAATGCTAGCTGATATAGTGAATAGTACCCAAAACTTAGCTTTTTCTTTAGATTGAGAGTTTACTTCTTTCCCATCAAGATATATTGATGTTCAGACAGGGATCTTAGGGTAATCCTAGAAATTGTATTCAGAAATGCTACAATTTTCCATTTGGGAGCTACAAGAGCTCAGTTTTCCTATCCTACCAAAAAGTATGGTTAAAATTTGTTTGAGGCATTGTGGAAGTCAGGTATAGAAAAGGAATGATCACATTTCAACTCACAATCTATTGACTGAAATTCAGTTTTATAATCCCATATGAATGTATGGGAGTAAATATATGAGCAATATAGGCATCCTTTGTATTCAGAGAAGGAAGAAAATTTTAGTGAATGCATAATACTATTTCTATCATCAGAGATAATTTGGAAATAGAATTGATAGCAATGGTGTGTGTGTGTGTGTATTTGTGTATAGATGTTTTGTAAAGAGTGGGAGATGGTAAGAAAAAAAATATTAAGTGAAACCAAAGTCATCTAATGGATTGTCAAATACTGGTACATTGGTGGTTTTAAGATCTTCATTAGGTCACATGACAAGGGGAGAGCACATAAGGGAGATATGGGAATAGGTAGAAAACCCAAAACATGAAAGTGTTTGATGTCCCCACTACAGAAGAACTAATACAGAAACCTTAAAGCAAAAGGGGTCAACATGAGAAGGAGATCAGGAACCAGTGTAAAGATCAGTAAGAGATGAATCAGCTTGGGTTGTAACATAGTTGTACATGAAAGCAATGCTAGGAATCTCTCTGTATAGCTATCCTTAACTAAAATAGCAAAAATGCTTTGTCTTTCTTATTATACTTATGTCTTCTCTTCAACAAAATTAGAGATAAGGGCAGAATAGGTTCTGCCTTGAAGCGGGGCGGGGGGAGAAGAGGGGGATGGGGGAGATATGACTCAAACAATGTACACACCTGAATAAATGAATACTTTTTTTAAAAAGCTCTTCATTGGTTCACACTGGGAGCACTTAATATGTCAGTTGAAAGAATGGAAGCCAATGTAACAGAACAATGTTTTGAAATCAAATTTTCAGATTGATGGAGATTGTAGAAGCAGACAAATGCCTAAATACGATTCTGTAAGGAGTTAGGGGCGTATCTTAATTGACAGGCTGCTTATATAGCATGCATGAAGCCCTGGGACTAACTACTGCATTACAAAAATAAAATAGAAAGAAAGAAAAAAAGAAATTACATAGTAATATTGATAACAGATGTATGGCTTAAGAAGTTTAACAAAAAGGAAAGAGAATATTAGCACAGTAGGTAAAGAGAGGCAAAAAACCAAAATCACTAATTCTCAACTAATTCATCATACTCTACTTTTGCTGTAAAGCCTTCAAGTATAAGCCACTAAATTCCTATCTATCTATTATCTATCTATTTATCTAGATAGATAGATGGCTATCTACCATATTTCTAATCTATAATCTATCATCTGTCTTTCTTTCTGTGTATGCATATAAATGAACCTTGTTGTAGTCATGCCTACCATACAGAACTGATCTGAGAGGACATGTTATAGAAAAATAGCAGATAATAGTAGATTCAACTCACAATAGAATTATTGAAATATGACATATGAGAAAGAAGTCTTACCTCACTAGTCAGCATGGGTAAGTGGAAAGGTAATTGAATAAAGTCATGTCTGGGATGTTTGTCATAACATATAGTTATTTTAATGTTGGGAAAGTGCTGTGCTCTAATCTGTGGAATACTGGTAAAGTTTAACAGCTGCTCTCTGTGGGCAGTGAGAAGGGGCACAAACTTATTTTTATAGTTTTTATACTGTTTACTTATCCTAATTTTATATTTGTTTTCCCCTAATTTCTAATGCTCATTTCCACCTAAAGTAAACCAGATGTTATATGCAATGTTTATGTCCCTACATTCCAGGCTCTGGAACTGTGAAAAATAAATATCTATTTTGCTTTTTATCTTTATCATGATTACTTTGGAAAGTTACTGTCAGATTTGAACTCAGGGCCCTATGCTTGCTAGGCAGGCACTCTACAACTTGATCCATATATCCATCTCTTTTTTGAATTGGTTATTTTTCAGATATGGTTTTATGTTTTTGACCAGGGCTGCTCTGCGATCAAAATCCTCTTAAGTATACCTTTAGTGTATCTGTATCTATAGGCATGAACCACCACATGAGCTGTGGTACTTTTTAAATAGCTTCCTAGTAGAAATACACTATATATAAACATATGGAAGCAGCATAAAACCCACCATACACTTTGAAAAAGGGGAGATGAGGGAAGGGGTAAAATGGAAATATAATGGAGGGAGTTAACTTGTTCAAGCTACACTGTATATATGTGTAGAATTATCACAATTAAATCCACTTGTATAATTAATATATGCTAACTCAAAAGTAAAATTAAATTGAAATAAAACCTATATTCTGATTAATAAGAAGGTGAATATTTCAAGAGGGCTGGCCAGTCATTGGGTACGGTCCCGGTTGCCTGGGAAAGGTCCATGATCTTCAGAGAGTTAACTTGCTTCAATAAAGATAATTCCCAAAGAGAACTGATGGCTGAAAGCTATTATCCAGCTACAGGAAATGAAATCCACCATTCCTGGATGTGGGGCAGGGGTTTGGACAGTACAGCAGGCACAGTTCCTCCTTCACCAGATCTTTCTGCTGTCTGTGACATTGAGCTTCAGTTCCTATTGTCAGATATGGACTACTCCCAATATAAGTCACTGATAGCAAGAATCTAATCTAACCTGGCCCACTGTACAGTCCACAAACCATCTGGAGATTGCCTCCCACCACCAAAATAAGATTAAAGTATATAGCATCCTAAACAGACTAAGAAACTATGAAAGCAAGCACTATGTATTATTTTGCATATTCTTCATTGTCAGTGCCTAGACTTAAGAAATATTTGTTTAATGAACAAATGAATGAATGAAAGAATAGAAAATCAACCAATGAATGGTTAAAACTATATTGCATAGTTTAGAATATTCATCAAAAAATAGCAAGAAAATTTCTATTCGTAAATCTTTCAAAAATATCGCTATAAATTTGATTTGGCAATTAAGTACATGCTTATTACCATGTATCTTCAGGTTTTTCTGGAATTTGTGATTGCCAAAAGGGAGGAGGTATTGATCTGACCAAAGCCAGTCTCCAAATATATCTGTGAGTGAGTGAGTGATAGACACAAAGGAATTTATCTCAGGGACTATGATGGATAGGATTCTCTTAAAATCCAGACATATTAGATGCCTTCCAGACATAACTAAAGAGCACAAGAGTTCAGAAGAAAAAATAAACAGAATAAGTCAAAAATCACAGTTTGCCTCAACTATGTTTCTTCCTTTTTTAAAAACCTAATAGAAAATGACAAATAATAACCAGAAATATATGCTTGAGGGGAAGCTATGGTAGTAAGTGGAAAGAACGGATATGATGTGGACACTGTAATTAAGAAACTAGGTGGATGTTTTTGTTATTATATTCATAAATATTAGAACAATATGAATATCAAGGAAATGACACCGATAATAAAACTAATCTTATACATTGCTTTCTGTGCTAAATCCTGTTCTAAGTACTTTTAATTTTAGTTATGCATTTCAATTCCACTATGAGATAAGCACTCTTACTAAATTCATTTTACAAGAGGAAACTAATGGCTGCTTACCAATTTTATACATTAATAAAAATTATCTCAAAACAAATAAAATATTGACAAAGCCAATATTAGCATCTTGAGCAGATGATAATAATGGCAGTATATTTAAATAAAAATAGGTCAAATATAATGAAGTTGGAAATTGCACCCCTTTGCCTTTTATATAAAATGTCCTGGATTCTTTAATAGTCACTTGAATATCTAAATTCACCAGGACCTTAAATGTTAAGACATAACACCTCTAAGATTTCAGAGAAAAACTTACTTAACCTTCTAAATTAGTGCCCAGATTTTCTGTTGTACTGGGTATTGACACATCTTTCCTGTGAATTTATAAAATCAAAGAGTGTTAGAACCTAAGATAATTTGGCTTTGGAAGGTTTTTAGAGGTTAAAGGTATAGAAAGATTTAAGTATTTAAAAGAGTGAAAGAGTGTTTTTTGAAGCAAAGAAATCACCCGAAGTTATTCAAAGGCTTCCTTTTCCTCAGGGCAGCTTAAATAATTGGATTCATGCCTATCTGAATCACTGGCAGGGGGTGTACAGGAACCAGTGTCACTTTTTATATTTATCCCAAAATATTGGCTCCATTTTATGTCAGTTAAATATGAATTCCTTAACAGAATAAATGTTGAATATGTGAAGCAGAATCTCAGGCAAATTCCGTTACAATGATGTGAATGAGACTCTGTACACCTCTTCATTAAATAAATTGCAGTAAATTTAAGTGAGATCATCACTTGAGTCACTGATTATTTATAATAATTTACTTGAAATTATACCATACATTTCACTCATGCCTTATAATGATATTACTACTTTGCAATTAATACCAAGCCTCACACAATTCTGAGTTGCTTTGATGTATTTTTCCAATGTTAGCTGCTAACAACAATCTCCTGATTGTTGTACAACAATCTATTTATCACATAATATAATAAAAACTGAGTACAGAATTGTAAAATTGTGGCGAAATATTTTTAAAAGCTAGCTAGACTAACTTATTGTTAACTTTTATATATTAAGATCAGAAAAATAGAGGGCTGTATCCAGGTTTCTTAGTTCACTCATGTGATGTAAATTTTCATATAAGATTTGAAGTGAGCATAATATGTATTATTATGGATTGTTGCTGAGATTATAAAGAAATATAGAAGATTGTTGATTTTTATATCAATGATCTAATGGAGTGCAAATGGGTAATATATTTCTTTGGAAAGGGATTCTTATCAATAAAAGTTTAATAGAATGATGGTATTATTTTTTAAATGGTGAAAGATTGGGTGAATTGGTAAAAACTGAAAAGAGAAAGCTGAGATTAAAAATGTGAAAGAAGAAAATTCTTAAATCACTTGTTAATACTGACTTCAAAAGTCAAGATGCTTGCTTCTTGCAGATTCCTGCACAGGCCACATTGCTCACCACTGACAGGATATTTGTGGATACTAGAATTTGAATTAGAGAGTAATGTGCCTGGTTGGTTATAAGTGGAACAGTGTGCTTAGTTGCTAACAGTAGTACTTTTGGGAATAATTGGTCACATCACAAAGGAAAACACTGACCAAGCAATGCATCTATGTGCTGTTTGTGGAGGCATGAATCAGAAAAGGAGAACATAGCACTCTGCTCAATCAATCATGCTTGACAAAGTGGGAAATAAAAACTAAATAACAAGCTTGTGAAATATTTCTAGGTCCTTTTTACTCTGAGAACTCCAGAGAGGTCATGATTATTCACAAAAGTAATTCATATACTTCCAAACCTCACTAAAATTATGCATGTTAGATATCAATTATGTGATTTGGGATAAATATTAACTTTTCTAACCATTTTGTGATTATGGATAGCTAATAATTGTACATGCAAAATCATTTTATATAGATACATATATACACATATATGTATACTATGTATATATATACATATATATACACATATATGTATACTATATACATATAGTTGTGGTAGTATTTCCAATTAAGTAAAAAAAAAATTAAAAAGCCAAAGTGTTCTATACATCATATAAATGTGAAAAAAGAAAAGGGAAAGATTGAGGACTGAATAGAAAGCAAAAATATTATGGCAGAATCCTTTTCAAATGTCATTTAATATTTATTGACTACACAATAAACTTTTTTATTTTCTCTTATATGTATGAAACTGGGCTTGGCAAATATTACAAGGACTAATATTTTTAAGAAAATTTAAAGCTGGTAAAATGCTCAGTTGGTGAGTTCTCTGTATCTGATTCATTGACAATTTATTTTCCAGGACATTTACAAGCAAATTTGGTGCATCACCTTTCTGAAACAAATAACTATATTAAATACATATATTATTTTCTTAACTATAAACTTACAATAATGATGAATTACTTAACCTCTATCTTAAATAAGATGACTAGAATAATGGAATTATTTTTACATTAAGTAGGAAATGTGGCTGGGAATGGTGGTATACTCCTGTTATTCCTGCAATTTGGGAGGTAGAGCTTGGAGGATTGCAGTTTGATGCCATTCAAGATAAACAGTTGGTGATACCCTACCTCAAGAAACAGGATGAACATAGCACTTAACTTCTGCAATCTCAGGTATACAAAAGGAAGAGGTAAGAGGATCATGGTCTGAATCCAGTCACAGTCAAAAAACACAAGTCCCTATGTAAAGAATAATTAAAGCAAAAAGGCCATGGGCATGGCTCAAGTGGTACAGTACTTGTCTAACAAGTGTGAAATGCATTGAGTTCAAAACCCTAGTACCACCACAAAAAAGGACATATCACCTACAGCTCGGTCACTATAAAATGATCTACAAAGTATTGTTTTTATCAGACACAAACTATTGAAATATAAAAACATGTTAAATTTTTTAACAGAGAATGCTTTGGGTTATTTGTCAATCAAAGGCAGTGAGTTTTTCTCATTGTCTATACATGATATAGCCTCTTTTTTCAGAGACTATGGAATATAATGACATCTAGTTGAGGGGTTTAGAACTTCCACAGTAAGACGTGTAGCATTAAGTCAGGAGTTCCTTTGCAATGACTATGTGACATATAACAGTTGAATGATAAATTCCCAGAACTTCCCCCAAGAAAATTAGAGAATAAAGTTGACATACATTGAGATTTCATATAATGGTTAAAGTAGCAAATTATTGTGGCATATCCTGGGAAGAATGAACTCGGCACTTAACAGGAAAAAACTCGTAAAGTCACAATTATTGCATCGATTACAGGGATGAGATTGGTGGAGAAAGAAAATCTAGGACTTAGTGTTGGGAGGCAACAGGTGAATTGAATAAGCTCTGGGTATGAGTTCGGCACAGCCCCAAAAGGCAGAAGGGAGCAAGCATAGTTATGCCCAATAAATTGCATGTTTGACTTGGGACAGCCTAAGCTGCAGAAGTGGACAAGATGCAGTAAAACAGTTTTTCCTAAGATGTTTATGTTCATAGAGAAGCTGTCACAGGTTCCTCCTGTTCTTGAGGATTACAATGTCACTCCCCCTCCCCGGAAATTGCCTCTCCACTTCGTGTTGTGACTGTATATGATAAACTCCCTGAAGGTGGAGGGATTAGTGTGTCTCCAGCAGAGCACCCAGCCTACCTGGCTGTTTAGTCTCTGTCTGTTGTCTCTTCTGCATCTCCTGTCACCCCCAGTTAGGTTTCTAGGGCAAGTTTATGCGGGCCAGGACAGCTTGGTATTCTGTGGTATGATCTGTGAAATTTTAAAATGTTAGAACTAAATACTTGGTTTTTAAAGCATTATATTTAAAAAGCACATAAGGGCAACTCAAATACAATTGCAGCCCTAGATAGCATGGGGAAAAGTTTAAAAAAATCAATTATTATCAGATTCCAAGGTTTAATTGTAAAGCTGTAGTAGTAATTGGATATGCCAGTTACCAGGGAACCATGTCAAGTTCAGCACCATGGGAGTACCCGTCTGACCTGAAGTCCAGTTCAAGGACGGGATAGCAACTTGTAATATACATAGAGAATCAAAATGCCTACCTCAAAACATACAAGCTAATTTGTGATCTGTTTCATATTTTATTATAAAGAACTTATTTGGGCACAAAGCCAAGAAGTTTGATGGAGGATGGTGTATTTTGAATATTCTTTATACAACACATCAAATGTTTGAATATCGTCTTTGGAGATAGGACATTTAAATAAATGATTAAGCTAAAATGAGTCCATGAGTATTATGGTGAGTGCTAATCACGTCTTTCCATCTGATTGATGTTCTTGTAAGAAAAGGAAATTTGAACATACACAGAGAAAAAGAGATGTGCACACACACACACACACAAAAATAAAACGTGAGGGAATCAAAACAGGGTGAACATTTTCAAGTCAGAGAGGCCGCAGGAGAAACAGAAGGTGCTGATGCATTGATCCTGAATGTCTAGCTGCCAGAGCTGTGAGAAAATAAGCTCCTCTTATTTAAGCTACTGGATCTGCACCATTTTGTTATGAAGGCCCAGAAAACTAATATATTCATGTACAATTAATTCCTATTATTCAATATAATTATGTCCCCATAAAGTTGCTGCAAAGAATGAATTAGCGAATTAGCCTTGAGTGTAAGTACAAGAGTAGGTTCCTGCAAGTCACTGATTTTCATCAACTAATCAATAAGTAACATTATCTTATGTATGTTTCTATTTAAAGACAACATTTATGATATATCTTGTTGATTTTTTAACATCCAATTCACAGCCAAGAGAGTACAACAGCTCATACATGAGCAGACTTATGTATCATGCGTTGTCTCAAGGGCCTTCACAACCTTTCTTGATGCTACATACACAAGACAGCACTCAGCACTACACTTGGGGAGAGGGGGATTTTAAAAAAAGCATTCCAATTGTTAAAAGAGCAGCACTAAATAAACCATAATAAGAGTGTAGAGTATGAGGGCTGAATCCTGAGTACAGAACACCATCACCTCGTCAGTCCCAGCTGCCCACCAGGTACATATAGAGTGCCTTAATTATTTGGCTGCTCTCTACACATTCACGAATAACTGGAAAGTCATCAAGAATATTGATTTGGGGGCAACAAATACATTTTAACAAGTAAATGAATTTTCAAACATGGAATCCATGAATAATAAGACTAGAATATAGTAAAATAATTATGTTTTTAGTCTCAAGCTATAGACTTTTTCTTCAATGAAGGACCTACTTTCCTCATTGTGTCTATAGGAGAAGTAAATCTGTTGCTTAAAAGACAACTAAAATTTGGCAGCACATTATAAATAAGTACAAATAAATAATAAGTTATTGTTTATAATTATAAATAAATAATTATGGATAAATTGCAGTAATAAAAATCCAATTTCCTAATTCTAATTGCTTTGGTTTTACATTGCATTCAGCCTTGACCCATGTCATGTTTAAGATTTGTGCTGTGGATTGGTAGGCTCACAGAATTAGCCAAGAATTGAAACTTCTTGGAACTTTGAAAGTATCAGAGATACACATACAAAATCTTTTGTTTCCTGTGGATTGGCAATATATTTCTGCTAAGGAAAAAGTAAGGCATTGAATAATCAATAGAGCGCAAATAGACAAACATGTCAGCTGTAAAGACAAGACATGAGGAATCACACCTTACATTTTACTCTTTATTATTGCTTTCTGTGCAAATGTGTTCTGACATTCTTCTGTTGCTCTTTACTTCTGTTTCACAGCAAGAGTTAGTCAAAAAGAACATTTAATTATTTCATATGGATTCTAAGTAAAATAGAATATTATTAACCTTGCTTTTAAATTTTTCACTTTTTTCCCCTTTTCACTATCGTTGAAAGTTTTGAAGGCTATAATCATTAGTGTTGTTTAATCTCCTCTGCAGGTAACTTAATATTTTAATCATGTTCAGCTCCCATTTGATCTGTTGGTATATCTTTCTTAGGCTTCTATTTTCTTGAAGTCTTTGAAATTAGAAAATTTATTCAAAAGCTATTTTATTTTATAGAGGTTAAATGTAAGATCAGAAGATAATAAACTCTGCTTAGATGATAGACACCAACCAAAGCATAAACCTTTTGAAGTTTATGAGATGCCAAATAATTCTCTTTAAATTATACTCAAGAAGAGATCCTAATTTATAATTTTCTTACACATTGAGAAGATAATATGACTATAGATGCAAGTTTGTTTATATTATATTATTTTTGTGGTGATATAATATGAACATACATATATAAATATAATACGATTATGTAATTACTTCCAAATGAACATTACATTATTTCTATTCATTTAAAAATTAATAAAATATCCCAAATATGAAATCAGTTGATTTTATAACCAATTTTAATGTCCAAAAGAGGAAATGGAAGTGTTAATTTGAAATCATTATTTCAGTCCTACACATATGGCTTAAAAGGTAGAGTGCCTCCCTGGCAAGCACATAAGCCCTGAGTTCAAACTGCAGTACCACAAAAAGATCAATAAGTGAATAAATCAATAAACAAACAAACAATTTTAGCTTGATGCCAGTGGCTTTTTCCTGTAACGTTAGCTAATCTGGAGGCTGAGATTGGAAGGATCACTTTTAGAGGCCAGCCCACGAAAGTTATGAACAACACTTCAATTCAACCAATGGTTGAGTGCAGTGATGTACATTTATCATCCCAAGCTGTGTGGGTGGCTGTGATCCGAAGGAACACAGTTCCAGGCTAACTCAGGCAGCAAAGTTTGTGAGACCCATCTCCACTGAAAAAAGTCAGATGTGTTGAATGCTTACTTGATATTTCAGTGTCAGTGAGTCTAAAAACTGGCTACAGCAAAAAGGGCAGGAGGGGTTCCTCAAGCAGTAGAGCACCTGCCTGGCAAGTGTGAAGCTCTGCACTCAAACCCCAGTACTGTTAAAAAATATTTCCAATTTTTTGCATAAATTTTTTGACTCTAAATTTATGTGAATATTTCATACAACTTTTTTTTTATTTGACTGTTTCACTTACTGAATGAAATAGACAACAGATGTCATTCTGTAAAAATGGCCACACTTAATAATCAATAGGGACTTAGAGACTTCATTGTACCAGTTTCTTTTTGTCTGGTAGATTTTGTGCCCTCAGTGTACTCCCTGGGTTCCTTATCCCTCCTATATTCTCAGTACTTCATTTACATTATTTATTACACCTGGTCCCAAGAATTTTCCTTGGCATACTCTATGATTATTGATCCCTACATAGATCACCAAGAGTATGAGCCAAGTGAAAGAAAGCAATTATCACAAAGAGACAAAAATTTCACACCGTGTAATACATACATAGTGGCTGAGACAAAGAATGTAAGAAAAGGGCTGGGCATGGTGGTGCACCATGTATTCCTACCTACTTGGGAGGTGGAGATAGGAGGATTGATAACCCAGGCAAAAGCTGGAGACCCTATCTCCAAAACAAACTAAAAGCAAAATGACTCTGAGTTCATTTCCCAGTGCCACCAAAGGATAAAGAAGAAGGAGGAGGAAGAAGAAGAGAAGGAGGAGGAAGGAAAAGGAAAGGGGTAGGAGAAGGGGAAGAGGAAGAAGGAGGAGGAGGATGAAGAAAAACTGGGGGAAGTCAAAGGAACAAGGAGGAGGAGGAAGAAGGAGGAGGAAGAGAATGCAGAGGAGAAGGAGGAATGGCAAGGCATTCAAGACCAACAATTAGGCCTATTGAAGGATGGAATACCAAAAGTGTTTTTTGTTTTCTCTTCATTATCATTGTCCCTGAACATTATCAGTAATAAACTCCAGTCACAGTGAAACCAAACATACTTCTCTGTTCTTCAAGGGTCTGCCCTATCTTATTTTTCCAGTGAAAGCCCATAGAAATTTACTCACAAAATTTTAATCTAGTCATCTGTTTGTCATTATCATCTACTTTCATATATATACAACTGAATCGGTGACTATTCTAAGTGCTTCTTAAAAGTCTAAATAGATAGAAACTTCTTCAAAAGAGTTGAGAAATTCTTAGTCAATGGTAAATATCAAATTCACATTTAAGAGATAGAGTAATGTTCAAAGAAATTTAAGGTTCTTTAATGTCTACATTCGTGCCTTGCCTGTAATATAGTTTATTGCTTTTCACATGACAGGAAGGAATAAAATATGAAGATTTTATCTCAGTATTTAAAGATATAGATGTTAAATGGTTTTTGTTGAAGTCAAATATATACAGTCATTTCAAAGTTTCATAATTTTACATCTGGTCTTGATTTTTAATAGGATAAATTTAGAACATGAGTAAATAGTCAAAGTTTTAGCCTGGTTAATTGAAAAGACTAAGAACAAGTTTTTAAGTACACAACAAGGATGATTGTAGTATCAAATACTACCATTGCAGCAAAAATGTATACTTTTATTTGGTTGGTGCAACTGTAAATGTCCATCTAAATTTTGGAAAATATTTGAACAACATTTCAAACAAAACTCACAAACTATTGCTAATCTTTGATGAAAGAATTTTTTTTTCTTTTATTATTCATATGTGCATACAAGGCTTGGGTCATTTCTCCCCCCTGCCCCCACCCCCTCCCTTACCACCCACTCCACCCCCTCCCTCTCCCCCCCACACCCTCGATACCCAGCAGAAACTATTTTGCCCTTATTTCTAATTTTGTTGTAGAGAGAGTATAAGCTATAATAGGAAGGAACAAGGGTTTTGGCTGGTTGAGATAAGGATAGCTATACAGGGCATTGACTCATATTGATTTCCTGTGCGTGTGTGTTATGTTCTAGGTTAATTCTTTTTGATCTAAACTTTTCTCTAGTTCCTGGTCCCCTTTTCCTATTGGCCTCAGTTGCTTTTAAGGTATCTGCTTTAGTTTCTCTGCATTAAGGGCAACTAATCCTAGCTAATTTTACCTATCCTCACCCCTCCCTTGTGTGCTTTCGCTTTTATCATGTGCTCAAAGTCCAATCCCATTGTTGTGTTTGCCCTTGATCTAATGTCCACATATGAGGGAGCACATATGATTTTTGGTCTTTTGGGCCAGGCTAACCTCACTCAGAATGATGTTCTCCAATTCCATCCATTTACCAGCGAATGATAACATTTCGTTCTTCTTCATGGCTGCATAAAATTCCATTGTGTATAGATATCACATTTTCTTAATCCATTCGTCAGTGGTGGGGCATCTTGGCTGTTTCCATAACTTGACTATTGTGAATAGTGCATGATGATGAAAGAATTTATTAGGGTTAGGACCACAATCATAAGGACATCCAAAATGTTAGGAAAAGTTTGAAAATTGAAAAGCAGGAGAAAAGGTTGTTAATTCTTGGTATATGCTTAGAATAAGTCGCCAGTCATTATAGTAATAAATATAATGATACTATTTTTAACTATGAAAAGAGATTTTTTTACTTTGTCTGAATATGTTCTCTAGGGGCTAAGACAAAACAATATATTACACCTTTTCATCCGAAATTGAGCCTCAAAGAAATAGAACCCTCAAAGTTTCTTTGCTATAGCATGCAAACATACTATCTTCGATTGCATATATTAAATATTCATCTTTTGAACATCATTTCTGGCTGCCTACTGATAGAATTTGCAGTAGGAATTTCTGGTAGTTGAATGATGGTGATTCAGGGTGAAAAAACGCAAAAGTATCTCAAGTTTCAATATTGTTTCATAGGTGCAAGTGTCATCATAATGAAGGGTAGTGTAACTATCCAAGGCTATATAACATTTTATGAAGCAATATGAACTGGAAATATTTTATGAAGCAACTACAAGTGGAAATAGTTATGACCATCTCTACATTCTTATTAATTAGCACCTATCTTTTTCCTAACCAGTTTTATGCACTGCCTTGCACTGAGGAGAGTTAAGCTTGTTTGGACCAGGCTAATCAACTCTCTTTCACTACAAAAAATATGAGACAATCAATGTATGAAAAGAAAATCATCCTTTTGGCTCAGTTAGTTGATTTATTATTATTATTGTTATTATTATTACTATTATTGAGGCACGATCTCTAGGCGTAGATGAGGCTGGACTTAAACCTCTAATATAGCCCTGGCTGGCTTTGGAATTCTGATTATCCTGCCTTAGTCTTACTACTAGGATTACAGAAGTGTACTGGCTCTTTCTCACAGTTTTTGAGGTTTTTTTTCTGCATAATTGACTACTCTCTTGCTTTTGGGAGGCCTGTGGTAAGACAATGTATTGTGGCAGAAGCTTGTGGTAGAGAAAAATTCTTCATCTCATGGCCATGAAACAAATACTAAAAGAAGAAGGGGCTGAGGTCTCACTCTCCCATTTAGGGGTATGCTCTCACTGACTGGGAAACACCCCCGTTAGTCACCATCTCTTAGCATTTTCACAACCTCACAATAACACTGAGATGACTATCAAGACTATTACCCTTTAACCAAGGGTAATGAAACTTTGGGGAGCTATAGGATGGAGGAAGCATAGAGAAAAGAAGAGCTGGCTCTTCCTTTTGGTTTTAAATGTCTCCCAAATTAAATTTGTAGAGTCTAATGGAAACTTGTAAATAAGGCATTGAGATTATAACAAAATACTGTATAACTGAAGAAACATGAAAAGAGTAAAAGAAGTCAAATAATCTTATCTTCTACAACCTTGGAGTCTTGAGAAGGTAAAAAATAGTACTTGAACCTGTAGGATATTAAAGGGTAGAGATTTTGGAGCATAGGAAAAGGGAAGTCTTGTTAGAACCACTTAACAGGTAAATGAGTCATCTTTTTAGACTGTCAAGTGCCATTTGTGGACATAATCTTACTGCTTGAAAGAAAAGTAAATGCCAATGCAGGGAATATCAGAATTTGGCTCTGCAAAGGAGTTATTTCTGCCATACAATGAATCTATTAACAGCCACTTACAGTTCACCTTTGTTATTGGTTGAAAATGGATTTCTGGATTTGGAGGGAAGGAGTTGCCAAGGGTAAAAGAGTGTGGTGGGAGGTTTTGTTTGTCTCATCTTATTTTATTTCTTGGCCACAGAACCCTTTCTTCTCTAAGGCTTCTACTCAAGGGGAAGTTGAAAGTTATAAAACTCCCATTACCAACTGTGAATGAAAGTCTGCTAGGGTAAGAAGTTTAACATGCTTCCCAATGGTTACTAATAACAATAAAGAAATTACTTGGTGGTGGTTCAGGGGCAGGAGAAGGAAAGATGAATTAATGCAGTTGAGGATATGCCACTATTAGATTAATTAGTTTAACTGCAAATGACCTCTTAGAGTAGAGGGAATAAGTACACCAGGAATCACCAGTCCATTTACTTTATCTCTCAAATCTCAAAAAATTACTTGTGGTACTTTTACTCATAACTCAAATTAAAAGACTATGCCTATAGTATCAATATATAAACACAGAAGTTATTATGGAGCAAGCAGAAGAAAGTAAGGCTGCTCTCAAAATTGTGAAATATGATTATTTGTTGCTCCCACAAGCCACATAAGTACAGGGCATCTGAAAAGATTAGGAGAAAAAGAAAATCAGTAATCCCATAAGTGTAGCAGAAGGCCCTTCTGGGGTAATACTAGGCTCCAGAATGTCAGATGGTGCCCTGGAAATAACAGTGGAGCAAGAAGAAGGACAGAGAAACAGGGTTATCAATTTTTACTCTCTGTTTTTTTTTTCATTTATTCACAAGTGCATACATTGTTTGGGTCATTTCTCACTCTTCCCCCTTCCCTCACTCTCTCCCCTCTTCTCCCCTCAGTTCAAGGCAGGTCCTGTTCTGCCTTTATCACTAGTTTTGTTGGAGAAAAGAGACAAGCATAATAAGGAAGACAAAATATTTTCGCTAGTTGAGTTAAGAATAGCTATCCAGAAATATTCATAGCATTGCTTTTGTGTACTCATGTGTTATGACCCATGTTGATTCATCTCTAACTGATCTTTACCCTGGTTACCGATCCCCTTCTCATGATAATCTCTGTAGCTTTAAGGTTTCTGTATTACCTCCTCTGGAGTGGGGACATCAAATGCTTTCATGTTTTGGGTTTTCTACCTACTTCTATATCACCCATATGTGCTCTCCCCTTGTCATGTGATCCCAGTCCAACTACATTGCTGCATTTGCCCTAGATCTAAAGTCCGCATATGACGGAGAACATACGATTTTCAGCCTTCTGAGCATGGTTGACCTTGCTCAGAATGATGTTCTCTAGTTCCATACAATTACCTGCAAATGATGATATTTCATTCTTCTTCATGGCTGAGTAAAATTCCATTGTGTACAAGTACCACATTTTCTTGATACATTCATCAATAGTGGGGCATCTTGGTTGTTTCCATAACTTGGCTATTGTGAATAGCACTACAATAAACATGGGTGTGCAGGTGCCTCTGGAGTAACCTGTGTTGCATTCCTTTGGGTATATCCCCAGGAGTGGGATTGCTGGATATATATGGTAGGTCTATGTTTAGATTTTTTAAGAAGTCTCCAAATTTTTTTCCAGAGTGGTTGTACCAGCTTGCATTCCCATCAGCAGTGAATTAGGGTTCCTTTTTCCCCACATCCTCCCCAACACATGTCATTGGTGGTGATTTTGATGATGGCTATTCTAACAGGGGTGAGGTGGAATCTTAGTGTGGTTTTGTTTTGCATTTCACTTATAGCTAGAGAGGGTGAGCAATTTTTAATGTGCTTTTTTGCAATTTGAATTTCTTCTTTTGAGAAAGTTCTATTTAGTTCACTTGCCTATTTTTTAAATGGTTCATTGATTTTAGGAGAGTTTAGTTTCTTAAGTTCCCTCTATATTCTAGCTATCAGTCCCTTGTCTGATGTATAGCTGGTGAATATTTTCTCCCACTCTATGAGTGGTCTCTTCAGTTTAGACACCATTTCTTTTATTGTGCAGAAGATTTTAATTTTATAAAGTCCCATTTGACCATTCTTTCTCTTAGTTGCTGGGCTGCTGGGGTTCTACTGAGGCAGTCCTTGCCTATACCTGTTAGTTCCAGTGTGTTTCCTGCTTCTTCCTGTCATAACTTCAGTTTCAGGTCTGATATTTAGGTCCTTGATCCATTTTGAGTTGATACTAGTACAGGGTGATAGACATGGATCTAGTTTCAGTTTCTTACAGACGGATAACCACTTTTCCCAGCAACATTTGTTGAAGAGGTTGTCTTTTCTCCATTGTATGTTTTTGGCACCTTGGTCAAAAATTGGTGGGCATAGCTGTATGGGTTCATATCTGGATCTTCTGTTCTGTTCCTCTGGTCTTCATGTCTGTTTTTATGCCAGTATCATACTATTTTTATTGCTATTGTTTTGTAATATAGTTTGATGTCGGGTATTGTGATACCTCCTGCATTGCTTTTTTTGCGGAGTATTGCCTTGGCTATTTGCGGTCTCTTGTGTTTCCAAATGAACTTTAGAGTAGATTTTTCAATCTCTGTGATGAAAGTCATTGGGATTTTGATGGCAATTGCATTAAACATGTACATTGCTTTTGATAGTATAGCCATTTTTACTATGTTGATTCTAACAATCCATGAGCACAGGAGATCTTTCCATCTTCTGTAGTCTTCCACGATCTCTTTCTTGAGGAGTTTTAATTCTCTTTGTAGAGTTCATTCACATCTTTTGTTAAATTTATTCCTAGGTATTTGATTTTTTTGAGGCTATTGTGAATGGAATTCTTTCCATATATTCCTTCTCAGTTTGTTCATTGTTAGTGTATAGAAAAGCTAATGATTTTTGTTAAGTTGATTTTGTGTCCTGCCACCTTACTGTAGCTGTTTATGATGTCTAAGAGTTTTTGGGTAGAGTTTTTGGGTCTTTAAGTTATAGGATCATATCATCTGCAAATAAGGATATTTTGACAGTTTCTTTACCTATTTTTATTCCTTTTATTTCTTCTTCTTTTCTAATTGCTCTGACTAGAAATTCCAGTATTATGTTGAATAGGAGTAGGGATAGTGGGCAACCTTGTCTTATTCTTGATTTTAAGAGGAATGTTTTTAGTTTTTCACCATTAAGTATGATGTTGGCTGTAGGCTTGTCATAAATAGCCTTTACAATGTTGAGGTACATTCCTTCTATTCCTAGTTTTCTTAGAGTTTTTATCATGAAATGCCATTGGATCTTGTCAAAGGCTTTTTCTGCATCTATAGAGGCAATCAAGTGGTTTTTGTCTTTACTTCTATTGAAGTGCTGTATTACATTTATAGATTTGCATATATTGAACCATCCCTGCATCCCTGGGATGAAGCCGAGTTGGTCATGGTAAATGATCTTTTTGATGTGTTGTTGGATTTGGTTTGCCATTATTTTATTGAGGATTTTTGCATTGATGTTCATTAAGGAGATTGGGCTATACTTCTCCTTTTTGGAGGTGTCTTTGTCTGGTTTTGGGATGAGCGTAATACTGGCTTCATAAAATGAGTTAGGCAGTGTTCCTTCCCTTTCTATTTCATAGAAGAGTTTAAGGAGAGTTGGTATTAGTTCTTCTTTAAACATCTGATAGAATTCAGCAGTGAATCCATCAGGTCTTGGACTTTTCTTTTTTGGGAGGTTCTTCATTGCTTCTTCATTTCTTTTTGTGTTATAGATCTATTCAGGTGATTAATATATTCTTGGTTCAGTTTTGGGTGGTTGTAAGTTTCTAGAAATCTGTCCAGTTCTTCAAGATTCTCAAATTTATTCGAATACAGGCTCTCATAGTAGTCTCTGATGATTTCCTAGATTTCTGTAGTATTTGTAGTTATCTCCCCTTTTGCATTTCTGATTTTATTGATTTGGGTTTTTTCTCTCCTCATTTTAGTTAAGCTTACCAGGGGTCTGTCAATCTTATTTATTTCTTCAAAGAACCAGCTTTTTGTTTCATTGATTCTTTGTGTGTTTTTTGTTTGTTTGTTTCTATTGCATTGATTTCAGCCCTTATTTTAATTATTTCTCTCCTTCTGCTTGTTTTGGGGTTTGCTTGTTCTTGTTTTTCTAGGATTTTGAGCTGTAGTATTAGGTCATTGATTTGAAATCTTTCTGTCCTTTTAATATATGCACTCATGGCTATAAACTTTCCTCTTAAAACTGCCTTTGCTGTGTCCCATAGGTTCTGGCTGGTCGTGTTTTCATATTCATTAACTTCCAGGAACCTTTTATTTTTTTATTTTTTATTTTTTTTCATTTTTCTTTTATTATTCATATGTGCATACAAGGCTTGGTTTATTTCTCCCCCCTGCCCCCACCCCCTCCCTTACCACCCACTCCACCCCCTCCCGCTCCCCCCCTCAATACCCAGCAGAAACTATTTTGCCCTTATCTCTAATTTTGTTGTAGAGAGAGTATAAGCAATAATAGGAAGGAACAAGGGGTTTTGCTGGTTGAGATAAGGATAGCTATACAGGGCATTGACTCACATTGATTTCCTGTGCGCGGGTGTTACCTTCTAGGTTAATTCTTTTTAATCTAACCTTTTCTCTAGTTCCTGGTCCCCTTTTCCTATTGGCCTCAGTTGCTTTAAGGTATCTGCTTTAGTTTCTCTGCATTAAGGGCAACAAATGCTAGCTAGTTTTTTAGGTGTCTTACCTATCCTCACCCCTCCCTTGTGTGCTCTCGCTTTTATCATGTGCTCATAGTCCAATCCCCTTGTTGTGTTTGCCCTTGATCTAATGTCCACATATGAGGGAGAACATACGATTTTTGGTCTTTTGAGCCAGGCTAACCTCACTCAGAATGATGTTCTCCAATTCCATCCATTTACCAGCGAATGATAACATTTCGTTCTTCTTCATGGCTGCATAAAATTCCATTGTGTATAGATACCACATTTTCTTAATCCATTCGTCAGTGCTGGGGCATCTTGGCTGTTTCCATAACTTGGCTATTGTGAATAGTGCCGCAATAAACATGGATGTGCAGGTGCCTCTGGAGTAACAGTCTTTTGGGTATATCCCCAAGAGTGGTATTGCTGGATCAAATGGTAGATCGATGTCCAGCTTTTTAAGTAGCCTCCAAATTTTTTTCCAGAGTGGTTGTACTAGTTTACATTCCCACCAACAGTGTAAGAGGGTTCCTTTTTCCCCGCATCCTCGCCAACACCTGTTGTTGGTGGTGTTGCTGATGATGGCTATTCTAACAGGGGTGAGGTGGAATCTTAGTGTGGCTTTAATTTGCATTTCCTTTATTGCTAGAGATGGTGAGCATTTTTTCATGTGTTTTCTGGCCATTTGAATTTCTTCTTTTGAGAAAGTTCTGTTTAGTTCACCTGCCCATTTCTTTATTGGTTCATTAGTTTTGGGAGAATTTAGTTTTTTAAGTTCCCTGTATATTCTGGTTATCAGTCCTTTGTCTGATGTATAGTTGGCAAATATTTTCTCCCACTCTGTGGGTGTTCTCTTCAGTTTAGAGACCATTTCTTTTGATGAACAGAAGCTTTTTAGTTTTATGAGGTCCCATTTATCTATGCTATCTCTTAGTTGCTGTGCTGCTGGAGTTTCGTTGAGAAAGTTCTTACCTATACCTACTAACTCCAGACTATTTCCTACTCTTTCTTGTATCAACTTAAGAGTTTGGGGTCATTCCAGGAACCTTTTAATTTCCTCTTGTATTTCATCGATGACTCATTTGTCATTGAGCAATGTGTTGTTCAGTTTCCAATTGTTTGCATGTTTTTTACTGCTGTTTTTGTTGTTGATTTTTATTTTTAATGCATTGTGGTCAGATAGGATTCATGGGATTATTTCTATTTTCTTATATTCGCTGAGGCTTGCTTTGTTCCCTAAGATATGATCAATTTTTGACAAGGTTCCATGGGCTGCTAAGAAGAATGTGTATTGTGCAGAAGTTGGATGAAATATTCTTTAGACATCAACTAGGTCCATTTGATCTATGGTGTGATTTAGTTCTAGGATTTCTTTATTGACTTTTTGTTTGGATGACCTATGTATTGGTGATAGGAGAGTATTAAGGTCTCCCACTATCACTGTGTTGGAGTTTATATATATTTTTACATCCTTCAGAGTATGTTTTATGAAATTGGGTGCTTTGATGTTGGGTGCATATAGGTTGATAATTGTTATTTCCTTTTGGTGTATTTCCACTTTTATTAGTATGGAGTGTCTTTATCTCCTTTGAACAATGTAGGTTTGAAGTCTACTTTGTCCGAGATAAGTATTGCTACCCCTGCCTGTTTTCAGGGACCATTGGCTTGGTAAATCTTCTTCCAGGCTTTCACTTTCAGCCAGTGCTTATTTCGGTTGATGAGATGGGTTTCCTGTAGACAGCAGATTGTTGGATCTTCCTTTTTAATCCAGTTTGCCAATCAGTGTCTCTTGATGGGGGAATTTAGTGCATTAACATAACAAATAACAGTGGAGCAAGAATGACAGAGAAACAGGGTTATCAGTTTTCAATCTTAAAATTGGGTAAATATGTAGATGCTCTCCACTTTGAAAAATAAGATACTTCTTAGCTATTAGTTGTATACATTTACCCTTTCCATGTATCATATTGGTCAATATCTCAAAAAATAAGTATACTAAATTCAGTTGTATTTCCTGATTGTGGTAGTTAATAAAGTATAACTTCTAATAAATAAAATGAAGAAATAACTACTTCTAGTAATAGAAGTACAGCCAGCCAAAATTAAATTTTTCAATTAATGTATGAAATAGACTTAAATTATCTATCAGCTGAAAAATCTTGGCATAACTGCATGGTTTCTTGGGACTCAAAAAATTGGAAGATTTTACAACTTCCTTAAATTGTTTTGCAAATACTTATCACAATCAAAATTTTAGGCATTTCTGAGTAATGATATGTTCAGGACTCCTTCCATACGTTCAATATTAGTAATGTGAATACTCTATGTTTCCAGTTAAGCCTCACTGGAAGTTCCAGAGCCCAATGAAAATGTTTGCTAAATAGAAGCCCACAGAACTTCCACATGTGCAACGTCTACATGCTAGTAATTGCAAGTAGTTACATTAGTGCACTCATTTGTATAAATGCCTAATTGTATTTTCTTTTTTGAAGTCCCATACTGAAGTATTGACATCAGATTTAACATTGTTCACAAACTACTCACAATTCTTCTCAGCTATTCCTTCAAATTCTATTCCAGTTCAATAAATCGCAGTATTATCTATTCTATTGCTTAATCAAGGAACTAATGTGTGTTACTATTCTTTCTCTCTCTTCATATGCCACAAAATCAGTAAGTAAAATATTTACATCCTCAGTACAGCTAAAAATTACACAACTCTCTACTTCATAGCCATACTGGCTATAGTCATTGTTATTGTCACCTGCTGTGGTAATAGTTTTTATTCTGTATAAGTCACATCTGCTCTTGTCCCTGACCTAAGTACTACTCATATACATCAAAACTATTAATTTTTCCTCTAAGATTATTCATCATGCTATGTGTTTACTGGCTTGTGATTTACATCCTTGTCCACTTCTGTTGGCTACTCATCATTTAGCTTTCATCTTAAACTTCAGGTCTTCTGAGAAGCCTTCTTCATTTCTCTCTTTGGATCTAATTACTCCTTCAGTTCTTATAGCTTAATGCATCAGCCACCAGACACATTTTAAGTGTGCCATTTTATATTAAGTATGTTATTAACTGATATTCATATTTCCCCTTAGGTCAAGCTCCATGAGAACAGGGCTGTGTCAATTTTCCTCTTTATTTCCAGGAACATCTGGCTGTCAATGGGTATTCTAAAAACATGTAGTAAATAAGCAACTTTATATCTCTTAAGGTCCTAAATACTCAGGCCATTATCCATCCTGTGTCTGTTTTTCCTTAGTTGGGGAAATCTACTCTAGTCACTGTGGTTTTTTTCCATTTGCTACAAGGCTTTTCCCACCTCAGAATATCCCAAGGGCTGCTCTTTCTATACAGAATTATTTTCCTATGGTTTATTGTATGTGTGACTTCTCAATCTTTATTGGTGGGACAAAAGTAACTTTCTATGGGGCCATCACCTGACCATGTTTATATGTTGTCGCCTCTATTTGTTATTCTAAATCACTGATATATTTTTATTTTCTTCATATTGTTAATCACAATGAAAATTTATAACTCATATATTATTGCCTTCCCTCTCACATAAACTTCCTACAGAGAACAAAGGTATTACATTTAACAACATATACCCAGAATCAAGTACAGTTCTAGGTACATAATACTTTAACACTCTAATTTTTAAAAGTCATAAAAAAGTAAAAATCACTGTGCTCAAGCTCAAGAATTTCCTCAGTAAATACTTTGGGATCTGCTTTACTAATAATTAAATGGGCAGGACTAAGCAAAAAATCATGGCTGAAACCCCTCCAGTCTTAGTAAGTTGAAAATTAGTTTATAATACCCACTATAGCCATGTAAAAAAGAAACACATCCCACATTAAATATGGTCATTTCTGGTGAGCTTTTCTTTTAAGCCTCCAGTTCTTTTTAATTCAGTAATTTTTCAGATGGGAGTGTCCTGCTTTTGCTTGGACTATAATCTTTTTACATCTGTCTTATGGATAGCTGAGATTATAGGTGTGAATCTCCACACCAAACTTGTTTTTGAGATAAAATCTAGCTGAATTTATGTGCAGGCTGGCCATGAACCACAATCCTACTTTCTCTGTTTCTGAAGTAGCTGCAATTACAGATACAAGCCACCACACCTACCCCTCAATTTCCAATATAAATTGCACAAAGAAAAAAATACATACCTGAAGAAAGCTTATTGGCAGGATTTTAAGCTAAAATCTTGTTCTACACTTTGGGAAATGGTGTTTGTTTCTGAATAGTTCATCTGAGGCCATTTTTTCCATTGAAATTTTGATCTTCTTTTATTTCTTAAAGTCACTGGTAATCACTATAACATCTCCTTTAAGAAAATTGGCTGTGGATTCACTCCTAATTGGATTCTAATCTTATTTCTATACTAATAAATACCTGTAGAAACTTGGACAAGTATTTTAGCATTTGTCAGTTTAAAATGATACCTCTTCTTTAAAATTAGGTTTTTATATGTATATAAAAATTACTAGCTCTAAATGATTTTACTTACAAGATTTCCAAGCTGCATCCATAAACTACTTTCATCTGTATATGGAACAAGTTTTTGTCATTCATTTCTTTGTGATATTATCCAGGCAGAGAAAGATAAGGCACTGGTTCTGTTGGACAGATTCCTGAGATGCTGGTCACCTCATAGCACCAATGTTTCTCTGGGATACCAAATATTCCTAGAAAGGTAGAAAACTCTATCAAAATGCATCTCAGACCTGTTTCCTATGTGCCAGGCAATATTAAAAGCTTTTTCAATAAACTTAAATCTAAATTCTCTCTACCCAAAATGAAAATGTGAGGAGTGCTTTGCTTACCTGCCTGGGGCATGGCAAAGAGGCTTCTAAATAAGGTGTGCCCAGCAACAAGTAAGTTTTTACTGTGATTACATAGGATATACAAGTTTGGGGGAAAACTACATTTCTCAGGGCAAAGATATTTTAATAGCATACCAACTCTGCCCTTCCTTTCTGTATGGCTTGCTCTGTTTTAAACAACTGTTTAATAATTATCTCAATAATATATTTACATGGGCCACTTGATTATTTTCCTTTTCCATACATTTAATTAATTGATTCAGTTTTAGATGGATGTGGCTAAGTTACACAATAATATTACCAAGTTACTAAAAGCAAGTTTCAAAAAGAAGTTATCATGTCCTGTCATATCATATCATATCAGATTACATCGCTTTTAACCTACAGAAAATTATGAGATAATTTACCAACAATTTATTCCAAACCTGATTTTTAGGGTAATAATAAGGTATAGGACTTTCATAAATGCCAGTGGTGCATTTGGGAATAGAGTTTAGTAAACTTAGCTTACAACTGATTTCTATCCATTAAGGAATTTAACAAAAGACAAAAACACTCTTATTCTTGATTTGAAGAATGGCACAGTTGTCAAAGTAGACTTATATGCTTCTCATGCAAAATATTGACCTATATATCCCCAGTTAACAATGTACAAAAACAAGCTTCAAAGCTTTATAAAGAATATATGCTAAGACTAGAAATTTTTAATTTCTGAAGAGTAAATATTATGTACATATACATGTAACAATTTTAACATAAAATAATTCACTAACACATTTTTCTCTAAAGAATTCTTAAAAGACAAATATTAATCTGCCAGAGTTATTGAATAGTATATCTTTCTTATCAAAAGTTAAAAACCAATGATGTAAAAGTTTTGTTTCATTTCAGTGCTTGAAGCACTTAACTAAGATTAATATCATTAATTTAATTTAAATACTTATGGATGTCAAATTATTTATTTTAAGGACTCTATTACTTTGTATGATTCTTATATTAGAAAAATAGTAAATAGGGCTTTCTAAATTACAAATATATAATACTCTATAAATAAATAATATGAAAGTAAGAGCATCTTATAGTTTTATTCATTTGTGCTTTCCTGCTATAATAAAATGTATTTCTTCTGCAACCAGACTGAGTATGCCTGAAAGAAAGAATAAATAAAATTGATTTAGTCCTGTTTAAAAAAAACCAAAAAGTTTAGGCATAAATGAAGCAATAATATAATGCTAATAATGGTATTAACTTTTGTAAGCTTCATCTAAGATAGTCAATGTGATAAGGTTTTTTTCACATACTCTGTGTGTAACTAAATCTCCATAAAAATGAAATTGAGAAACCATCAGTGTCTCTCTTACACATAAGGAAACCGATTCTTACAAAATCCCAATTCTTTGAATTACAGCAAATAAGTGGTCAAGATGAATTATGAACGATTATTGTTTTGTTCAAGAGTTCATTTTTAAATTGATTTGCTGTACATATTATGACTATATCACTTAATGCACATTTATTAAGATGTTACAACAAAGAAGAACTTTTGAAAATATTCTTGTGTACAGATATAAGTACATAATAATACATTTCATTAAAGAAACAGTATGATATATGCATAAATATTCAAAATTTATGTTGTTTTATTCATATTTATTTATTTAATATTTTTGTTTAAAAAAATCTCTTCACTTATTTCAATATGTAGCACTTCAAAAACTGTAGTTCCTCTGCTAGATAATATTCTTCTTATCGTGGTTCATAGTACAATAGACAAGAAAACATTCTAACTAAGAAAATATTTTTAAACACTTGCTTGACTAAATTTGTCAAGCACTTTTAGTAAATACACTGAAATATTATTAAACTATTTTTGGTATCTGTGTTAAGTCTATCTTAGCACTTAACTTCTTGGGAGAAATTGTCACAAAGTTTTCTATGCATACTACTAGACTGTTTATTTTTTGCTTCTTCTTATTTGTTTCAATTTACAAGTAACTTTATCAGCAAACTAGAAAAAGCTTACAAGATATACATTATAAATTAAAGTCATCTGTTTGAATCTCCAAATATTTAGATCAAGTCAATATTCATTCTTGACATATGCAGATAGAACAAAATTGTCTTCCTGTTTTCTTCATGGGCCCTTCTTTATAAATGAAAGTATGCTTTAAAATGCTTACAATTTTGACTTCAAAATTACAAACCGCTAACTTGAAGAACTGTGCTGAATAACCTCTTTCAAATTGTTCAAAATTCCTGGGCATCATCCAGAAAACAAATTTAAAAATGGCCTGTACGGGAGTGGGGGAATAAGAAGATCTATACCGTTGTGCTGCTAAAACCTTTGCCACGGGGAAAGGAGCCATTAGCTACATTTAATAACCTGACATATCCCTAGTACAATCACCACAGAAAGTCCTTTTCTTAAGTACATGACAAAGGAAATGCTCCATTTTCATTATAGTTCATTTGTATTGATTTAACACTGCATTACCTTTGAGGGTTTTGATACACTATATTGAATTCATAGAATTATAGAAATTAAAATTGTAAAAGGCCAATTGGCTCATTTTGCTCAACTCATTAGTGAAAGATTACTTGGTGTAACATATTCTTTAGTGTTTAGTCAAATTTTAAATTAGTTAAGCAATAGTGCTTTGGGGAATGATCTCAATGATAAGAAAGCTTAAGGCACATATTTTTCATCATTATCATTTAAAAAGGTGTATTTAACCATATCCTAGCCTAAAATAGGAGTTGGCTTTTCTCAGTGCGTAAGCAGTATCCCATAAGGAGCATAGCAAAGCTACAGTAAAAAAATACTTAAGTGACAATGCTGTGTGCACTTTAAATTTAATGCTAATTTATAACCCAGATGATTCAATTTTTAAACAAAGATAGAAAATAATATCAAGAAAGAAATATACACTGTATAAACATTATCTTTCAGTCACGTCATTTCTTACTAGAAATCTTTCTGTGGCTACTACTTCATCCTCATTTCTATTTTTGTATAGATGCACCATAGAATCTTCAAAATATTTCTAACCACTCATCACAGGTTAATTTTCTACAATGACATATTCAAGATCATTTCTTCACTCCTGTCCCTCATGAAGCTCTAAGTCAGTTTGTGCTGTGAAATCTTCTGTTACAAACTATTGTGTCTGCTCCCTGGACTTCGCCCGGAATCTGAAATGGGGAAAATGAGAATTGCTCTGCAATCCAGCTACAATCAATCAACTTGAAATACACTCCACTTCCTATCAGCAACACAACATAATAACTAAATCCTCTTCTGTCAGAAATCAACTAGTTTCAGAAATAAATTTTGATAGAAATAGTCTTTTCATAGACTTTTGAACTTTCATTTTAATTATTCCTAATGAATTCCATAAAAGAAATTTAGCTAATTTAATTCTTTATACTATTTTTGCAGAAATGAAATGCTTAAAGCAACAGAAAGTTATGATTTTCAAATTTTATTTTCTCTTGTCCACACATTTTATATTTTATCACATATGGGAAGTTTTGACAGTAATGTCTACTGATTCTCTTCCTAATGTCTCCCTCCTCTTGCTCACATGTATCTGTCTATGAAATAAGAAGTAACCTTGGTACAGCCTAACAGTCAATTTCAGTGTTCATTTCAAATAGAGTTAATTTTCACAAACATTGTATACCATCATTCACATGGGCACTGACATAAAATTCAGTATCAACACTATTGCCAATCCATTTCCCTCTTGTACTCAGGTTCCTCTGCTTTTTATTAACACTGCAATGATTCTAGCTTATAAACTTTCTGTTGAGTAACATTTTTCCTTTTCATGTTATCTGATATTTTCTTGCACAATTTTTCCAAAGATACCTTAATGAAATGTAGAAAAACTATCTTCTCACTTCAGTTCAAAATGTGGTTTCTTTCATACCTCAGATGTCCCTACAATCATTAAATGATTATCTCAGTTGTTACACTTATCATACCTTCTTTCCAATTTTCAAGTTTAGTTAAACTAAAACAGATAATGATTTGATGAATTTCCGATGAAATCGGTTTTATGAAGTATGAAATCTCAATGTATATAAGAGTGGATGAAAAATTTTAGCAAGAAGATCTGAAGGATCATGAAGGTGTTGAGACTGACAATGAGGAGTCAGAAGAAAATGTACTTCAAGAAAAAAACTGAAAAGCAGTAGTAAACAACAAAAATAATGTTGGTAATTTACAGGTGTGCCTAATGATACTCATTAGTTCTCTTTAAGTACTTCACTAAATTTTTTGTGTTGTTTATTTTTTTGTTCCTTTATTCACATGTGCATACATTGTTTGGATCATTTCTCCATCTTGCCCCCCTACCCCATTCTTCCCCCACTCTCCTCCTCAGTTTCAGGCAGGTCCCATTCTGCCCTTATCACTAATTTTGTTGAAGAAAAGACATATGTATAATAAGAAAGATAGCTATACAGAAGGATTCCTACTATTGCTTTCATGTACTCATGTGTTACAACCCATGTTGATTCAACTCTAACTGATTTTTACATTTGTTCCTGATCCCCTGCTGATAATAACCTGTTATTTTAAGGGTTCTGTAAATGTTGACTGAGCATAAACTATATGCAAAACTGTGATATGTATTGATAAAAGATTATTTCTTCTTTAATAGTAAGAAAATGGAGCAGATCACATTTCTTCTTAGATATTCAATGTTTTCTTGAAACAAACAGTTCTTGTCTGCAAATTACTTAGTTTATTCAAAGAAGCAAATAACCACTAAAAACAAAATTGAAATGGAAGGGTGGGGGAGAGGGGCAGGGTAGAGAAATGACCCAATGTATGCACATGTGAATAAATGAACAAAATTTTAAAAAAATACAGCCCAGAAGAAATTCTGTAAAAGGTCAAATTGCAAATTTAAAAAATAAATAAATAAAAATAAAAGAAGACATCTCATGAAGTAGTATGTGACTAAGTGAAAAAAGATTCATATAGATTCCAAGAACTGTTGAATGATAGAAATAGTACAAGAGTAGCCATCCACCAAATTCTATGTCCTTACTTCTCTCATCTGTAAGGATCTAATAATGCATAGTTCATAGTAAGGAATAAAGGAAATTATTTTCTACAAAACACCTTGTAGTATGCTAAAAAATATACAAAGGTGATAAAATTTTTATTTTATTATTTCTAAAGATTATCATTGTTTGCAGAACTGGTTCTCCATGAGGGATTACTTTATCCCACAATAAATATTCAATAAAATCTGTAAATAATTTTAGTAGACTAGAAGTGGTAAAAAAATTCCCCCTTTCTTTTCAGATTCAATATCTGGGGGGGGTCTGTGAATTAAACTGATGAAAGACAGTTTATTCTATTCTGTTCCACTGGTCTTCATGTCTGTTTTTGTGCCAGTACCATGCTGTTTTTATTGTTATTGCTTTGTAATATAGCTTGAAGTCAGATATTGTGATACCTCCTGCATTGTTCTTTTGACTGAGTATTGCTTTGGCTATTCGTGGCCTCTTGTGTTTCCATATAAATTTAACAGTAGATTTTTCAATCTCTTTAATGAACGTCATTGGAATTTTGATGGGAATTGCATTAAACATGTAGATTACTTTGGGGAGTATCGACATTTTTACTATGTTGATTCTACCAATCCATGAGCATGGGAGAGCTCTCCACTTTCTATAGTCTTCCTCAATCTCTTTCTTCAGAAGTGTATAGTTTTCCTTGTAGAGGTCATTCACATCTTTTGTTAGGTTTACACCTAGGTATTTGGTTTTTTTTTGAGGCTATTATAAATGGAATTGTTTTCAATTGTTTTCAGTTTGCTCATTGTAAGTGTATAGAAATGCTAATGATTTTTCTATGTTGATTTTATATCCTGCTACCTTGCTATAGCTATTGATGATGTCTAGAGGCTTCTGAGTAGAATTTTTTGGGTCTTTAAGGTATAGGATCACATCGTCTGCAAATAGGGATATTTTGACAGTTTCTTTACCTATTTGTATTCCTTTTATTCCTTCTTCTTGCCTAATTGCTCTGGCTAGGAATTCAGTACTATGGTGAATAGGAGTGGAGATAGTGGGCATCCTTGTCTGGTTCCTGATTTTAAAGGGAATGATTTCAGTTTTTCTCCATTAAGTATAATGCTGGCTGTAGGTTTGTCATATATAGCTTTTATAATGTTGAGGTACTTTCCTTCTATTCCTAGTTTTCCTAGAGCCTTTATCATGAAATGGTGTTGGATCTTATCAAAGGCTTTTTCTGCATCTATTGAGATGATCAAGTGGTTTTTGTCTTTGCTTCTGTTAATGTGGTTTATTACATTTATTTATTTTCATATGTTGAATTGACCCTCTTTATTAAACTGCTGTTACTCATCACCTCTAGATGAGATTATCCACAAGCAATATACTGTTCCTTTTTTAACTTTCAGTCACTATTAAATGGTACATTTATAAACAATTATAAATGCCATTAGTCACTCTTCTTCACATATTCTGATTTATAATTATCCCAATTATCTATATCATATATATAAATAAACAAATATTCATAAGTGTATGTTTGCATACAACAACTTACTTTGTTGTCACAAATATGAATAAGAACAAAGAACAGAGGATTTTTCCATTACTTAATTTAAAATTTTTTCATGAATATTTAACATTTATTCAAATACATTTGTTACCTCAGGATTCTTAAATTACTTTTACTAGCATTACACTTCAAAAACTTTTCTTCTGATTGGTATAATTCCCCATATTATTCTCTGTCACAGACAAAAATGACAGATAATCACTTCCCAAGAATCCTTTGCTGCTACAGTAGATGCTAGTGACTTCATGCTTCACCATGAAGCACACCTGACCCAGGTACAGGCCAAGAATGCAAAGAGACTGACTGATAGGTATGGAACTGGAGGCATTTCATTTTCAAGTTAATATGAAATTAGCTTTAAGGATTAAAGATGATGTCAATGTTGTCACTATTTTTAATTTTATTTTAAATTCTATCCGTACAGTCAGACATAAAATATAAAATATTCTATACTGTGTGTGTGAGGCACTGGGGTTTGAGTCATGTCATGCATGCACTTACCACTTGAGCCACACTCTCAGGTGTTTTTGCTTTAGTTATTTTTTGAAAAGAGTCTTGCACGCAGGCCAGGACTGTGATTCTCCTAATTATGTTAACCACATTGCTGAAATGGCAGATATAAACCAACACACCCAGCTTTTTATTGATTTAAATGGGGGTCTGACAAACTTTTCCTTGGAAATGAGATCCCCTATCTCTACTCCTGAGTAGCGAGGGTTACAGGTATGAGCCACTGTGTCCATTTCAAAATATTTATTCTTTTAATCTTTTTCACAAGGATATAAAAGGACAACATAAGTTTTATTTAATATAACTGTATATAGAGATGTATACAAATATATAGTGAATAACTATATATTTCTGAATCTAAGTCAACATATGTACTTGTGAACATATATATCTATTTATACATACACATAAACCTTTCCATAGAAATATACCTATAGAATCTTTAATTTTACTATAAATTCTATTTTAAAATAGTCATTTTAAAATTTAGTATCGTACAATGCTATAATAAGAAACTAACAAAAGGATCTAAGTTTAATTCTACACATTTTTCATCAAGTAAAACATGTTATAAGCTCCAGAAAAGTAATTCCTATATGAATTTTATAAGTACCTGAAAAGCAAATGTATAAATTAAGCATATTCTGTATGTAAATTAATATGAAATGGAAGTGATTACAAAATTCAGTGGACAGTAATTCTATGAGAGAAGTAAGTTTTATTTTATTTTATTATTGTTGTGCTGGGTGGAGGTACATTGTGGCATTACAAAAATTCTTATAATATATGAAATACATCATACTTGAATTTACCCCATCCATCATTCTTCTTTATCTACACCCCCATTCCTGGAATAGTTTCAACATGTTCCATTTCTCCATTTACATACATGTGTACACAGTATTTACACCATATTCACCCTCCTACACCCTTTCCCATCACTACCCTCATCCTACTAATGCCAATCCCCCCAGATTGAAAAACTGAATATTTAAGAACAGGCTTATAGATTTAAAAATAATTCTTAAATTTTATTTACTAACTTCTGAGAAATAATATGGAAGACTAGAAAATATTCAATTGCATTATAACTAAGGACATGAAATACAAAATACTACAAAAACATTTCTTTTAGTTTTGTTAAATGCCAGAAAATAAATTTGTGTTTCATTTAAAAACTTGAAGAAAATTATTTATGTGATAAAATCAGTAAAGAAAAAGTTACATTGAGTCTATCCTTAAACTTATGCTACTTGACATATGAATAAACCCTCTGTAGCTGTCTGAATCAATGGCTCATTAAGAACCTTTTAAGAAAAAAATCAATGTGTTTTAACCCCCTCTACACTGAAAATACATAGGCCACTTCCGCAAGCATTGAAGTATTTCTCCTTCATCAACACTTGAATTTACATATTTCCTGAGTGTTTTGTCACTTCTTATTTCAGTTTTTCCATTCTATCAAATCTGCTTGTTAGATAAAAAGAAAGATTCCTCATCTTCTACATTTGAATTAAGTTTTCTTACATTTTTCTTTTTTCTTTTTTGTGAACATTGATTTTGAAGAGTTTGACTGTAAAATAATTGTATTCACAGTTGAGATCAAACAATACCTTCCCTTACCAAATATTTTCAAGCACAAATCTTCCCTTTTGATAGATTAAAAAAAAAAAGAAAAAGAATGTTGCTGTAACAGAGATATACTAAGGTACTAAGGCTTGTAAATCAAAATAAATCAGAATTTAGAGTATTCAAAACTTCTAACTTTAAATTTCATTTTGTACAAAATAATTTTGCGTAATACTTTCAAATAATTTCTAAAATAATCTATGAAAACACACATTATATTAATAAAAACAATTACCATTGATTTATTTATATATTTAACAGTATTTCATGTACTACAAAAATACTGCAGAAGTGAGCCTTAAGAAATGATGATGGCCAGGGTTAAGATGGTGGAGAAGTAGAAGCTCTGTCTGTCAGAACCATGAATGAGAGTTTGGATAACAATGAAGAAACTACATATAGAAGTGCCAAAGGGAAAAAGAACATAGAGAAACACAAACGAATCAGAATATTTGAAAAAATAATGACAAATCAGAAAGACAGCAAACTGAATTAAGAAACTATTTGTGGATCCAGCCAGGGTTTCAGCCCTAGCTCCCCTTGGGGGAAGGGGATGCTGAAGCCCCTCTTCAAGGTAAGCCAGAAGGCTGCCAAGACAGACTGGCGAACCTAGCTCTAGGATAATAATACCCTAACCCCAGTGCAGGGCTATTATGTGTCAGTAATTTCCCCTATATGAGAGACCAGGTAGAGACAAAATGACACCTCAGTCCTCATAACTTAGAGAGATGTGGCTAGGAACCATCTGGAAAGAGGACCCCCTGATCAAGCTTGAGGTAGTCATGGAAGCTTGAAAACGAGGACCCATCGGAACTCAGCGTCCCTTGAAATATGTGGCTGCAGAGAGACTTTGACTTCTGGGAGCTGAGAAATTAAGGGGAGCTGGAGTAGGAGATTGACAATGCTGCTTAACTGCCAGAGGAGAATCTCCAAAGTAAAGCACCTGACCTTGGCTGGCAGAGAATTCAGATATCTGAAGCTCCTCGTAGGCAAGCAAGCTTGGAGAATGAACAATCTAGAGAACCTGAAAAATCATTGCTCAGAGAGCAATGTGACTCCTAGTCACAGTGTCCACATCAGAATGTGCCACCAGAGGCAAACTTAGTGAGGGAGAGGGTCAGATAGGATCTTGACAGGAAAACAACCAAGAATCCTCAGAGGTCCACAGCCTTGCCCAATCCTGTCAGAGCAGTTACAATAAATAAGGTCAATTTACAATACAAAACTCCAAGCTTCCCACTGACTGATAATTCAAGTTAGAGCAGCTGCTTAACTGCAAACAAAGACAATTGAGCAAATCAGAGGATTTAAAAGGTTGCAGCCTGGGGAGTTCCAGGTCTAGAATCCAGGGTGTCTGCATGAGAAACTGCCACCAAAGGCAGAGAGAGTAAGGTTTTGACTCAGGGCAATCTGAAAAGCAACAAAAAGCTCAGAGGTTGGTGACCCCTAAAGTATGCACATGTAAGTATATATAAAAACGATAAAATAAAATAAAAACCTCCACAAAAACACAATAACTAAAGGAATTAAAAATAAAAAGCTACTTGTACCCTACTCACAGAACAAGTGGCCCTGCCCAATCAGATCTCTCCATATTTCAACAAGAAGTCTTCCTCCACCCCTAATCTACAGAAGTCATGCAGACCCAAAACAATTCAGAGGGCAAAGCTCTTTAAAAGAACTGGACTGGAACGTGTCAATCAGGCAGTTTCAGCACCTTCCCCTGAGGCCCCTGCTAAATCCTAAACTAGAGGTATAACTTCACTCCCTAAAGCTGTTCCCATAATAACTAGAACAAGAAGGACTCATTTGGACAAATGCAGAGGATACCAACCACACTTCTGTCCAACAAGAAATATAGCATTTTGTGGCTGTTGTTTGTTTTGTCATTTTCATTTTTTTTTTGCTTCTTTGTCCTTTTTCCCTTCAGCCAATTTGTTTTCATTTGGATGTATTCTTTCTTCTTTTTATTTTTCTTTTCTTTTTTTTAATCTCTTTTTAAAAATTTGGTTCCTGAGTATTTGATCTTTTGCTTTTCTTTTTTCTCTCCCTATTACCCAAACTATTCTCTATTTCCCAGATATAAATATAGAGATCTCTTATACCATTATCTCCTTCATCTACCTTCCCTTCTTCCCATCAGTTCCACTACCCTCCCTTCCCCACACCCAACCCCCATAATACTGAATTTCCAATCCTTATACCATTCAACCAATGTTAAACTCTCAGACCAGTCCCCCAGAAACCAGAGTTTTGCTCCTGTACCTTAGTGGGAAGACAGGTAAGGATTCCAGTTACTCCTTACACACTCAAATACTTGATTTATTGCTGAATTGTTAACTTGTTACTGCTTAGTTTATCCACTTACATGAGTAACTAAAAGGAAACTTTGACCAACAGCTGCACAAGTCACAATATACAAATTTAAATATGAAAACCAAAGTACTGTCTTACTTCCAAACTTCTACCACAACTCAGCATCTGAATCTAAGGATAATGAATTGACCAAAATGTCTGAGAGAAAATTCAGAAACCTACTGAAAGTGACCTCAAAAAGGATTCAAATAAACAGAAAAATGAAGTTAGAAAAACAATTGAAGACCTACACAAGAAAGTCAGCAACATGGAAGACAAATTCAGCAAAAAAATGGAAATTATGAAAGCAATAAAAAAGCCAAATAGAAATGTTAGAAGGGAAAACTTTAATGAATCAAATACAAACAACTACAGTAGATAGTTTATCAACAGACAAGATCAAATGGAAGAAAGAATATCACAAATGGAGAAGATCAAGTAGTTATTTCACTCAAACAATCACAAAGAAAAAAAATACTACACATGAATACAACATGCAACAACTCTGGGACACAGAAGACCAAACTTAAGAAATCACAGAGTGGACGAAGGATCTGAAATACAAGCTAAAACCCTAGGAAACCTAGTCAATGAAATCATAGCAGAAAATTTCCCAAATCTACATAACAATTTAGGCACCCTTGTACATGAAGCATTTCAAACTCCAAGTAGACATGACCAGAAAAGAACAATCCCATTTTATATCATAATTAAAATGCTAAATTTGAGAACAAAGAGAGAATACTGAAAGTTGCAAGAGAAAAATGCCAGACTAAATACAAAGGTAAACACTGAAAAATCACCTCAGACTTCTCAACACAAATCCTAAAAGCCAGGAAAGCATGGAGCAATATAACTCAAGCTCTGAGAGAGAATAACTTCTAAGACTACTATATTCAGGAAAGCTCTCCTTCAGTCTCCATGGAGAAATACAGATGGTCTAAGCTAATGCAGTTCATGCCCACCAAGCCTGCATTACAAAGGATACTCAGGGGAATAATCAACATGGACAGCTATGAAAAACAATCACAATCATGAGAGTTCAGGAAGGAAGAAAACCGAAGAGGAGAACTGACAGACCCATGAGAGCTGGGAAAATAGCAAGCAAGATCAACTCAGAAATCAGTAAAACCTGAAGATTAACAAAGCCAAAAGTAAAGAACAATCAAAAAGAGGCTCAAACTGGAAAAAAAAAATCAATAGAAATACAGTAATAAGTAAGTACCTCTCAATAATAGCCCTAAATGTAAATGAGCTTCAGCCTCGAATCAAAAGATACAGAATGTCTGATTGGATGAAAAAGCAAGGCCCAAGAATCTGTTGTCTACAAGAAAACACCTCACAACCAAAGATACCCACAAACTAGAAGTGAAAGGTTGAAAAAGATTTATCAAGCATGCAGACACCAAAAGCAAACAAGAGAAGCCATTCTCATAACAGACAAAACAGATTTTTACACAAAAGTCAGTCAGAAGACATAAAGAATCTCACTGCATACTAATAAATGAAATAATCCAGCAAGAAGGTATAACAATTCTAAATATATAGGCACAGAGCATTAGTGTCCCCAAGTTCATACATAAATAAACAAAACAAAAACTGAGGAAACAAAACATTTGAGTTTAAAGGAACAGATAGGTCCAGATTATAAGAACAGTAGGAGATCTCAACACTCCATTTTCATAAACACACAGAACACCCAGACAAAATGTTAAAAAGATATTTTAGAATTAAGCAATACTGTTGATTAAATGTACTAAACAGATATTTATAGAATATTACAAACAGCAGATTAAACATTTTTCTCAGCAGCCCATGGAACTTTCACCAAAATGGATCATATCCTAGGTCATAAAGCAAACCTCAGCAAACACAAAAAATTTTGAAATAATCCCCTGTACCCTAACAGACCATAATGGAATAAAAATAGAAATCAGTAGCAGGGAAAAACATGGATATTGAACATCACACTTTAGAATAATCAATGGTTCCTTGATGAAATTAGGAAAGAAATTCCTAGATTCAAATGACAATGAGGCTACAATTTAACAGAATGTGTAGGATACAGCAAAGCCTGAATTAAGAGGGACATTTATAGACATAGGAACCTTCATTAGAAAATAAGAGACATCTCATTCTATGAAGCCAGTATTACCCTAATACCAAAACCAGGCAAAGATGCATCAAAAAGGAAAGTAATAGGTCAGTATCCCTGATGAACATAGATGCAAAAGTCCCCACTAAAATACTTGCTAACAGAATCCAACAACACATTAAAAAGATTATACACCATGATCAAGTAGGTTTCATTCAAAGGATGCAAGGATGGTACAACTCACATCTATAAATGTAGTACAACACATAAGCAGAATCAAGCACACAATTGTTACAGATGTAGAAAAAAACCTTTGACAAAATTCAACATTCTTTCATGATAAAAGCTCTGAAGAAATGAGAAATAAAATGCATACTCCTTAACATTATAAAGGCTGTATATGTTAAATCTATAGCCAACATCATTCTAAATAGGAAGAAACTGAAAGCATTTCCTCTAAAATCAGGAATGAGTCAAGAGTGTCCACTATCCCCATTTTTATTCAATATGGAACTGGAATTCCTAGACAGAGCAGTAAGACAAGAGAAGGAAATGAATGATATTTAAATAGGGAAGGAAGAAGTAAAATTAACCCTATTTTCAGGTGATATGACCTTATGCCTGAAAGCCCCTAAAAACTCTACCACAAACCTTTTAGATCTCATGAACACATTCAGCAAGCAAAATAACAGGATACAAAATCAATACATAAAAATAGGTTACATTTTTGTACACAAACAATGATCAGTCTGACAAAGAAATCAGGAAAACAATACCATTCAAAATACCTTCTAAAATTACCTTGGATAAATTTAACAAAGGAGGTAAATTACCTATGAAATGAAAATTATAAATCACTATAGGAAGAAATCAGTGAAGATACCAAAAGATGGAAGAATATCCCATGCTCATGGATCAGCTGAATCAATATGGTGAAAATGGCTGTACGACCGAAAGCCATCTATATGATCAACACAATCCTTACCTAAATTCCAATGACATTCTTTATCAAGATGGAAAAGTCAATCTTAATATTCGTATGGAAGCACAGATGAATGGGACTAGCCAAGGCAATCCTGAGAAATAAGAACAACACTGAACGTATCACAATATCTGACTTCAAACTATACTATAGAGCCATATTAATACAAATAGCATGGTACTGGCACAAAAACAGACATGAAGACCAATAAAATAGTAGACCCAAACACAAACCCATGTAGCTACAGCCATTTGATTTTTGACAAATCAGCCCAAAATATGCATTGGAATAAAGACAGCATCTTCAACACATGATGCTGAAAAGCTGGATATCTACCCGCAGAAAATTAAAACTGGATCCCAATCTCTCACTTTCTACTAGCATCAACTCAAAATGAATCAAAGGCCTTAATATAAGATCTAAAATAGAGAAATAATTCCAGGAAAAATGGAGAATACATTGAATCCAGTAGGTATAAGTAATAACTTTATGACTAGAACTCCAATAGTTCAGCCACTAAGAGTAAGGATTGACAAATGGGATTGCAATGGAAATGGAAATCAAATTATCATTGAGATTTCACCTCACCCCAATCACAATATCTAACATTAATAACCCAAATAACAACAAATGCTAGCAAGGATGTGACAAAAAAGGAACTCTTATAAATGGTTGGTGGGAATGTAAATTAGTGCAACAACTATGGAAAGCAATACAGAGTTCCTCAGAAAACTAAAAGTAAACCTACTGCACACCTATGTTTAATGCAGCATTATTCACAATTGCCAAGCTTTGGAAAAATCCAAGATGTACTACAACTAAATAATGGATTAAGAAAATGTAGTAAGCCTTATTCAGAAGTATCTGGTTTTCATTTTGTATTATTTTGGATTTTTTAGTGGTAAAGATTGAATCCAGAGCTTTGAAAAGCTACGCAAGTGTTCTACCACTGAGTAACATCCCCAGTCCTAATGTTTGTGATCATGTATGTATATCATATATGTGTGTGTGCTTAATTTAATATAGGTAGATATTTTAATTGTGTATTTTTAATGTGTGCAATTAAGTGAGTTGATACAATATACATTGTAAAATAATCATTGGAATCAAGATGTTCAATGTGTCCATCATTTCACACAATTACCTTCTGTGCATGTTTCTGTCTGCATGGTAAGAACACTTTTATAATCTACTCTTTGAGGAAATTTCCTATATATAGTACAGTATTGTTACATATAGTCAGTGTTATATATAAATCTCTATAACTTATTTATCATGTAAATTGAAATTTTATACCTCTTGATCAACATCTTCCCATATTTCCCTTTCTCTAGACCTTGGTTACTATCATTCTACTCAACTATTTTAGATTGCACATAAACATGTGATAATACAGGAAAAAAATTTTAAATGTGCTATATATACATAATGGAGAACTATTCATGCATAAAGAAGAATGAAATTATGTTGGAACTGGAGAACATCATGTTAAGTGATGTAAGCCAGGTTTAAAAGGTCAAAAATCACATATTTCCACTCATGTGAAAGTTGTACCTATAAGATAAATGTATACATAAATACATATATGACCTGAGAGAAAAGATGATTGTATTAGTGGGCCTGTCTGAAGGGACTAAAGGGAGGTAGGAGAGGTAAAGAAAATGTTAGAAAAATATTGACATATTGCATCTGTGCATGAAGATAATATAACACAATGCACTATAAGCTGTTGAATAATAGGGAACTAGGCAATGGAGAAAGAGTAAGTAATAGGGTGGTTAATCTGATTAAAGCACTATTCATACATGGTCTGAAATATAAAGTCAAATACCCCTTGGACTACCAATATACACTTTAAAAAATGAAGGACAGGAATGTAAAGCAAGTCCTGTCTGGGGTGGGTACCAGTGGTAGGTGGGAAGCCATAAGGAAAGGGTAAAGGAGGGCAAATAGATTGTATGTAATTTGTATTCATGTATGAAAATAAAAGAATTAAACCTGTTGAAACTGTTCTAGGAAAGAGGGAGAAGATGAAGGAAAATGATGAGGGGGGTAAATTTAATTAAGATATATTGTAAGTACATATGTAAATGTTATAACATATTTCCCCTGTAGAGCCAGCCATTATATACTAATAAAAAATAACTGATGCTTTATTTGCTCTTCAAATACTAATACTTCAAAATAGTTCAATCAAGTTAAAAAGAGGCAGACATGTTAAAACTTCACCATACAAATAAGGTGAGCAGTTCTATTAGAAAATGTATACAACATTGTGTCATAATCTAGAAGAAAATAATCACTAATAGGTATAATTCAGATAAGGTATTTTTAAACTTAGCCTTGAAGGGAAATTCAATTATTAATCAAATTTGATTCTTTGTTTTTTTTATTTTTAAGACAAATACAATATTTATAAAGGAACTACAGATCTTTTCTAGTTCTGTGTTAAATATACTATGTGGTCTTTTGTTAATTCTTTACTGAGATAAAATTCAAAAGTCAGCATTTTAACCAAGTTATTCATCACAATGTACAATTATCATCACTGTTTAATACTATAACATTTCATTACTCTATAAAAGACACTGGTATATATCAGCACTCAATCTCAGACTGTTTTTCCCAGTCTCCTCCTTCCAGTTTAAAGAGGACCTCTGTCAACTACTAACCTACCTCAGAGGCTATGATGTTGCTTATTATGGACTCCACACAAATGAAATTATACAATATGTGGCCACTTGTTTCTAGCTTCATACATTTAAACGTTGCTTCAAGTTTTATCCACATTACAGTATGTATCATTACTCATTCATGAGTTGATAAACATTTTGGTTATTTCCACTTTGGGGCCATTATGAATTATACAGTTAATATGAACAATACAGTAATATGAATTGTACATTTATATATAAGTTTAATGTGAATATATGCTTTCATTTGCCTTGGGTATATACTTAGAGTCACAATAATGTGTATATATGCTAACTCTATATTTTATACTTTAAAGACATGACAAAGTTTTTCATAGAGACTGAACTATCTTACATTCCACTAGCAATGTGTACAAAGTTTCAATTTTTCTATATCCCCTAGCACTCCTTATGTTTGACTTTTCTGTCTTTAAAACTTGTAGTCAACACAATGATTGTGAAGATTTGTTTGGATTTTTCCTAATAAATATCTTGGATCCTTTATCCTGTACTTATCATTCATTTGTATATTTTCCTTGCAGAAATTTTTATTCAAATACTTTAATCATATTTAATTAGATTGTTTGTGTTTAATCATATTTAATTAGATTGTTTGTGTTTTACTTTCAGATAACTGTGATTTGGAAATATTTCCTCTCAGCTCGGGTTTGAATTCAAGGCCTTGCACTTGTTGTGCAGACATTCTATTACTTGAGTCATATCCCCAGCCTTTCTTATTATTTGTCATTTTTTTGATAGGGTCTCAAGTTTTTGCCCAGGGTAGGCTTTAGAGTACAATCATCCTAAATATGCTTCCAGTGTAGCTGGCATTACAGTTGCATGCCACAATACCCAGATTATTTGTTCACCAAATTTTTTCCCAGATTGGGGTCTCAAACAATCTTCTTGATCTCTGCTTCCCAAGTATCTGGGATTATAGGCATGGATAATAATACGCAACCCTTCACTTTTTTGATAGTATACTTAAATGTACAAAAGATTTTGTGTTTTATGGAGTCTAATTTATTAGTATTTTTCGTATTATTGTGTTGTAGGTGTCCTATTTGAGATATCATTGACTAACCTTAGGGCACAATAATTTACACCTATTTCCTTCTAACAATTTTATATTTTAAGCTCATGCAGTTAGATGTTTGATTTTGAGTTCACTTTTTTATATGACATAATGTGGGGGTCAAATTTTACTCTTTTACATGTGGTTATCCATTTGTCTCTAGAGAACAGATTATTCTTTCCATTTTGAATGGTCTTGGGACCTCAGTTGAACATCAAGTGATCATATAAGTAAAAGCTTATTTCTGAGTTCACAGTTGCCACTGTAATCTGTGTATCTACCCTTACATGGATACCACAAATTTTGATAGCTATACCTATATAGTTTTACATTTAGGAAGTTTGTGTCCTCCACCTTTGATCTTTTCCAAGATTATTTTTAAAATGCAATTATTTAGCTTTTCTATTTGAATTTAAGAATCATGTTTTTCATTGGATTTTTGAGACATCACTCTGACTCTGCAAGTCAGTTTGGGAAATATTAACATTATTGAATCATTCAATCCATGAAAATGAGATATTTTTGCACTTATTTAGGTCTTTAATTTCCTTCACATGGTTTTGTAGTTTTTTATGTAGAGGTCTTGCGTTTCTTTGTTCAAACTTATTCTGAAGTGTTCTATTTTTAAATGCTATTTCAAATAGAATTATATTCTTAATGTCAATTTTCAGATATTTTCTTTCCAGTGTAGAAATAAAACTTGTTTTATATATTTATTGTATATTGTACAACTTTCCTGAACTCCTTTCTTAGATATAGTCATGATTCACAAGTGTGTATCTGAGTGTGTGTGTTCTCTAAAGTTCTCTACATATAAAAGAACGTTATCTGCTAATTGTTTTACTTACTTCTTCATTTTCAATCCTTATGTCTTTTATTTATTTTTCTTCCTCACTTAAATTTCCTGATTAGAATGTCCATTTCAATGTAAAATAGGAGTGGAAAGACAGGAGATAGTTGCTTTGCTCCCATTGTTGGGAAGAAAACTATGAGAATTTTACTATTAGGTGAAATATTTAAATCATGTTTGCTGTAGATTTTTCCATACATGCCCATTAAAATACTCAGGAAGTTTCCATTTATTCCTAGTTTGTTACATCGTTTTATCATGAAACACAATTAAATTTTTGTCAAGTATTTTATTTGTATTTATTAAGATGATTATGTGGTTTTTTTCTTAGTTTATTAATATGATATTGAAATAGATTTTCAAATGTTGGAAAAACCTGATTTTTTAAGATAAATCCTATCTGGTCATTGTACAAAATTCATTCGATATGCTATTTATTTCATATTCAGTTTCTTAGCATTTTGTTGAGTTCTGCTCCATTATTCATAAGTAATGTTGTCTATTGCTGCATTTCCTAATGATGTCTTTATCTAGCCTCCTAGCAACACTGGCCTTCTATGTTGAGTTTGGAAATGCCCCTCCTATTGTTTAGAAGAGTTTGAGATACGTTAGTGTTAATTCTTTTGGCAATGTATGGTGGACTCAAGTCTCTATTTCACTTGTTTAGTGGTCACTTTCTGACAGGATAGAAATTTCCTCTAAATCCTGAAAGAAGCAAACCTCCTGGGTTTTATAATGTGCATTTTGTGGCATTCCTTCAATACTCAGGCACTTCACAACCAAAAATGAAATATTTCCACCTTCACTTTCTCATTATGTGGAGTCCAAAGGTCAGACAAAAGTGAAAGGTCAAGGCCTTCTTAGATATTGCCTAAATCTGTCATTTTAGGCATTCGCATGGAATTCTCCGGAATGCAGCAGAATTTTTCAACAACTCTATTCTCCAAAAGATTTCACTGTGCAGCATTTATTTCAAATCATTTTAAGTTTTCATCTGCTCCAAATGCTATATCTTCCCTTGGCTGCTGAGGCTAGAAAATTTACCTGGAAGTACTTTCAACAATATCTCCTCACATAAAGACTAGCACTAGGTAATTTCCCAGGCAAGGCAGTCAATGATATACCCTACAAGTTGATCTTCCAGGAAGCTATGAGACATATCAAGAAAGATTTCACTGTGAATAGTCTCTTCCACTCTCACAGGCACAGGTAGCAAGAATGTAGGTTGTTATTTTCAAATCTGATTCTGGAGAGATGGGAATAAAGAAAATGAATTCACCACAAATTTTGTTTACTCTTCTTAACGAGAAATCATTTGATTTGTTTAAAACGAATGCATCACTAGATTGCTACAAGCATTGGGCAAGATTCTAGGACTACAAAAGAGAGATATTTCATGTCAGCTGTTTCATTGCCTTTGTGAAAGGATGATCTTTTATTGTTTCTAACTCTGACCCTTTCTCTCACATCACACTACTACTTTGCTCTTAAAACTCTAATTGTTACTCAATAAATAATCGTTTCCTTCCCCATCTCTAGTTGGTGGCAGGGTGTGGAATTTCTTTACAATTATTAACAAACAAATATAATGGATATGCACAATAAGGAACAAAAATAAAGGCTTGTGAAGAACACCTATGAATAGCAAGCTTCCTATTCCTTCCCTAAACATATATAAGCTTCTACTCTGTAACACACATTTTCTGTCATAGGGAGCTTCAGGCAACCCCACCCCTATAAAATAGACCTAACTTTAATTGAGATTAGACTATGGATCAATACATGCCTCATAAGTTGCTTATAAATTGAAGAGCAATCACAGAGCAACTAATTGAAGCACAGAGCTGGTGTAGTATTGTAGAGAATAAGAATATCCCACTTGAAACATACCATTTTCACATAAGGATTACTTTGAGCTGATGAAAATTAAAAACTAGCAGACACTATATAATCTTTTCCATATTTGCTTATAAGAAAGGCTCAAAATTCTACTTGAAAAGGTCACTCTCTATTTCATACCAGGAAAGGAAAGGCAACTTTTAGACTCTTAATCACTGCAGACAAGTCTAACATATCATTCCAGAAATGGCACCAAGAGTCATCCATCAAAGAGTATTATTATCAAAGAGTATTGATTACCCTTTCAGTTTGTAACCCCTAAAAGTCACTCTTTTCTTCTGTCTTGTCACTTCTCTTGATGTGAGGCTATTAAACACTAAGTTCTAGCCACCTCTTTGAATTACTAATCGTTGAGTTTTTTCCCATATCTGCTTCTATTAAATACTTTAATAAAGTATCTTCTCTTGTTAATGTACCATGTATCTGTTTATTTTCTGTGCCTCAGGTGTAAAACCTAAAGGGATAGTGGGAACTTCTTTTTTGCCACTACAACACCAGTAGAGGTAGAGCAGTCAGAAGCTTTCAGGGATCATGCAAAGAGAAAATCAAAGAAAGTCTGGCCAAAATCATGATTGTTTTTGCTCAAAGTTGTGATATTTAAAATGCCCTGTAAGAAAATGCAGAGTATCTAGACCTTTGCAAAAGTATAACAAAACCCTAAACTCCCTTAATAATAATGTAGTCTGTAAGCCACACATAACTCCGACAGCAATCAGGAAAATCTTTTCTAAGCTCAGGAATTTTAGCACAACTTCAGACCAAGCAGGGTCAGACCATTAAAGGTCTTCCTCTGGTAGTTACATCTAGGAAGCAAGCTTTAAACAGAAAATGAGTTTTGTAAATGCTATTATTTTGCTTTAGCTATTACTATAGCTATTACTAAGAAGCTGATTAGGTGCTGAATTTTGACAAACATTTTTTGTGCATTTGTTAATAGAATCCTTGTGTGATTTTTGCATCCATTATTATAGTGAATAATATTTCATTTTTTATATAGAGTCAACCTTGGTTATCTGGGGAAAAAATTCATCAGGTTGTGATGTATTACTATGTGGATGCTTTTGGATTCAATTTGCTAATAAGCCATTTTGTAAAAATACTGTGTCTTCTTAAGTATTGGTAAAATATCATGAACAGCAAGGCCTACAATTTTCTTTCTTTTAAGAAATCTAACTAAGAGCTCTATTTCTTTAGTAGATATAATACTATTCCAAGGATGTAAGTTGGCCATTTGTGCCTTTTTCAACTTACTGATGAATTTATGACTGTAGAATATTTCATAATCTTATATTATTCAATTAATATCTATAGGGTCTATTCTAATGTCTTCTTCAATAATCATTTTGATAATTTGTTTCTGGTTGTCATCAGTATTGTTCTTTCCCTTTTTTGGTAAGTCTGTCTAATGATAAATTAAATTTTTTATATTTTTGGAGAACTAAGTTTTATTTGCAATTATTTTCTGTTTTCTTTTAAGTTATAATTTCTTTTTGCCTTCTTCAAACTTACTTTTTTCTTTTTCAAGTGTCCTATCTTAAAAGCTTAGAAAACTGATTTTTGACATTACTTATTTTCTGATTTTAATATGTCATGCTCCAAACTTTCTCCAGGCACTGCTTTAATGAAAAGTATAAATTTGACAAGTTATATTTGCATTTTTTAACCAAAAATATATGAATTTTAACTCTTTTGGCTTCATTTTTATGAAGTATTTAATTCCAAACTATTTTGGAATCTCCAAATGCCTTTTTACTATTGCTTTCTATTTTATTTCCTTTATCGTTTACTAAAAGAGTTGATATTATTTATATTTTTATTTTTTAATTAAAAAATTTTTATTTTAAAATAAATTTTGATAATTTATTTTAAATTTTAATTGGTTTACTTTTTGGTATTTTGAATATTAATTACTTCTATCTTTAATTTGTGGCCTAGAAAATATGCCCTCTTGTTCAATATTCAATGTACATGTAAAATGTGTACATTTTGCTATAATTATGCATCTTATCCATACATATAAAAAAGAAACCTTTGTTAATAATTTTCCTCTGTTGTGCCAATATCCATACTAATTTCAGCCTCCTTATTCTATTAATTATTAAGAGAGTAGTGTGAGCTTTAAATTTTAATTGTAAAATTTCATATTTTCCTCTAGTGCTAATTCATCTTTGTTTTGCATATTTTGAAAATTTGTTCTTAAATGGGCACACATAGGAAGCTCTGGTTGGAGAAGTGGCGGGTTTACCATTACAGAACTCCCTTTGGTATCAATTATACCTCTTGTATTGAAATTTAGTTTAGCTGACATTAAGATAATGCAAATTTCTTTTTGTTTTTGTATCGTGTCCTTTACTGTCCTTTTACATTGAAATTATTAAACTATTTGTATTTAAAGTAAGTGTCTTATATTTAGAACATATATTTGAGTCTTACTTTTTTTTAAATTTTATCTCTTTTACTTTGGGCCACCTCCCCAACCATCCCCCTAACCCAGCTTCAAGGCAGAACCTGTTTGTCCTTTGACTTTGTTGAAGAGAAAACATAGAGGGGGTTGGGGATTTAGCTCAGTGGAAGAGCTCTTGCCTGGCAAGTGTAAGGCCCTGAGTTCGGTCCCCAGCACCGAAAAAAAAAAAAAGGAAAGACATAGCATTTTGCTACTTTGAGATTCCTAGTGTTCCTTCCATGAGCATGTGTTTTACAACCCACATTGGTTCATGTCTACCAGACCTCTTCACTACTGCCTATTCCCCTTCCCATAGTGGCCTCTACAGTGAGCACATCAAGCACGTTCAAGTGTTAGGTTTCCTTCCCTTTCCCTATTCTTCCTGTGCATGTTCTCTCCTTAGGGTCTTACTTTTTTAACCTGACAGTTTGAAGTTTTAATTTGTATTTATTCCATTCACATTTAAAATCACTTTTGAAATGTTGGATTGCAATCTTAAATTTTGTTAGGTACTTTTGGATTATTCCATTCTTTTAGTTCATTTTATTCTGCTCTATCTTCAGCTTCTTGGATTTTATAACATGAATTCTAAATCTATTATCTTGAATAGTTTTTCTCTGGGATCAGGATTCCCTTTAGTGTATTTGTGTCTTAAAAAATCTCTTCAGTAAAACTTGCATTTAGTGTTCAGGGTTAGGTTTTGGGTGGGGGTTTTGTTTTTCGGGTTTTTTTCCCCTCAATAATTGCTACAAGCTCATATTTGTGTTTTCTTTTTGCACTTAACCTCAAAAAGAGTCAGTCCCTTATCGCTTTCACAGCAGGATGCCACTGTTCCTTTTACTCAAAGTTAACAAACTTGGTGTGGCTTTAAGGATGTTATCTGGTGTTCTGAATAAGCCACTAGTTAAGTCTGATTGAGACAGACACACAGACCCTAAGTCTTTAGGATATTGCAATCACAAGTGCTCCTGGCCTAACTACAGGAACAATTCAAGCCCCAGCATGAGTCCCTGACCTCTATCCTACCAACAGAGAAAGACAATTTTATTTTATTTCTCTGAGGTTGAACTGAGTTTTTACTGTACTTTAAAAGTGAAAGGATAAACTCACACATTGAACCCCTAACTCCCAATGTAAGAATGTGATATATATTTAAGAGAGGCCCTTCTAGGAGGAAATTGATGAGAAATGAGTAAATTAAGAGAAATGAGGCTTAATACAAAAGGACAGGTCTCTTTATAGGGAGAAGAGACACAAGAAATGGCTCTCTCTGTCTCTCTGTCTCTCTGTCTCTCTCTCTGTCTCTCTCTGTCTCTCCCTCTCTCTCTCTCATAGTTCCCTACATACATTCAGAGCAAAAACCATGTGAAGATCAAACAAGAGGGTACCAAGTAAAGGAGAAAGGCTACTGAATGCAACCCACCTTGCCAGCACCTCAATCTTGGATATCTAGTATCCAGAACTGTTGAAAGTTGAATGTTATTTTGACTCACAGACCATGATATTAGTTATGGCAACCCTGGCATCCTAACAAAGGGAGATAGAGAACATAGCTGGGATTGAATATTGTGACCCTCCCACAGTGACTATTCCTCTCCTGCCCAGATCTTGCACCCAAAAAAAGCTTTCTTGATACTTTTCGACCTGCCCTGTGAGTGTCAGATAGAATTTGTAGAGAAATACCCTACAGAACGGTGTAACCTTCCTAGTATTTATGATCCTCAGGGAATTCATTCTCTTTGCTCTCTTGCATAAATTAAACCTCCAACAACTTCTCTACCATTTTAGCTCAGCTCTTCTTTCTTACATCTGACTATGCATTCTGGAGAAAAGCAAGTGTTCACATTCGATCTCTCCATAAAATTCCTCTTTCCTCAGAGATTGGATAATGTGCTTATCCTGTGATCTCAGTTATCTGATTTTTATCAGGTAAGATGTGCTTTCTAGCTTTATAATCCCTAAGGAATAAGCCAAGTCTCACTTCTTTATGTATTTTGTCTTTACCTTTTTTGCACTGACTGATATGTTCAGATATACAATAAAGATAACTAATTTATTTTTAACAATGTCTTAATTTCTATTCAGGGAAAAATAGGGCTCAAATTTTCTTTATTGTATTTTTATTCACTTGAGGATAATTTTAATGTTAAGAATTCAGTTTTAATTCTATCTCAAATTTTTATATTATTTTTTATGTTTCTATTTTACCTTATTTTTCTCTATCATTTTATTATAAAGTATCTAAAATGATAATGATATTATCTAACATCTAATTCCAACATAAAATCCATGGATCTAATTCACTTCTTATTTTTCTATTCTCACCCATATTTCTTCATTTCTTTGTATACAGATTTATAAATATGAATTGAGTAGTATATTCTGTAAAGCTGAAATGTGAATACCTAAAACCAAATGTTTATTTTAACATACTTCTGTATTGGTTTTCTCAGTATTTCATTTGAAAGGCCACTAATGATTCCAGTAGATAATACTGATCTATCTCTATTCTATAGAATTTCACTTATTTAATTTTAGGCTCCTATTTTACTATCTGTTTTAGAATAAATGAACTATCATAAGACTTATTTTTTTTTACAAAAGTTGTTAATAAAAAGCCAACAAAAACCCTGGCTCTGCTGACTCTAAGGTACAGGTGTTTAATAACTCTTGGAATACCTTTTGTAGCTATTGAACTATTCAGTATTTCTACTTTTCCTTTAGTCTTTTATATAATTTTTTATTTCAAAAAAATATTTTCTTCCAATGGTTTTCTAAATGTATTTAACACAATCATAGCTTTTAAAATTTATCTACATGCATAGGTCTTACACAGCATGCAATACTATTTATTAACTTTTTCAATTAAAAAATTTAAATCAGACACAACAGAGGATTCTTGAAAACTAGTCTTTTAAAAAACAGAACTTGCTTGGTGGTGGGACAGTCTCAGTTCTAGAGCACTTGCCTGACATGTGTGAGATCATGGACTCATTCCCCAGCATCACAAAACTGAAAATAAAAATAAAAAGCAGGTTTTTCTAACATTTTAAAGTATATATTTCATTTGGTTTATGATTCATTAATTGTTGAGGGCTTTATCATAATTCATTGTGCTTGATTTATTTTGCTATTCCTTTTAAAGCTTTTTTAATATTTGATAGCATTAATGTCAACACTTTATTCCTCAAAATAAAATTTTATATGGCATTAATAAAATTATCATCTAGTTAAATAATGACTATATAAATATGACATATTGATTTAGGAACAGTGAGGTTTTTATTTTTTTTGGATAAAATGTTTATCTAGAGAAAAATAAGAAGATAATACTTACAATATAGGTATAGTATGATCTTTGCCTCAGTTATTTGTAATCTTAGAAGTCTTTCAATTTCACCTTGAGAGATTCATTAGGGAGCAGCATTAGCAAGTGTAGTTTGTGGGTAAGACCATTTAGCAGAATTTTGAAAGATAAAAACATGATAGGAGACGACAAATGATTTTCTTTAGGTTAGACAGTGGAAATGGTAGGGAAGGTCTATGCATTAGAGTGACTTAATAGGAGATAATCTTATGTGCAACTGGTTAGATGTGACTTTGTAAGAAAAAATGATGTAGCTGACAGTCTGAGTGACAGAATTATTAGTGTTATTAAAAAGAAACCTTATCACTTTCTAATTCATTGCTGTATTTGACTTTCCCTTTACACCAGGTTAAACTTTACTAGAGATGTTGACATCCAGTAAAGAATCTGGAAATATTTGAGCCAAATTTGTATGCCTCCAGTTTATCTTCTTTGAAAGTAATTTTGCTATTTTTTCCAGGAAAATTCACAAACACTGGCTGTGTTTTTGTGTTTATTGACCACTAGTTAACATGGGTTCACAATGTATTCTGAAAACAATAGTGTAGTAATTAATATCCAAAACTATTTGCAGGAGTAGTACACAAGTACCTAAGGGACACTAATAAAATGGTAAAAAAATGAGTTAAAAAATAAGAAAAATATTTTCTTCCAGAAGTTACTTTTATTGTACATGAGAAGGATTTTTTGAACTTGTTGAGTTTATTCTATAAAAATATATTTCTTAGATGTGTTTTGATTAGAGCACAAACTTGGAGTTAACTTTGTTATTTAAAAATCAGTTCACATTTAAATAGTAATTTACAGTGAATAAAAGATTGAAAAGGATGGGCCTAGCACAGGTGGCTACCCAGCTTTGAGCTTGGCATTTTAACTATAATCCCACTGTGGGGGAAAAAGTATTAACAGATGATAGTAAAGCGAAAGGAGGGATAAGACACATAGGAGATAAAATAAAAATTTATAGTAACTTGAATACATAACATTAAATGCTGTAATACTGAATACATAGTTATGTATTTTAATCACTTTTGAATTTCTGTATTCCAAATATCAATTGTAAAATTTCTTTCTTTAATTTACCTATGGAATAGCTTTTATAGCCTCAAAATATTTGTGTGAGGTACAGGGTAATGTCAGTAACAACATTTGTTTATGCATGTATTTTTCATATGAAAAGTATTTAATTATTGCTTTTTTATTCAACATAATAATCCATCTTCACAAGAATTTATATAAATATGCCTAAATTGGAACAAAAAAATCATGGACATAACTCTTGGATTACATTTGCTACTACAAAACAAGAAGGAGCAATGATGCAGTCCCAGTCAGAGGCTGAAGGCCTTGGAGGTTCCTGGAGAGCTGCTGCTGAAAGTCTGAGTTCAAAGGCTGCAGAAGCTAGAGTCTGAAGTTCACAGGTGATGTAAGCAGCAAAAATCACACTCCGTGGTAGAGAGGTTGCACTTGTGTAGGGGCTTCCCCCGATCCGCTTTGGCTTTTTTTGAAGAGTGTGTGCCCCCCCACTCTTCAGTTCATTGACCCACACGCCAATCATCTGTGGAAACACTCTCACAGAAACGTCTAGATGTATGTTTTATCAAATTTCTAGGTCTCTTTCTCAAATCAGTCGTGTTGTCAACCAAGGTTAACTGTCACATCTGCCAATAATGGAAATGTTGGCCCCTTTTTCAGTCTAAGCGCCTAACGCAGGATTGCTTTTCTGCTAACCACGTCTCTCTTTTATAAGAGTGGCTTAAGATACTACATTTTAAAATTATTGAGGTAGAATAATATAACTTATCTGTATTGGTGTTTCTGGCACCAGACCATTAGGGCCTGGCTCAGGGTCTGATCTCTCATTGACATTGAGAGAAAATGATATCATATATATTAAATGGAAAATTGATTTTATTTACAGTTTTGGGCAAAACTGGAGAGAGAGGCATTCACAGGCTGTCTTCCTCTTCCCTATAGCAGTAATATCATTTATGAAAGGAATAAAACAAAAGCTAGGAAGTATGGAAATGTAGATTCAGTTTTGGGATCCAGTGAATTGTACTCTGAGATGTCAAGAAAGGCAAGAAAGGTGAAAATCTGGCTTTTTTGCATTTTTGTTGCACCCTCCTGGACCAGTGTCCAGGGTTTCCAAGGCAAATGTATCTTTTCTCAGCATGGTATTTCCTATAGGGAGCTAGAGCTGAAAATTATAATTTAAAAAAAAATCCTAATTTCGAGGCAGTCAGTTCCCTTACAGTGCTCATCACCACTGCTTATATGTGAATTACACTTACAAATAAGCAAATCATAAAACACATAGCATGGGAGGACAATTATATATTTCATGTTCTTTAATAAAAATGAAAAAAATTCTGATTTTGTATAGAAATATGAGAAACCATAAACATGTAGAATATGTTTTGGACACAACTTTCATGCTTCTTAGATACGAATTCAGTTTTAATTCTTGCATTTGGTTTGTCCAGCAACATTCAGTTGAATATTCCTTATTTAACATTCCAGAAGCAATTGGATTGATTTTTAGAGGTTAAGTATACTTAATATTGCTTTCTGCTTAGTTTCCTTATAGCACAGATACCCTGTAAATGAGGCTGAGTCTTATATTTCTATGGGATCAAATTTGAGAAATTTACAGTACTTTCTTCATATTTTCTAGTTAGCCATATTATTGTAATTGGAATTGTGTCAATAGATGATATTAAGTGTTAAAAATAATTTATTTTGATTAGGGACAAATTCTCTGACTGTGTTATATATATATCCTTCAGCTCAGTTAAAGAGCTAACTTTAACAGCCAACCTCAAAGTCACTTCTATTTGCCTACTTCAGTTCAAATTCATAATTACAATCAAACTATACACCATATCCACTATGTGAGTGATCTGGGATACACGTCATCACTGGTATCCGATTTATCCTATATGAAAAAAACTTTGGTTGTTCTGTAATAAATAAATTTCAACTTTAGTAATTCAACTGGGATTAAAGCCATACATTGTTTGCAAAAGATTAAAAACTACCTAAGGATTTAAGTCATTATTATAAAATAAATTTTATTACTAGGAGATTATAACTGTTTTAAGGTGAAGAAAAGACAGAGGGAGGAAGAGGGAGAGGGAACAGCTGACTGCATATATATCTTCTACCCAAATGAACCAACATGGTGTGTTTTGGATTTGACTCTGTTCCTGCTTCTGAGCTCCTTCCCTGCCGCCTCTGCCCATCACTGCAGCCAGTCTCAGCAGGCTGTATAATCATTCCTGATTGCTGCTGGATCTTTCTACTTGAAACTGGTACACAGTGATTATTTTTAATTACTGGAGAAGCTTTTTTAATTTTTAAATCATTTGAACAATCACTATGGTCTTTGGATTTATAATGATACAATAAGTTAGACTAAACTCACAAGGAAGTTTGTGCCTATTGTTTCCATTTTCCTATATTAAAAATAATTTGTTTGCAAAATGTACCCATTTCTCCCAACACATTTGCTTACTAATATAAGCAAATCTGTTATAAGAATAGAATATAAGAACAGAAACACATTTGCTTACTAATATAAGAAAGTTACAATTTCCTAAATTATCACTACTATTAAGTATTCTCACACTTAAAAAAACATGCCAAATCATATGTGGTGAGAATGTCATGTGATTCAGATCATTGGTGAGATAACTCAATTTTGATAAGTTTATTGGTTATTTTTATTGTTACTATATTCCTAACATTTTATTTTGATATAATAGTTTCTCTTTATTGGTATTTTAAGTTCCATCAATTTTAAATTATGTCATTTTTTAGTTAGGTTATTTAGTTATGTTATTACATTATGGTACATTATTTTAAGTTATGTTATCAATGGATGTCCTATTGCACATGCTTCACCAATATGCACGTTAGGCATTGATTGTGAACATGCTGTTCTACTGGCAAAAGTTTGTGTGTTCACATCAATTTTTTTTTCACTTTTATCCTCTGGGATTTCTCATTATGTAAGTCTCTTAGGGACAGTGACTGCCACTACCAAAGCATATACAACAATTGGCATTTGTTATTCTCTCTTTTAGTGAAAGTATCTTCAGTTATAATTGAAGTCTTCACTCCGACAAAAAATTTTCCAAGTCAGGATTTCAGTAAGTACAGGTGAAAATAAAATATTTTCTAAGCACATTTACTATATAATTATAAAGAATTTATACTAAAGATCAATAAAGATACTACAATTACTTCTTATTTTAGTCTGCTGGTGGAAAAAGTAGAGCTTCTGCAGGTCCACTGGGAAACATAACTAGTCCCTAAAGAGATGTTTAACTTTATACATTTTGGGTAGAAAAGTCTCTAATCTGTATAATTTTCCAGTAAGATTTCAAACAAAATTTCCTCTAGTATTCACTCCATCAGTGGTGAGTTGCTCTGGCAAATTGTTAACTTTTCTACTTCCTTTTCTATTATCTATTTCATTTTCTAGCATCTCAAAGTTATCAAGAGAAATGTTTTGGTAGAAATGCTCCACCTACAATCTTATTTTATTATTATTATCATTATTTGTTCATTTATTCACATGTGCATACATTGGGTCAATTCTCCACTCTGTCCCCTCCCCCACCTTTGTCCCCTCCCCCCTCAGTTCCATGCAGGTCGTGTTCTGCCTTTATCACTGATTTTGTTGAAGTAAACACATAGGGATAATAAGGAAGTAAAGTGTTTTTGCTAGTTGAGTTAAGGATAGCTATACAGAGATATTCCTACTATTGCTTTCCTGTACCCATGTGCTATGACCCATGTTGATTCAACTCTAACTGATCTTTACATTGTTTCCTGATCCCTTGCTAATGATAACCTGTCGTTTTAAGGTTTTTATATTAGTTCCTCTGGAGTGGGGACATCAAACACTTTCATGTTTTGCATTTTCTACCTATTCCTATGTCTCGCATATGTGCTCTCCCCTTGTCTGGTGATCCAAGTCCAACCACAGTGCTACATTTGCCCTAGATCTAAAGTCCACATATGAGGGAGAACATGCGATTTTTGGTCTTCTAAGCCTGGCTGACCTCGCTCAGAATGATGTTCTCCAGTTCCATCCATTTACCTGCAAATGATAAGATTTCATTTTTCCTCATGGCTGAGTAAAATTCCATTGTTTACAAGTACCACATTTTCTTGATCCGTTCATCAGTAGTGGGGCATCTTGGTTGTTTCCATAGCTTGGCTATTGTGAATAGTGCTGCAATAAACATGGGTGTGCAGGTGCCTCTGGAGTAACCTTTGTTGTATTCCTTTGGGTATATCCCCAGGAGTGGGATTGCTGGATCATATGGCAGGTCTGTGTTTATATTTTTAAGAAGTCTCCAAATTTTTTTCCAGAATTCCCATCAACAGTAGATTAGGATTCCTTTTTCCCCACATCCTCACCAACACATGTTGGTGGTACTTTTGATGATGGCTATTCTAACAGGGGTGAGGTGGAATCTTAGTGTGATTTCAATTTGCATTTCCTTTATAGCCAAGATGGTGAGCATTTTTTCATGTGTTTTTTGGTCATTTGACTTTCTTCTTTTGAAAAAGTTTTGTTTAGTTCAGTTGCCCATTTCTTAATTGGTTCATTGATTTTTAGAGAGTTTAGTTTCTTAAGTTCCCTGTATATTCTGGTTATCAGTCCCTTTTCTGATGTATAACTGGCAAATATTTTCTCCCACTCTGTGGGTGGTCTTTTCAGTTTATAGACCATTTTTTTTTGTTGTGCAGAAGCTTTGTAATTTTATGAAGTCCCATTTATTTATCTTTTCTCTTAGTTGCTGGGAGGCTGGGTTTCTATTGAGGAAGTCTTTGCCTATACCTATTTGTTCCAGAGTGTTTCCTGCTTCTTCCTATAGTAATTTCAGAGTTTCAGGTCTGATATTTAGGTCCTTGACCCATTTTGAGTTGATACTAGTACAGGGTTATAGACATGGATATGGTTTCAGTTTCTTGCAGAGGGTCAACCTGCAATCTTGATTGGAAGTTTCTATTTCTTGTTTTGATAAACAAAAATTTCCTATTAGGTTTTTTAAAAAATCACAAAAAGGTCTTGTGTGGTGGTTCACTCCTGTAATGCCATCATTCAGAGGCTGAGACAGAAGGATCACAAGCTTGAGGCTAGCATGTGCTGAATAGCAAAATAGTGTTTGAGATCAAACCAGTCAGCCAGTCAAATAAAAATCACCAGAAAATGAAACGGTCCAACTATGTTTTATCACAGGAAACAAATTTCAAAATGTTTACTCATAGTTACAATGAAAATATATAAATATTACATCAAAATATGTACATATGAAAAGGAAGGTTTGTCAATATAAATAACCATGTAAAATATAAATTGGTAAAACAGAAAGCCATAAACTAAGGTTCATTCTTCATTAAAGACGTGTAATATTCACAAGGTGTATAATAAGCTGTTTTTAAAAGTTTACATTTTTTTGTCATAATAAATACCTCTAAGGTATAAAGGAAAATTTCCCCAAAAATATAAATTGAGGAATATTTTCACACCATGTTAGTATTTTATATAAATCATTTATGATTTAAACAAAGAAAATGCTAAGTGTAGGGTATGTGCCAAACATTTTAGTCATAAATAATTCATCATAAGGGTAAATATTATTTTCAATCATTTGATGGAAAATTGACATAGCTTAGTCTATGAAATGTACCTTAATGTAATTTTTCTAAGAGAAATTGTGCAGGCCTTTTTATTATCAATATAATCAACAGAAAAATCAGTAATTAATAGAAAAACAGAACTCCTACAAAACACAAAAAGCATTAACAGTAATATGACAAAAATATGAGCTTCAAGATATAAAGAACAAAATAAAACATTAGATTCTAAAAATTAAAGAATTAAAAATATTAACATTAAAGGTATGTAATAATAATAATATAAGTCCAACACTGAACACTATCAGTATTGACCCCAAACTGATTCCAAAGTGACTAATAATATGCAATATGCAGTCTAATCTCAGGATAATAAAAAAAAATTGAGCCAGGTTTAGTGGTATATGCCTGTAATCTCAGTATTTAAGAGGCTGAGGTAGGAACACTGTGAATTCAAGGCCAGCCTGAGCTACAAAGTAAGAGCATCTCAAAACAAAATTAATAATAAATGAATAAATTAATTAAAAAGAAGAAAAGATTAAAAACAAAAATAAAGAAAATTAGGAGAAATAATGCTGACATTATATGTCCACAGATAATTTCAAACAGATGATAATATTCTCACTTCATTCAAATTAATTTTATAATATTTGTGTTATAATGTGTGCTCAGGAGCAACTGTAATTAACTGCTGGACACATAATACCAGAAAAGCAATTGAAAAACTTTGTAGCAAAAAAAAAAAAAATGCAAATACCTGCTGGTTACAGTGGCTCATGGGTATTATTCCAGCCACTCTGAATCAGGAGGCTCACAGTTTGAGGTCAGAACAATCAAAAAGTTGGGGGGAACCCAAAATGCTGGACATGTTGGTGCATGCCTTTCATTCCAACTCACTTGGAAGCATAAATAGGAGAATTGTAGACCATGCTTGCCTGGGGAAAACACAAGAGGTTATTACCAAAAAAGAAAAAAAAAAAAACAAAAAAACCAGGAAAGCATGCACAGAATGCCTCTCATAGGAAATAATTTTAAATGAATACACACGAATCATGCAAACAGTAAGAGGTTTCTAAAGCCATTTGACTGACAATAATAAAAACATAAAACTGTAGGACTGTATTTTAGATAAAAAGACAAAATTCATGAGAAAAACAGAAAAACATGAGATAACAATCTTGATGTATGCCCCACATACATTTGATAAACATCCAACGTGCTGTTCTGATTAGATATTTAAATAGCTGTGGTCTAGGGTTGTAGCTCAGTGGCAGCAGGGCAGAAAAGCCCACTCTCAGTACTGCAAAATAAATAAATAAGTAACACTGGAGTAAATAAAGAACTGCCCTATCAAATAATCTCCCTACAATCCACTGTGAAATACTGAAATTGTTCTTATTAAAGGACAAATCAAGAATCTCTTCTAGCGTGGATAGACACACTAGGAATAACATGACGCAGAAAGGAAGGGGATATTGGCATTTGTAGTGCAAATGCAGAGTATTGCAAATGTTCACTATGATGGAATCATATTCAGTGAGTGATTGGAAGTTCCCAGAAGAGAGATTTCTTTTAGCAAACAAAAGGGAAAGGATCTTAAACAAAAATTGTACATGTTCCCTGATCTTTCTAGTATTTACAAACATATTTTTCCCCATAAATGCAATTTCAGTTATCAACTTCATCCCACTCATATGTGATATAAAACATAAAATATAATTATGAACTGCAAAATGATGTTTTAATTAACAATGGCCTCATATATGATGGTGGCCCCATAAAATTATGTCATCGAATAATGTCACAGCCTTTTCTCAGCCATATCCGCATTCTTGAGCAGCAGAAGATTCTATATACAATCATTTTCCAGTGACAACCTGTACTCAGCCACTTATAGTTACTCTGTTGAGTTTTACGTACTTGCTCACTGGTTGATGTGTTTTGGTCTTTCCAGCCTGCATGTAACTACTCAAGGTATATAGTATATGGCTTGACATCTTAGTGTTCTTACCCCATAGTGTTCTGTATCCTATAGTGCTCTTTAGTGTATGTCTGCTGTGGAACTAACCCACCCCCCAAAAAAAACATGCCAGAGGTGGCTGAAATTATGACTCTGGTTAATCAGTCTAGTTTAGAGAAATAAAGAAAGGATACAACTGCAAGGCCTCTTGCTCTTGTACCTAATGTATCTTGCAGAACCTAGAACAGAGACTTACTTCTCTGACAGTGAATTAGCATTGTGATCCAGCAGTGGTTCTTCAGACTGAGGCTCACCTTTGCTGCTTTCCTTTGACTTATGCAACAAGGGGCTTTGTATTTCTTGTTGCCGTTGTCAAGATTCTCTGAGGATTGCTTTATGACTTAAGAAGTACCTTGCTCTAAAAGGCATAATTACTCTTAATGCTGAAAAGTCTCTTAAATAAATATTTTCCTTCCAGTTAATTTTCTGGGGAATTTTCAACCTAGTAAATACTTTGTTCTAACTTTTTATAACTGGATAGCTGTATTTTTCTCAATTTTTTTTACCTTTCTTATTTGATGGTCCTGGGGTTTTGAACACAGGGCACTGTGCTTGCTATGCAAGTACTCTACCACTTGAGCCAGTCCCCTTCCCTTTTGGCTTTGATTGTTTTTGAGATAGAGTCTCTCGTTTTCTCCAGGTTGGGTCTTAGACAGTGATGCACTTACTTATACGTTCCAAATAGCTGGGATGACAGGCAGGTGGCACCATGTCTAGCTTGTTTTGTTGAGATGGGGGTCTTACTAACTTTTTGCTCACACTTGGCCTTGAACCACAATCCTTCTGTTCTCTGCCTCAAGTAATTGGGACTGTAGGAGTGAACCACGGGTGCCATCTTCAAATCTTTGTCTTTAAACAAGGCCTAGGCACTGGCTAAATCACAACTTCTACTTGATCAAGCTTCAAAACCTCTGCTTTTCTACTGTTTTTTTGTTTTGAGAAAATATAAAACAATCAATCAACTAGATGGGAGAAAACTATATGCCCTCTACCTCTAGGATCCATCCAAAAGGTAGGATTGTTGCTTCTGCCTGGTGGAATGTGCCATACGAGATTGAAGGAAGGGCAGAGACCTGGAGGTATCAAGTTTGCCCTAAAACCAGAATCCTCCTGGAACCCAGTGGTTTTTCTTGGGGTTGTTTATCACTTCCCTGATTTACTGCCATGAACATTAGATGGAGATATGGAATTTGACTCTACCAACATGACTGATATTTATTTTCTAATATTGTTATTATTTGTGCAAATTTGCCTTAATGAATTTATCTGTATTGTCTTTCCTGCCTTTAGTGATCAAAGTTAGCTTCTTTTGATTTGAACTTTACTAAAAGGCTACAATGTTTGATGAAATAGTAATAAATCTCCAGAATCTCAACTGTATTTATCTCAACTTGTTCACTAATAAACACTTGCTGATTCCCAGAAAAGTCACCATGAAAGTCTCCAAAGTGCATTCATTCCTGAGAAATCATCAGTTTCCTATCCAGAAAGGTAAAGATTCTTACAACCTACAGTACTACCTCAACTCAGTAATGTCTGCATGTGAGATTCTGTCCCTTCAAACAACAGCTTTGGAATTTTAGTTTTTCTCTTTTTCATTTTTTTTTGTCACTGAGAGCATGTAAAAGAAACCCAATCCAAATCAGTTTAAATCAGAAAAGGAAAATAAAGTCACATAAATTGGAAGTGCATCATAAAACTAGAATCAGACCTAAAAGAACTGAATCCTGGTTTTTCTGTCTCCACTCTTTCCTTCTTTCTTCCATTCAAACTCGGCAGCTCCCTCTTTCAGTTCTGTCTTCTGTGTGTTCCTGTCTCTCCCCCTTCCTCCATGTGGGGCAGGGCTTTGGGAATGCTTCCATACAGCTTCATGTCCTAGATAATGACAGTAAAGGAAATAAAAAGTTTTGCTATAATATCCCTATATAAATCCCCAGAGAACAGTTCAGAGGCCCTGCTTGGAGTAATCACTCAGTATTGTCAGGGTGGGGAGTCACAAGCCCAAGTGTTTATTATGGTATGAGGGAAGGTGATATGCAATCCCAATAGACTCAGAGGGGGAAATGATCTGTGTAGAAGAAAATAGGGAACAAATATTAGACATAAAAGTCAATGGTTATTCACCACCTAAGAAACAGAAAAATCACCTGAGCGGAAAAAAAAATTTCTGAATTTTTATGAGTTTTATAGTAGGATGTCCAGGAACAAACGTATGCATTTTTACTATTAATTATAATATGAAATACATAATATCCACAAATATATCATAAATATTAACTACATTCAGCTAAATGTTGAAGATGTGATGAATACTATTTACTTTCCTGAAAAGTTACGTGATATAAGAGGCCAGATAAACATTTGATTAGGCAAATGACATTACATTTCTCAAAATGCATGTTAGTATTTTGTGTCTGCCCCTTTAAAATCACTTCCCTCTCACCCCTTTACCTCTGTGCATAGAAGCTGACTATGGCCTACATCCATAGAAACCACATTCCCATTGACTTTTGGTTGGGTTTAGGCTTTTTCTTTTCTGTTTATTTGCCTTTTTTTGTGGTACTGGGTTTTGAACACAGATCCTCCTACTATATTGGCAGGAGCTCTGCCATTTAAGCCACACCTCCAGCCCTCTACTTTGATCTTAACAGAGATCACCTGTGGAGTTGGGAAATTTAATTGTAATGATTTTCTTCCTATCATGGCCACCACTTATGTCTGTCTGCAAGCTACCAATGGAACATATGTGTTTTAAGTTAGTAGGGTCAAGTAGTTTTCTAAGCCACTTGTAAGCAGTTATGCTTTCATTTGCATTATAGCAGAGTGGTTTACTTACTCTACATTGTCATCACCATTTAGTATTGTCTCTTAATTTTATCCCTTCTAGTATATAGTGGCATATCTATTGGTAAAAGTAGATAAGCAAATTTTCATGTCTATTTACAATTTGGATAACATCATTCACTATGTCCCTTCACCAGTCTCTGGGCTATGTACCCATAGGATTTTTGTTGTTTTTTATTTGTTTTGTTTATTTACTGATTTAAAGAAGTTGACAGGAGTTCTCTGTGAGATATATACGTTTTTTTCCTACTAAATGACTTGTATGTTCACTATTATATTTTTAAGCAAGCAAATTCTTCATCGTAAAATAAAATTCAAGGGATATTTTAAAAACTAGTGCCTTTGGGCTCTTATATAATAAATAATTCCCTGGTCAGTAAAACTACAAATAGTATTCTAGAGGTTTTATTGTTTAATATTCTCATTTAGAGCTATAATCTTAAATATATTGCTTAGAGCTATAATCCATTTAGGTAGAGGGATCAGATCCATTTTTTTTCTAAGTGGATATTCAATGAACTCACAGTTATTTATTTTTATTTCACTTTTTCACTGTGGTAAGTACAATAACAAAATTTACCATCCTAACTATTTATAAATATAAAGACTCATTGGATGGTATTAAATACTTTCATAATGGCCAACCATTACTATCTACCTCCATAACACTTTGCATCTTGTAAAATTGATAACCTGTAGCTATTAAACCATAATTCCTTGCATCCTCCCTTCCCCAAGCCCCTAGCAATTATCTTCAAGATTTTTTTATTATTTTTAAAGTGTTTATTTTATACAAGTTAGCAGACATAAATATGCATAGATCTCTATCTGTATAACTATACCAATATGTATGAGGAAATCATCTTTATGTATATATGCATACATGTGTATAGATAAAGCTCTACATGCATACATGCATAATCACATGTATATTAGCATACACACATGCACATACATATATATGCCTGGCTTATTATTTATTGCTTATAAGATTAATTTTCTCATCATCATATAATCCATATTCTTAAGGTGTAACAAATTTATTATTGATAAATTAAATTTCTAAAAGAGTAAAATAAAAATATTTCAATTGCTTTTTATAGATTTTGAATATTTTAATATTTGTACCAACCATGAAAAGGTGATTGGAAAGCCAGAGGAGATGATATTCCACATTAGAAGTCCTGTGATAGCTAGCACCATGCAGGAGAAAGACCAGGGATTAACTTGTTCACCAGATTCTGATCCCATGTTTCCATCCACATTCTTTTCCCCCTTGATGGGACTCAGGTTTGAACTCAAGTCCTTGCACTTGCTAGACAAGTGCTCTACCACTTAAGCCATGCCCGCAGCTCAACCTCATTGCTTTTAAAATGAAATTCTAATTTACTAATCCCAACATAATAATGAGCACACTACAACTTTAATCAAAGTTGTAGATAAAGTAAAAAGAACATGAGCATTTACAGTGCCACTGTAGATTTTAAGATTTTAATGAATGACAAAGACTATTGCTATCTTTAAGTGTTTGATTTTGAAGAATAGTTTGACACAAAATAGTCAAGGCAAGCATTGATTATTATGGTAAAAGAAGAAAAGATAATATTTAATCTTAAATACTGTAATGTCTTTTCAAGCTGAGAACATGTAAGTAATGTTCCACTGAATATATATGCTTATACTTGACAAATTAGTTGGATTCTTATAATATTCCTAAAATTTTTCCTTTACAGAGAAAATGAGGGATAAAGGAAAACAAGCATACTTATCATGAATCAGGACTATTCAATAAAGCATCTAAAATGCAAATATTACCCTAAAAAAACCTACACCTGAATTATCATTTTGTTACTAAATAATACTGAAAACAATTTATTATTTTTCTATTTTCCATGAATTTCTTATGGATTTATTTTAGGGAATGCATTTATTCACCAAATAACAAGACAACTGTTTATGACATTTATGGCAATGCAATTAGAGGCAAATCAGTGTAAAAGAGTTTTTGACATAATAATTATTTGAATTTTAGATCATATCAATGTGTTTCTTACATTTGTATACAAATTGTAGCATTCAAAATGATACGAGTATAACAAGGTCAAAATAAAAGTCAGTGTTTCATGCATCAATACATAATTACTTTTGACTACAATTAAATTTATTTAATTCTTACTATTATATTTTGATCAGGATGTATATTTGAAATCCATTTCAAATTCTGTCTTGGAATAAATTTCTCATGAATGAGCTTTTCCTTGGCAAATTTTATGCACAAACTTATTTTCACTCTTCACAATGCTTTGAGTTATGGTTTTAATATAATGTATTTTCAGGATATGTAATATAGAAATTCATTTTCTTCAAGTTTTCAATTGTATGCAAAATCTATGACACATTCTCTCTAACTCCCATTCCAACCCATGAATTCATGAAAAAGGTACTCATTGAATGCAAAAAATGTCTCAGATAATGATCTGGGCCTGTATGGTTGAGGAAGAATTTTTTTTAATTACAGGAAAAAATGCCTGTGTGCCTCTGGAGCTGGTGTTCCAGGTAGAGAGGTAATATTAATAAAATTTGAAAACAGTGGTGAAGATAATTTAAGATACTAAGAATTTCCAGGAAGATAACCAAATATTTGAGTGAGACTGAGAAAGGAAAATAAGAAGGTCACTTTGATATTTGATATTTTAGCTCAAATCTGAATGACAGAAAAGTCATCCACAAGATACTCGCAGATTTCCTACAAAAAATGATTAAAGCAGCCATGTCAAAAGTGGACTTGCTATGGTAGGAAAAGCAAGAGGCCTAGTGGGGCTGGAACCTAATGAATGGAAAGGGCAGTGATGAAAATAAAGTTGAAGAGATGGCCAAAGAAAGATGGCCAGTGGTTATGAGTCAAGACCAGGTCGTTTAAAAAGATCTTAAAGGCAATATGAAAATGATGAGCAGAAGAATCAGAACAAGAAATGTTACTACCAATTTCAATATCATTGAAATTATAAAGAAAAACTAGCTCCTATAATGTAATGATGACATCAGTTACTATTTAATGGAACATTGCTGATTACAGAATTAATATGCTGATAAAACTTGGTGAAATATCTATAATGTAACATTGACAAGCAAAAAATGAAAAATAAGATTGAGATAAAAGCTGTAGCATAAAAACTTGTTGAAATACTCATGCAAGAAATTCAGATCTCAGAGTAAAAGCAGAGCTCAATTGAGTGTTGTGAGGAATATAATTCATCCCTCACACACAAACAAATAGTAGGGATTAATAAAGCAGGATAAAAGCATTTTATAAACTGTCCCTCTATTAAGGGGCTTAAAAAGTCCTTTTCCAGGACCTTCAATTGATTCCAAATAGAACTTTATGGTTGTTTCTGACAAAATATGATATTCAACCTGGAAAAAAAATCTTTCGGAATAAAGTAACTTCATACTCTTTATGATCTTAATTCAAGAAACTCACAAGTATTGAAGTACATTTCCATTAATACAGTATACTTCTAAATTAAAGTAGATTTGAACTAAAGCTCCCTCCCCATGTATTTTGTTTGGGGTAAATATTTGTGCATATATAGTGAACTGTAACCTATCTTGATATGTAAATAGACTGCAATCCACTCTAACAAGGACCTGAGTCTCAGCCAATGACTAGCTGCCAGCTGTTCAAATCACATCCACACATGATAATCTAGAGCTATAACCAATAGACCTGTCACCACACCTCACTTCCATTTTCCATATATCTCTTTTATTCTATAGCTATAAATATTACTTGTCCATGTGGTAAGTGGAGCACACTGAACAATTTTTGGTTCAGACTGCTACCTGGTTCCAGAATTGTGAGTAAAGTCACATAAGATATACAAAACTAAATTTATTTTAATTTTCTGTCTAATAGTACTTGTAAATAATTAACACAAGAAAGACTGCATTTCTCTATTGATTTTTCAGCTATTTTAGTTTAAGTTCATGTGCAAAAGTACTTTCATGATAGTTATGCATTCATTAAAATTTGGAGCGTCTCAAAGAAATATAAATATTTTTATCACCTTTCCTTTTTTCAGTTGGAGTAGCACAACTTTTTGTTTGTTTGTAACTATTCTAAGAAATCAAATGATAGTTTGATATCATAAAAGATATCAAATGTTTTATTCTTCATAATTATTTATTATGAATTTGGAAAGGTACAGAGTTTTTACTGAAGTCAAGATATGGACTAGTCTTAAATATCTGAAACAAGGAATATAGTTAATATTCTTATGATAAAACAATAATAAAGTAATTAAATATTAACTTCAAAAAGTAAGGATTCACAAGCACATCAAAAGTACAGAATGTTCGTACTTAGATGATAAAAGACAACTATTGTGTGGCTAGCAAAATTGGAAAATGAAAATCCACATTGTAATATTCTTTGAATATTACCAGGAATATATATGACTATTTATGTGTCACACATTCTACTTATTTTGTTCACACACGATTGAAAACTAATTTGCTTTTATGTTGTCTGTCAAAGTCAAATTGTGTCTATCTTCTTATTGTTTGAAATTCTTTAGAAACTTTGTGATCAAGAGAAAACATCTTGTCTTAATTGTTGATTGCAACCGTCCATTTGTTGGCCATCAAGGCTGAGGATGCTGTTACTGTTTATTGATTTTTCTTTCCTTTTATTATTGTTATTCGCTTGTCATAGAATGTACTGTTTAGAAATGTAAAGGATAAAATATTGCTGTTTAAATGTCAACTGGACTTATTCATAGAGAGTAAAAGATCTGGTTTAAGATGGCAAAGGATAGGATAGCATTCTTTAATTTTCAGTTTGAACTGGAAGTGACAGTGAAAATCAAAATGCATTTTAACTTTGGACAGGAATTTTGTCTACTAGATAGAAATAGAAACAAGGGTAAATTAAGGATCAACAAACATAGTAGTTGGTAAATTATGGTCTCTATAAATCATTTTGCAATTTAAAGAACCAGAAGTCTTTTGGAATATAATTGACTCTAATCCTAGGACAGAAAGCAAACAAGAAAAACATTGAAATATTTGTCCCAAAGTAAAACAAAGGAGCTAAGAAAAATTGTGGTTGTATAAAACAAACAAAAAAATTCTCATTTTTCATCTTGATGCGGACCAGTGAAACAATTTGTGAGCAATAATTTTGGGGCTTTTGGAAACTTAGTTTCCTTATTCTGATAATAAATTACAGTATTTTTATTGCTGGAGAACTAAATTTTTATGAGATATTTATTGAAGAACTTACCAAATATCCTTGCCTTCCCATAATATCCCAAATCTAGGAAAAATGCAATAAAAAATTAAAACTAAAACTTTACAATACTCTCAGATGATCTGAAAGTCCTAAAGCCTAAATCTGTTGACATAAGTTCTGCCCTGGTGATCAACAATGAGCTGCACACCATGAACTTGGAAATTTCATTCCTAATATTATTTACTGCTAAATAATATGTCAAAATACTGTCACACTCAGTACAGATTTTAAATCCTCAGGTAAATAACCATTCATAAGACACTGAAAATACCCACCTCAGCAGACTCTGCATGGCCTGAATTAATATTCTCTTCTGATAGAGACATCGGAGAATACAGCTAAGTCTCCATGGAAAACACCTTGTCAGAAACTCTTAACAACCACCACAATACACAGCCCTGCAGATAAATCCTTGGAGCTCTGCTTTCTTTACAGATCACTGGCCCTTCCTTCATGAGACAGTAAGATAAGAATTTGTAGGAACTTTCCAGAAGCATATGAACTTTGGCAGAAAAACCCAAATGTTCCTTGATAAAAGCAGATGTTGAAATGAGGGTCTGAAGTTCCACTCTAGAACTAGATTAATTTTCGGACATATCAATTCCTTTCCAATTTTTCATTTCATTTCATGTCTTTCTTTCTTTTTTTGTAGGGGGTGGTACTAAGATTTTTAAACTCAAGGCTTCATGATTGCTAAGTATTTGCTTTACCACTTGGCCACACCTTCTAATCCTTTTTGTTTTTACTTATCTTTCAGATATGATCTTTTGTTTTTGCCTGGAATTATGCCTCCAACATAGCTTGGATTAAAGATGTGTGGCACTATATCAAGATGGGAAGGGTCTTCCTAAATTTTGATCATTCTGCCTTTGAACCACAATCATCCTGATCTCCTTGCTGAGTAGCTGGGATTACAGACATGGGCTATTCTGCCCAGCTCTTAAAGTATTTTGTAATATGCTCACATCTATATTTATCTCTTTTCTTTTAATTCCCTAGAGTATATTGTATCATTTAAGAAAAGACAAAACTCACATACATTTACTGCAAACTTAGCCACCAGTTTTATTTTCAATAGGTACTAAACTTACAAAATTTATTTCTGATAGTCTTTAGAAAATGATTTTCTCCCATAGGTTCCTTCCAAAACTTATATTTTTCTCACATTATTAATTCAACAATTGTCAAAGTTATTTTGACTATAAATCAATAAAATATTTGTGCCTAAATCATTGAAATCATAACAGCAGAACTAGAAACCAAATGTGAAGACCCAAACTGAGTGATCAATTCTGTCATATTCATTCCATTGACCAAGGATTCTTTTCAGTGGGTATTTCAGAAAACCTGCCTAGTTTAAGAAACTTAACTCACTTCTGTTAATGATAAATGAGAATTATAATCCCAATATTATATGTGTTCCTCTCACACCCTAATGCACCACTTCTGTGTTGGATAATCACAGTCACATGAAGTATCTATGACAAGATGAAAGGACAAGCATGCCAGATGAATTATGGGATGTATTTTTGTTTTCATGACTTTTCAGAACCTTAGTTTATAGTCTGAGTACTAATCATTTTATTAAGGCAATTGAAATTTATTATTTATCATTTTTCTAGACTTAAATGCTGATTTTCTAGAACTATGAAGAATCTCAGATTTAACCCTTCTTGCAAGCTAACAAGCCAGCTTTCCATAGATTTTTATATAATGACAAAAGGCACAAGACTCCAGAGTCATAAATGAAGGACTTTATTACTCACATTACAGCACTTACAAGAGTTTCATATGTACATCTGTCCTGTTTGCATCCAAAGTATTAGAGTTGTGACCATATGATACTACATATTTTGGGTTTGCAGCACAGATGAAAAATCTCAAAGTCAGAAAACTAAATTTTTATAAGAGCCTGCAATCAAACCTTCATAAACTTTGCACCATAAGCAGATATTATCTTTATTTTTTATTATTTTTTATTAGCATGAACTAATTGTACAAAGGGGTTTCATTGTGATATTTACAATTTACATATAATGTAATTTCTTAAAATTCATCCCATCCACGTTGGTATTTCTTAAACTCCCTCCCAACATTATCTTTATTATATGAGATAGAATAAAATAAAATTGGCTATCTGGTACCTCTATATTTCAAGGTGGTTTGCTGTACAAATATCCTTAAAAATAGGAACAAAATGTAAAAAGTATAAAAGCTGTAAATGCCTCTTATTGTAAGACATGCAGAAATTCCAGAGGTGTACAGAGATTTGTTTCTTAATACAGTTGTATAGAGATTGTCATCTTGGATAATTCAAAGTTAATCCTACAACAAAAGAAACATCAGGGTACAAATTCAGGTGAACTACAGGTAACATTCTGGATGATCTCTCAATCCCAAATTGGAGTACATTGTAGAACTGAACACCACATACAGAATAATGTCTTCTGGCATGGTTTTATATATTCTTATTTCATGTGGGAATAATGGTAGAAGGAGAGGGAAAACCTCTAAGAGCAAATAGATGGTAGCTGGCAGGAAAGAAGTCATATATGATGTTTGTTCTTGAATAGGAACAGTTTCCAGAAAGCATGAACAATAATCAGGCAGCATCACTCTTTGACCATGGAAGTACAATGAAGAAGCATCATCACTCTGGACAGAGTCGCTATACAGTCACAATTAGCAACCTAATGTTCCGCCTTCTAGCTAATGAATTCCTATTGTTTTGTTAACAATGATAACCTTAGAACAACCATATTCTTCCAGTCTTTCAATAAAAAAAATTAGTCATTGAATTATCCCATCCAACAGAATCTAACCTTTTTTTCTTGAACCACTCCCTTAACTAAATTAATAACAGCCCCAATCATGTAATAAATATTTCCCAACTCTCCTATTGAGATGATCAATAGATCCAGTAGTGTGTTCTTCCTTGCCATAGCAATTTCATAATCCTAACTCTGTTTGCATTTAGATGTAGCCTTGGTGACATTTGTGTAGTGGGCTTAATAATGTCAACAATTAACAGCAACATTATTATTTACCAACTGTGTTAACATACCTTTTTTTTATCTTAGCAGAGTTAAATTTTTCTTCTCTCTGTGTATCTCTCAATAGATTTGTTATTCACAGGGTCATGTAATCATGTATTTACTAGGTCATGTAATACTGGCCATACTTCCTTTCTGTACAGTTATGGTGGTAATGTATAGTGCACTTTGTTTTTAATTTCTAAGGATTTCTTTTGTAAAGAAATGACATGTTATAATTTTGAAAAATATTTCTATGGTTCCTAAAGTAAGTCTAATAAATATGTTCTGAAATATACATCTTATATATTTGTGCTTTCTATCTGGTGGCCTCCCTCTTCCATATGTGAGAGGTAGCATACATAGTCATTTTCCCTATGTATGTACACATATATATGGGCAGTACTTTGGCTTGAACTCAGGGCTTCACCTTGCTAAGATTTGCTAGGTTTACTAGGGCTTGCTAAGACTTTCTAGGCATGCATTCTACCACTTGAGCCACTGCACAAGCCATGTTTTGTATTAGATTTTTTTGAGATGAGGTCTTTTGAATTGTTTGTATAGGAATGGCTTTGAACTACTATCTTCTTGATCTCTGCCTCCTGAATAGCTAGGATGACAGGCTTGAACTACCAGTGCCTGGCCTATATTTTTACTTCTAATCTAAGATCATTTTGGTGATATTTCTTATTTTTCTTTATAACTTCATAGAACTTTACTTGCTTTACTGTAATGTACCATGGTTTATTTAAACAATCCTCTGATTATGAGTAAAAAGTTGTTTCCTGCTTTGCTATTATATTTAATGCTGTAACATGAAGACTGGCCATATGTCTTCATGTGTTACAGGGTAAATACAGAATAAATTATAAGAATGTAATTGGTGAGTCAAAGAGAAAATGCATACGAAATTTTAATAGACCTTTCAAATTTTCCTCAATAGATGTTGTAACATCTTTATAGGGATCTTACTATTCAATACAAAAGTTACACACTAGACCTTTTAATATGTAATACAGTACTTATTTCCTTGGACCCTCAAGAAACTTTGGACTGTGATAGGTAAGATATGTTATTTAACTAGAGTTTTAATCCTCATTTCTCTTATTATGAATATAGACACATTTTCATTGACTATTTTATACTCTATGTATATATGATCATTATTTTGTCTTAGTTAATTTTTTATATTCTTTATTTTGAGAATATCTTGGTATATTCTGAAAAAATGAACATTGTTTGGTACTCTGAGTTAGTTATACTAAAATATATTGGCATTGTGCAACTTTTCAAAATTTTATTTTACTCTAACATATTTTTAAGGTTGAAATGTTTTGTTGACACTATTTTACTTTGCCACAACAAAAAGTATGCATAAATTATCATATATTTTATAGTTAATTAGAAAACATTAAAGCATGGCTGTTTTGAAAATGCAATCCCTATTGAGATGGCCAAGGGGAATAATTCATTGTTTCTTAACAACAACACAAATAGCCCAGCTATTACTTTCTTTCATGTTTCATGTTTCATATACTTCCAGAAAGTATATTAACAAGTTTTAGAACGATTTATATTTTTTAAAATGGGCAAATGATGACCTTGGATTGGGAGAACCATTCTGATGTCACCTTCCCATATGCACATTCTAAACCAAATGAATATTACAAAGTAGTATCCTTAGAAGTTATAGATCTGCAAAATAATTTCCCCAAAAAATTTCTGTCCAAATTCCTTACAGAAGTCTTCATTAATTGTCAGATTACACAAACATAACTCTACAGATTTGTAAACTGGTTGGACAAATGTCAAGTGGTGAGTTCAATGTAAGAATCTGAAAGACTAAACTTTCCAGGTTTCAGAGACCAGAGACAGAGAGAAAGAGAGGGAGAGAGAGAAAATAGAACAAAAAATAAAGTGGTGAAAAATTGTTTATAATGGCCTTAAATAGAAAAATTATTAAATATGAATTATTTTCCATTTTATTGCTACTAAAATGGTAAGCACTAACTAAGGTTCAGAAAAATAATTACATTTCAGCATGTATGCTTCATAAATGTGTGATTCTTTTCTTGCTGTATGAAACCTCAATCTATTTTAAAATGTCATGTATAGTAAAGAATGCCTAGAGACATTTATTTCTTAATACTCATGGTATAAAAAGGATAAAACTGTCTTCTTTGAGAATTCATGTTCAAAATAATTCCTTACAAGGGTCTGAAGTCTTCTTTCACATGCATGTAAAATAATTAGATTTGAAGTACTATTTGAAATGAAGAAAACAGATACCAAGTTCCAGACTCCAACAAAACAAAGATAATCTATAAAGCTCACAAGAACACCCTAAAATTTCTGCAAGTAATCACTGAGAATTTCATGGAGATGTCACTAGACATGATCAACCAAAATGTACAAGAGACACTAAAGAAATTCCAAGAAAACAATAATAAAGAATATGAGAAGACACAAAAACAAATAAATGAACTCATAGGAGCCCTAAATAAACACCAAAGTGAAACAGAGAATACCATAAGTAGAGAGATTAATGAATTAAGTATGAAAATTGACAATATTAAAAGGAAGTGACCCATGATATGGAAAACCTCAGAAAAAAGAATGAAAAAGAAATACAAAACATAATGGAAGGCCACTACAGCAGACTTGAACAAGCAGAAGACAGGATCTCAGAACTTGAAGATGAAATGGAAATTAAAGGAAAAACTAAAGACCTTTAGTCAAACAACTCAAGACCTGTGAAAGAAATATGCAAGAATTCATCAACTCCATCAAAAAAACAATCCTGAGAATCATGGGCATTGAAGAAGGAGAAGAGGTACAAGCAAAAGGAATTTGTAATATATTCAACAAAATAATAACAGAAAATTTCCCAAATGCAGAGAAAGCTATGCCCATTCAGTTACAGGATGCCAGGACACCAAAGAGATGACCAAAATAGAAAACTATCCCACACATATTATCATTAAAACAACAACCAAAGAGAATAGAGAAAGATTATTGAAGGCTGTAAGGGAGGAAAAACAAATAACATACAAAGGTACACCCATCAAAATCACAGCAGATTTCTCAACAGAAACCTTAAAAACAAGAAGGGCATGGAATGAGGTATTCTGGGCACTGAATGAAAACAATTTCAACCCGAGTATGCTTTCCCCAATGAAACTATCACTCAAAATAAATGGAGCAGTAAAAGTCTTCTACAATAAACAGAAACTACAACAATATATGACCACCAAGCCACAAAACAAAAGATTCCTCAAGGAATTCTGCATGCAAGAAATGAAAGCAAATAAAACCATGAGAAGATAGGCAACACCAAACCACAGGAGAAGAAAAGATAAGGAATCAGAGAGTAACATTAATTCAGCTGCACACAATCAAACCCTTAAACAACAAAAACAACTAAATGACAGGAATTACCACATATGTATCCATACTAACACTGAATGTTAATGAACTTAACTCACCCATCAAAAGACACCATCTGACAAACTGGATTAAAAAGGAAGATCCAACAATCTGTTGTTTACAGGAAACCCATCTCATCGACAGAAACAAGCACTGGCTTAGGGTGAAAGGTTGGAAGAAGATTTACCAAGTCAATGTCCCCTGAAAACAGGCAGGAGTAGCAGTACTTATCATGGACAAAAGTATACTTCAAACTGACATTGATCAAACAAGATAAAGAAGGACACTCCAAATTCATAAAAGGGATACACACCAAAAGTAAATAACAATTATCAACCTATATGCCCCTAACGTCAGTGCACCCAATTTCATCAAACATACTCTGAAGGAACTAAAAACATATAAAGACTCCAGCACAGTGGTAGGGGAGACTTTAATACCCCCCTATCATCAATAGATAGGTCATCCAAACAAAAAATCAATAAAGAAATTCTAGAATTAAATCACACCATAGATCAAATGGACCTAGCTGATGTCTACAGAATATTTCAACCAATTTCTGCACAATATACATTCTTCTCAGCAGCCCATGGAACCTTCTCTAAAATTGAACATATCTTAGGGCACAAAGCAAGCCTCAGCAAATATAAGAAAATAGAAATAATCCCATGCATTCTATATATCACAATGCATTTAAACTAGAATGCAACAACAAAAACAAAATAAAAAAACATGTAAACAATTGGAAGTTGAACAACACACTGCTCAATGATCAATGGGTCATTGATGAAATAAAACAGGAAATTAAAAGGTTTCTGGAAGTTAAAGAAAATGAAAATGTTACCTACTAGAACCTATGGGACATAGCAAAGGCAATCCTGAGAGGAACGTTTACAGTCACGAATGCATATATTAAAAGGACAGAAATCTCAAACCAATGACTTAATGCTACATCTCAAACTCCTAGAAAAACAAGAACAAGCAAATCCCAAAACAAGCAGAAGGAGAGAAATAATAGAAATAAGAGTCAAAATTAATGAAATAGAAACAATAAAAAATCCATACAAAGAATCAATGAAACAAAAGGCTCGTTGCTTCAAAAAATAAATAAGATTGACAGACCCCTGGAAAACCTGACTAAAATGAGGAGAGAAAAAACCCTAATCAGTAAAATCAGAAATGCAAAAGGGGAGATAACAAGAAACACCATGAAAATCCAGGAAATCATCAGAGACTACTTTAAGAACCTATATTCTAATAAATTTGAAAATCTTGAAGGAATGGACAGATTTCTAGATACTTATCACCATCTAAATTGAACCAAGAGGATATTAATCACCTGAGTAGATCTATAACACAAAATGAAATTGAAGAAGCAATAAAGAGTCTCCCAAAAAAGAAAGGTCCAGGACCTGATGTATTCTTTGCTGAATCCTATCGGAACTTTAAAGAACTAATACTAATCCTCCTTAAACTGTTCCATGAAATAGAAAGGGAATGAACAGTGTTTAACTCATTTTATGAAGCCAGTATTACACTTATCCCAAAACCAAGCAAAGACACCTCCAAAAATAGGAACTATAGGCCAATCTCCTTAATGAACATTGATGCAAAAATCCTCAATAAAACAATGGCAAACTTAATTCAACAACACATCAAAAATATCACTCACCACAACCAAGTTGCCTTCATCCCAGGGATGTAGTGGGGGCTCAACATATGCAAATCTATAAATGTAATACAGCATGTTAATAGAAGAAAAGACAAAAATCACGTGATCAGTGCAATAGATACAGAAAAAACCTTCAACAAGATCCAATACCACTTCATGATAAAAACTAAGAATACTAGTAGTAGAAGGAAAGTACCTCAACATTATAAAGAATTTATGTGACAAACCTACAGCCAACATCATATTTAATGGGGAAAAATTGAAACCATTTCCCCTAAAATCAGAAATGAAACAAAGGTGCCCACTACCCCACTCCTCTTCAAAATAGTCCTGGAATTCCTAGCCAGAGCAGTTAGGCAAGAAGAAGAAATAAAAGGAATAAAAATAGGTAAAGAAGCCATCAAAATATTCCCATTTTCAAGCGATATGATCCTATACCTTAAAGATCCAAAAAACTCTACCCAAAACTCCTAGACACCATAAACAGCTAAAGCAAGGTGGCAGGATACAAAATCAACTTACAAAAATCACTAGCTTTTCTATATACCAATAATGAACAAACTGAGAAAGAATCTAACAATTGTGGTTATTTTCAAAATAGGATTAAATTGGAAAATGTGAGATAGCAATAAATCCCCAATTTAGACATAAAAGAAACAAAAAAGAAAATACAAGATACTGGAAGTGAATCAAAATAGTAAATTCCAGATAAGTGTCTAAAATATAACAGCAATAATTTTAAGTAAATGCTTATATTAAACTAGATATTATTAAATTAATTCTCAAATTTAATTATTAATATTAAACAGAGTAGAAATAACGCAAAAGTGTAAGCAATATATGGATTACTACCATAAGATGAACATTTCAAAAAGTCAAGAAGATCATTAATTTAAAATTATTAATGTTGTACAGAAAATGGACAGTATCAAACACATATCCAGAGAAATTATATTTACCTGAAGTGTGAAGAACATTTCTAGTTCAAGCATCAAAATAAAATTCCAATTTTGAAAGGAATTATGATTAATCAATAAGGAATATGCTAACAACCAAAACTTATAGAAGACATACTGAACATACCAGAATGTCAGATTTTTTTATAGAATATACAGTGATGTTAAGAATATAAAGAAACTTGACCAAATGTCTACTGAAAAAAAAACAGATACAAAAGAATATATATGTATATTTATATTCTACTATATTTATGTACATATATGTATATTACTGTGGATAATAAGCTTCAGAAAAAAATAGTGGTGACTTTGGGTAGTGTGAGTGACTCTTACAGTTATCATGACAACCTGCTGGGTAATGGAGGTGTGTGTTACGCCTTGATGTTTGCAGTGGTTACAAGGGTGTGTGCATTTCTAGATATTTATCCAACTGTGCACTTAAAATTATATACTTTGCTATAAAATTATGCTTGATAAAAATTAACTAGTTAAAATGACAACACTATAAAGTGGGGTTTCACAAATTTGTGAGAAGTATCTAAAGTACTACATAAAAATAAAAGTTCAAAAAATTTATATGAGAAGTGAAATTCACATTTAATCATCTATGAGCACCATTTTAATGCAAAGGTAGAAAGAAAAACATCAGAAAGTACATTAAATTCAGTGTCGATGGTTAAAAGAATCAAATGATGAAAATACTGAGAAGATACCAAAAACTCCTCAAGACATAAAAATAAAAAGATATAAGAAATATATATTTAATAATATAGATTTTAATACAGATTTAAAATAGTATCTTAAAAATAGTATTTATTGAAAAGAAACGGAAACATTAAGATTGAAAAAAATATGTAACTCATCCAACCTGATAGAAAATGACACAGAACATCAGAAAAATCTTATAATCATTAATGAAATTATACCATTAATCAAAATCTTTTCACAAGAAAAAAAATAGGCTCTAACAACTTTAATGTTGTTCCACACATTTAAGTAATGGATGATATTGGTTTTATACAACACACTCCCCAGATTAAAGAAGGAAGATGCTCCAATATTTTCAGATCGAATTTTGTGAGTTAGCATGTATACTTAATATACACAAACCATTTAAGTACATAGAGAAATTATGGGTCAGTCCCACTTTTGGATAGATACAAATGCAAAACTACTAAAGCAAGTATTAACAAAATGAGCACAGTTATGTGTAAAAGAGATACTACTTTTTGATCAATTTAAAACATTTCAGAAAAAATCCTATAATCAGACACAGATAAAGAGATTAACAAGAAAAATATGATTATCACAGTAGATACCAAAACTTGGTAAAGAAATCCAAGATCCAGTCTTGATAAAAATCTCTCAGTAAGCAAGGAACAGAAAGATACTTATTTTCAAGGAAAGTCTGTATCACAAATTTTATTGCAAGCATTTTATTTACTAAACTTTATTGCTTTTTCATTAAGATTGGATTTGAGATACAGATGTAAAGTACACCTCTGTTCATGTTGGGTTTTTTTTTGTTGTTGTTTTGTTTTGTTTTCAGGAGGTTCTAGGCAAGTTTTCTAAGAAAACAAATGTGAAAAGCAAAATCCTAAAGATTTAAAAATGGAATTGTGTGCATAGAAAATGGAAGGAACTTACAGATTAATCATTAAGATTTATACAGAAACAGTTAATTAGAAAAAAGTCAACATATGTTTCAAAAATATTTTTTAACTATTTCCAAAGTATGCTTCCATACATTTAGCATCATCAATATTTTTCACAAAAGCAACTAAAACTATGCAGGATCTTGAAAACATAAAAAGACTTTAGGAACAAAATTATAGATGTTTAGATATATAGGGAAGGTATAGCACATAGTCATAAATTTGGAGATCATCATATATTTATTCCACTAAAATCGTGTGTTTAGATATAATCCCTTTCATAGGTATATTAGATAACATATTGTGTAAAGTAAAAAGTTCCTTGGAAAAAAAATAGCGAGTCATTCTTATAACTAGATGCCAAGCAAAAACCCAAAAGTTAGAAATAGTAAACTAAAAATATGCAACCCATGCTATCATAGAGTATTCCAGAAATTCTGACATAAAATTAGCACAAATAGAAATAATTGTTTTAAAATCTGGTAGCGCTAAAGTAAAACAAGGAATATTCACTGATAGGAGAGGAAGATGATGGAGAATAGGTAATTTAAACTGAAAATTTGAAAGTCATATATCCCTTGATAAGAGTTCTAATAGAGTTGTCAGCAGGGAGACCTGATTGTAGTGGGTTAGAGTACAGGATGTGACACCCATGAAATTTTCTTCTAAATAAACATAGCAAAGTAAAGAAGCAAAAGAAGAGGGACAGTGGTTTTAAAAAAAAGACTATATTGTTTCCTTTGTCACTGTTATACTCAATTAATTTGATAACTCATGTGAGAAGATAGAAATGTGTTAAAATAAAAAGAGTATCAACCACCTACGTGATGTTATCTAACACATAAAGGATGAAGGCTGGACTTTGAAAGACAAGTGCACTTCCCTTGCATGGTGTAGAAAGATCACTGTAGTCAGAAAGAATGTGGTTTCAAAGATTTCATGTTCTTCTCATCTGCTTGTTTCTGTTTGCTTGTGAAATAAGAGGCATTATTGCCAATCTAAGGTTTGTGTACAGGAAGTTAAAGTGAGAAGTATCCACACTGATGTGGAATGTCTTCAGCTTAGGTTGTAAACATGCAGTAGAAGATTAGTTTGGTTTAATTAAGAAAAGAATCTTGCCAGTAACTGTGTAAATGAGAGAAGAGTGCAAGTCAGTCTAGGCTGTTTAAAATGATTTGCCATCAACAAAGAAACATTAAATCAAATCCGAGTGACTAATGAAGGATTAAGGATGGATGAATATAAGGATTTTAAGGTATAATAATTTTATATCTTAACATCCAAATAATACATGAAGTGGAGCCATGAAAATTTTAATAAGTGGTACTTCTAGTTGAACTAAAAGAAATGAATAATTTTTTGATTTTCCTCCAGTTTGAGGTATTCTGTCCAAAAATAACAATCTATAAGCAAACTACTTGCCCTATTTGTCAATTGTGATTGACCAAATTCTGCTTTTAAAAAAAATTACAAGTTTTATCTTTTAAATTTGGAAAACACTTTAATGCAGAAAGTGGATTGTCATATTAGAAATATATTATAAAATACTTTCTTAACAGTATATTAAGGATAGTGGTTGAAGAAAAATGCCCCAGTACAAAAATATGCAATGATCATATTTAACTGTCTCCAAGACCTTTAAAAATGCATCTTAGTTATTCTCAAATTCCCCATGAATGGACATTTCCCTTCAAAAAAGTATATATTCATATTATTTTTTAATACATTCTATATCAAAAACTTACAAATATGTTATTAATAAAGTAACTATAAAGATGAAATATATTTATTGTGTGAAAAATATTACATTGTACACATCTGATTAAGAGTATTTCAAATTTCTTCAGTATTTTGAAGTTGATGTTTAATGAGAAAAGTATAATATTTAATTGATAAGGAATTAATCTAGGACTGAAAGCCTGGTTCAAGTGGAAGTGTGCTAGCCTAGCAAGTCTGAGGCCCTGAGTACAAATACCAGAACTGCCAAAAACAACAGCTAATCCAAGTATTTCGTTATTGAATTTTAGTTTCCATTTTTAAACAAAGAATCCAAGATCAAAAGTCATATTAAAAGTTTTGGTGAAATACAGTGCTTTCATGTCTATACACAAGGTCCATTGCATGGTCTTTGGCTAAATTTTTATGATATATTTAATTTATACTCATGGTTATTTTTGAGAAGAATATGATGTAAAAGAATAAAAATCAACATGAATTATTAATTTTCAAAAGTGAAGTTGATTACATAATAAGAGTATAAAGCAAAGTAACATTAATTCAGAAAGTTGTTTTTCAAGAAGATTCAATGAATATGATATTACATTCTTGAATTACCCTGAAATTTTGTATACAGCTGAACTTTCATTTACTTTACATATTTTAATAATATTTCAATCCAAATACATATATTTGGCCTACTAATATGTTAAATATATTATCATTTAAAATGCAATTCCCAGTGAAAGTTATCCAAGTGGGATTATAATTTCAATTTTTATAAATTATATTTTCTACAATAACCATAGCATAGTCAGAGTATCTACAAATGGCACAGGAATTACAGAGGCATATTTTAGTGAAACCTATTTCTATAAATCACTGTGATTAAAACATTATTTACATCACTTGTGCCTAACAATTCTGACATTAGCAATATTTAGGAAATTCTAAAATATATGCGTTATCAGAGATGTTTTATCTATGATTTGTATATGAGCATTCCAAAATGCATTTCTGAGTTGAATACTCATGATTAAATGTATATTATTATGAAATTTTATGTTCGCAACAACTAGCTCTACTTGAAAAACTCACTTAGTGTGCATCAGCAGCTAACAGAGCAAACGTTCCAGGTGAAATGGGCAACTAAAATGAGAAATCTAAATGACAGAATGAGAGGATTTGTGATAAATTAAAATTGAAAAGAATGCAATGTTTAAAAAGCTGACTAGTCAAGCAAACTGAGTCCTCCAATATAACAATAATAATTTTATATAAGAGGCCGTATGCATTTTAAATAGTTGTGTAAGGAATAATATTTATATTTGGAAATAAGGTAAGAGAAAATAAAATTTCACAAAGGGTAAAAAGTGCATGAAACTATATTTATTTTTATTTGTGAGATATAACTTTTGGATGCAGATGTTAATCATCCAGGAAATTCAAGTTAAAATGGCAATGAGATGTCACATCACACATTTTATAATGGCTACTATGAAAAAACTAGAGATGACAAGGTTTGGCAAGGATGTGGAGAAAAGTAAGCCATTGTAGGCAATTGGTGGGCACATAAATTGAAATGCATATTGTGGAAAACAGTATGTAGATTCCTAGAGAAAATATTTAAATAAATGATTCAACTTCAAATAAATGATTCAACTTCAGGCTATATGCATGAAGGAAACAAAATCATTCTCTCCAAGAGTTATCTGTACTTTCATGTTTTTTGCAGTATTATTCACAATAGCCAAATATAGAAACAACATGAGTAGGTAGACAGATAAGAATGGATAAGGACTGTGTGTGTGTGTGTGTGACATAGTTCACAAAGTCCCATCTTAATTTTAAGGACTTGTTCACCAGTGTGATGCAATTGAGAGAGAGGGTGGAAACTTTGAGACACGTGGCTTAGTGGGATGTTTTAGACCATTGTATTGATGCCCTCAATGGGAATTACATAAACCTGTCCATTCTTCTCTCCCATTTTGCTCTGTGGTTGCCCTGAGCCAAGCAGCTTCTTCTGCCACGCATTTCATCCACAGGCCCAAAAGTAACAGACTGTGCATGGAAAGTTCCAAGACCTTGGGCAAAAATAAACATTTCTACATTTTAACTTGATTGTGTCAGGTGTTTTGGTACAATAGCACAAGTTCGATCAACACAGTATATTAGTATAATAGAATAATATTCAGCCATATAAAAGGAAACTCTTTGCCATTTGCAATAATATGGGTAAAACTTAAGGATATTTTGTCAAGTTAAGTAATTTGGAGAGAAAAAGACACTGTATCCACTAAATGTGGAATCCAAGAAACCTAAAATTCACAGAAACAAACTGCAACAGTGCCAGGGCCTGCTCTGGGAAAGGGATGAAAAGTCACTCAATTGGTACATACATTCAGTTGTAAGAGGCAAACATTCTGAGGCTCTAACACAGCATTTTGAGTACAGTTAGTACTGCATTCATTGAAATTTGTTGAGTAGACTTAAATGTTCTAAACAAAAACAGCTAATTATGTAGTGTGATAAATGTGCTACCTTCATTATAGCAATCATTGAACAATGTTTATGTCAAATTATCCTGTCGTACACTTTATGTGTAAGTTATTTGTCATTTATACCTCAATGAAACTGAAAAAATTTTTAAAGTAAAATTTCCTAAATAAGCAGACCCTGTTTCTCCAGGCCAGAGTCTTTTTGCCTTGCTCTGAAACAACTCTTTTTCTTCACTCCTCACTGCCTTGTATAATTCATCACGTCTACATATCCCCTCAGGACACATAGAGTACATCATCAGAAGCACAAATTATTTACTTTTAATCCTCTTCTACTATCCTCTACAAAAAGAAATAATCTTCATTTAGAAATGCAGAATATGTACTTTCCATACAAGAATGAATATAGAATTCTTAAACCTGTTGACACCACCATGAAAAGGGGACTAAGGTAGAAAGAAGAAAAATAGAGGAGATGAACCAATTTGGATTATTATACATATGCACATAGAAATGTCACAATGAAACTCCCTGTATAACTATCTCAAATAAACAAAAATATCTTTTTTTCTTCAAAAACGGAGAACAGGAAGGCAAAACACATCCTGTTCGGACGGTTGGTACTATGGTAGCAGGGAGGATATAAGGGAAAAGTGATGGAAATATTACTGCACTCATGCATGAAAATAGAAAATAAAACCTGTTCAAACTATTACAGGAATGGGGGAAGGGGAATAAAGGAGAATGATGGGCGGGGTGAATTCAACTGTGATATAAGAACTTCTGTAAATGTCACAATGTACTCCCACTACAACAATAAAAGGATAAGAGAACTATAAAAATAAATAAAATATATCTTACAAATTAAAAATAAAGAAATAAACAATAGACCCAGACTAGGCATGGTGGCTCAAGCCAGTAGTACTGGCTACTCAGAAGGCAGAGATCAGGAGGATCATGAGGCCAGCTGGGACAAAATGCCCACAAGATCCCATCTCAACCAACGGCTTGGCATGGTGGCTCATGCCTGTCATCTCAGTTATATGGAGAAGCACAAATAGGAGGATCATGGTTCAAACCTTCCCAGGCATAAAGTGTGACCCCATCTCAATCTTGAACAATGCAAAAAGGGCTGGTGGATTGCCTCAAGTGGTAGAGCTCCTGCCTTAGCAAACTTGAGGTTCTGAGTTCAACTTCAGTATCCATAATAGTAATAATAATAGTAAGTAGACACAGATAATAGAGGTAATATCATTCAAAGGTTCACAAACCATCAAATTCTTTAACCTGAACTGAAATACATGTCAAATTTCTCACTGATTCAATAGTTACATCAAGATAGTGTTGGTCAATCAAACAGCGTAACCATGGAAGGGGTTGCTTTAGCTTCAAAACACCTCTCACAAGTGAGGCTAGAGGTTGTGGAAATTTTGTTTTCACTGTTGTTTGGTATGCTCCTTATGAATAAAAGTCTAAAATACATAAATAGCAATCTTCATGAAATTCAAATCTGTATCATATCATCATTGATGGTAGAAAGAAAATAACTTTACTTAACTATTCAAAAGCCTGTATTGTCACCAGTGCCTTTTTTTTTCCTAAGGACCAAACTGAAATACCAAACTTGTTTGTGCAAGGACAAGCCCTAGACCTTCTGCAATGTCAACAGAATGATGAAAATTTATTCTCTTTTGCTGATGGTAACTTTTGATGTCTCCTTTGTTTCACATTATTTCTACTTTCCTTTAAGTCTCAATATCAAACTACAACGATAGCTATTGGTAATTATTTTTTGTAAGATCTTCTTAAGTTTTTTTTAACTGTTTAATTGGAATAACATCACTAAATATAAAGTCACAGCCATCCATAAAGCAAACTAGACTTCTAAAGACTTTTACAAAATGTATTTCTTAGTGTGCTAGCACAATTTTATACATTATAAAATGTGTACTCATTGTAATTAACTTCTTTCCTATTAGAAAATTCCAAATCTATGTCATTGTGGATTGAGTCAGTGGGAAATCATGAACGCAGACTGAATACTCTCATCACTGAAAGTTTTCATGATTAAAGCAATCTGGAATCCCACTTTATGTTATAAACATAAAAATTAATTCTCAAGTACAGAAGATATCACTTCAAATATTTCCAGTCACCCATGAATGTCATTCTGATTACTTAATGAAAGTTAAGAGTATGAAATTTTTACTAATGAATAATATGTGAATGATATTCTACCATTGATGATGATAGCTATTTACATCTCCATAATAAGAGACAAACTCTCGGTGTGAGAGAATGTGTTTAGAAACTTTTAGGCGGAAAAATAAACTGCAGTGTTTCTGAAGTGAGGAATGTTTCTATCAGAATTTAAATAAAGCTCACTTTAATCTCTAAAGTATTAACCAAAAGTGAAGGCAACCTCAAGAACATAAATAATAGAAAATCAGAAAATGTTATCCTGATAAAGTCTTTTCAAGTTTTTACTGCAATTAAAGTTGGCCTTTAAACATTCAGATTTTTTCATTAGATCAAGGGCGAACACAACAAGGGGATTGGACTTTGAGCACATGATAAAAGAGAGAGCACACAAGGGAGGGGTGAGGATAGGTAAGACACCTAAAAAACTAGCTAGCATTTGTTGCCCTTAACACAGAGAAACTAAAGTAGATACCTTAAAAACAACTGAGGCCAATAGGAAAAGGGGACCAAGAGCTAGAGAAAAGGTTAGATCAAAAAGAATTAACCTAGAAGGTAATACACAGGCACAGGAAATTAATGTGAGTCAACTCACATTAATGTATAGCTACTATACATTATGTATTAATGTATAATATAGCTATTATGTATTAATGTATAGCTATTATGTAATTATGTATTAATGTATAATATAGCTAATTAATTACATTATAATTATTAATTATAATTAATAATTAATGTATGTTATAGCTATTAATTACATATATATGTAATGTATATATACATAATGTATTAGTGTATTAATGTATAATATAGCTATTATGTATTAATGTATAGCTAAAACCCTTGTTCCTTTCTATTATTGCTTATACTCTCTCTACAACAAAATTAGAAATAAGGACAAAATAGTTTCTGCTGGGTATTGAGGGGGTGGGGGGGAGAGGAAGGGGGCTGAGTGGGTGGTAAGGGAGGGGGTGGGGGCAAGGGGGAGAAATGACCCAAGACTTGTATGCACATATGAATAATAAAATTAAAAAAAATTCAGATTTTTCTCAACTAATTGAAATGTGTCCAGATTTCATAATAAAAAATAGATAACTTCTTCCTCTCACTTACTGCGATGTTTTTATAATTCTGTTAAAATGTTTTATTTTAATCATAATAAGAACTCTGCAAACATATGAATTATTCACTTTTTAAAATATTTTTCATATATATTTTATAAATTTGAATGTTAATATAAACAAATTTTTGATTAATTTAAAAAATATTGAATAGTGATGTGATAATATGGATATATTTCAAGAGATAATTAGGATATTTGTTGCAAAAAATCCACTTTTCATATATGAAATATTGCATTTATAACATTTACGTATGTATTTGTCACCATTAATAACAGTTTTATAGTGAGTGAAATTCCAAAAAGTATTATAAAGAAAATATTTGACAAGGTATTATGTCTTGTTATGTTTAAATACATGAAAACTCAAATTTCATATTGCATTTGTGAAAATATGGGAGCTCTTACCTATCAAAGTGTCTTTTATTAAGTCAATAAGATACACTTCATTAGTTAATATGGCTCATCCATATAGCATTCTACTCCCTGAATACTGACTGCCTGTCCTCCATTTACATTCAGATGATAAGATGTACCAGCATTTCATATATCCTTTCTTTTCAGCATGTCATATTTCAATAAATAAAGGCAAGTATGTTGATGGCTACTCTAACTCAACACCCACCAAATACGTGAAACTAGTCTTGCTATGTTCAAATTTTCTTTGTTTATTTAAAGAAACAAAACAATACAGATAAATTCCTTCTCCCCATGTACTCAGCAATTCCCTTTTCATTTATTCCTAGAGATCTTCCATGTATATTTACTGTATATGCTTTTTTGCACTCATATTTATACAGGCACATAAACACTAATATGGCTTTATTGTTTTGTTTTGAAATTGCATGTAAGCAATATTACATTGAATCTTGAATCTGTAATTTTTGCATCTTGCTTTGTTGAGAGTTACTGATGCTGATACTCATAGACCTAGTTCAAATGCATTGTTATGTTTTGTCCTAACCCATTGTGTAAGAAAACCAATGTATTTCATTATTCATGGGTGATACGATTTTTACTCCTTGTTAATATTACAGTGTTATACCACACACTTACTATTACACATGCTTATAGATTTGTATACAATTGGAATTGATGGATTGTAATAGCCTAGGCTCTTCTTCAACTTCACTAGACATTGCCATGTAGCGTTCCAAAGTGATTGAACAATGCACGTTCCAGTCATGTGACAATTCTGGAGTGTTTTCTGAACATCTATAGGTGAGAGTCATTCAGGTTTATTACACTGAGTGACTTGTTTATATTATTTGTCCATATCCTTGTGGGCATGTTTGTTTTTCTTATTGCTATTTGGAATTGTTAGGTTCAGATTTGTACTTCTTTGTCATTTACATGTGTTGTAAATATGTTCTTCCAAATTCTGCTTTGTTTTATCACTTTTTACTTGAATTCTAAGTGTTACTGTCTAGATTTATTTATTACATCTGTATATATTTATCATGCTGAAACTATTTTTTTATTTTTAACAATTATAAAATCTGCAAACAGTCCTTATTATAAGTTTTAAGCATGACACTTTGACCACAATAGGTTTCAACCTCAAGTCTAATGCCAGCTATGTCTCATGCTTTCTAAACATTCTTCTGCATCTTCCTTTAATGACTGCCTTTCCTTTATGTTATGTAATGCCTGAGATCCAACTTTGTAATGAACTTCTTGTATATACCCTCAACAATCTTACTGGGTGCTTTCTACCTTAACTAGCATGGGCAAAATGTAACCATAGTTTAAAAATCTAACTTTGTACCTCAATGTAGCTACAGAAAAAGGCAAAACCAAGCTAAGTAATCTCACTTAAGTTTCTGACAGTCTGAAGTTGTTCCTCCGTGAGAATTGGTTTCTTAATATTTGCTGATTTTATAGATATGCTTATATTACTAATTACAATTTAACTCCAGTATATTCACAGAATAGATTTTCAGAATTATTTGCTTATAATTATTTGGATTTTATAGTCCAGAATACAATCTAGAGTGGAAAGTGTTCTGTATTCAGTTGAGAAGAACCTGCTTCATACAATTGTTGAGTGCAATATTTCATAAAATGTCAGTTAAAAAGTGATATTTGATGTTTTTCAATTATCCTATATACTTACTGATTTTTCTCTCTACATGTTCTAATAATTATTTGAGAATAGTCTTATTGAATAATCTGTTATTTCAGGTTTATAAAGTCATTCTTTATATATTTTTTATTTCTGTTACTTGGTACATAAATTTTAAGATTAGGCTTTCCTTGTGATATTTCCATCTATATACATATGTACTATACCCCCCAAGTGGTTCATCTGCTGTGCATATCACAAGGAAACTCCCTGTGTAGATACTTTTATTTCAAACAAGCAAAATATCATTTTTTCTTCTAAAAATTGGAGAACAGAAGGGTAGAACAGGTCGTTTGGGAGAGGAGGGGTTAGTATCTATAAGAAGAGGGAGTTGGCAAGGAAAGGCGGTAGAAGGGTGAATACAGTGCAAAAAATATGTACACATGAATGTAAACACAAAATCGATATCTCTTGAAAGTATTCCAGGAATGGGTGGAGGGGCATAAAGGAGAATGAGAGAGGGATGAATCCAAGTATAATATATTTGATACATTGTAAGATCTTTTGTAAATGCCATAATGTACCCCACCCAGCAAACAATAAATAAAAAAAGAAAGATTGCGTTTTCTTGGTGAATTTACTAACTTTTATTATCTTCTTTATCTGTTATTGTTGTTTGTTTGGAACTCTACTTTGACAGATTAACATATTTAATCTTCAGATTTAGCATGATGAATCTGTTTGCACCTTCATACTTTTATGCATCATTAGAGTTAAAGTAGATATCTTATAATCAGCATGTAGTTGGTGCTTGCTTTTAATTTCAGTATGACAATTTCAGGCACTTAATTACTGTTTATGACCTTTACATGTAGTGTAAAATTATTGATATGATTTTGTTTAAACCTACCAACTTTGTCTGATTTGTTTTTGTTCACTTTTCTCTTTTTTACTTTTTAGGATTAATTCGCATGTTATGATTTTGTTTTACTTCCAATATTGACTTCTTATTAGCAAGTATTTTTTGTATTATTTTAAAAGTTCCTATTAATATTTAGAGTACACATCTGAACTTTCCCCATCACATTCAAATGATTGCATGATACTAAACATAGAATAATATCTTCACATGAGAATAATTCTATTTAAATCTTCTCAGTGTTTGTTTCTGTTAGCATACATCTTATTCCAATAGATGATATAAACCCCACAATGCTTTATTTTTATCTTTCATGTAAACAGTGAATTATGTTTTATAATATACATTTATATGTAATCATGGAGTTACTATTTTTGTGCTCTTTATTTCCTTGTGTAGTTCCTAATGTCCATGTGGTAGAACTTCCTTTAAAAATCTCTATTTTGAAGAGCTTTCATGCAGCTTGGCTTGTGATGAACTACTTTAGCTCTGTAGGTGTGAAAAAAGACTTTATTTCATCTTCAATTTTTTTAAAATTTTATTTTATCGTTTTAGTTGTACTTATGTGTATCCCCCTCCCCCACCTCCAGGGAGAACCTGTTCCGCCCTTTTGTTCTCTGATTTTGTTGAAGAAAAAACATAAAAGATAACAAGAAAAACATAGCAGTTTTGCTACTTGGAGATAAGGATAACTATACAGAGAGATTCTTTGTGTTGTTTCCATGCATATGTGTATTACAACCCAAACTAGTTCATGTCTACCAGACCTCTTCACTACTTCCTACTCCTCTTCCCATAGTGGCCTCTGCCAGCTACTATGTTTGTAACTATACAGTGAGCACATCAACCACATTAAAGTTTTAGGTTGCCTTCCCTTTCCAATCCCTCCTGTGCACTGTCTCCCCTTAGTGTTCCACCCATATCTGATAATATTACTGCATGTGTTTTAGGTCTATAATCTGCACATGAGGGAGAACATGCAGTTTTTGGCCTTCTGAGCCTGACTAACTTCACTTAAGATTATGTTTGCCAATTCCACTCATTTACCTGAAAATGACAAAATTTCATTTGTCTTTATGGCTGAGTAAAATTCCTTTGTGAATAAATACAGTTTCTTAATCCATTTGTCAATAGTGGGGCATCTTGGCTGTTTCCATAGCTTAGCTATTGTGAATAGTGTTGCAGGTGCCTGTATAATAAACTGAGTCATATTCCTTCTGGTATATCCCTAGGAGAGGTATTGCTGGATCATATGGCAGATCTATGTTTAGTTTTTAAGAAGCTTCCATACTGTTTTCCTTAGTGGTTGTACTAGCTACATTCCCATTAGCAGTGTATGAGAGTTATTTTTCCCCACATCCTCACCAACATTTGTTGTTGGTGGTATTCTTGATGGTAGCTTTCTAACAGGACAGAAGTGGAATCTTAGTGTGGTTTTGATTTGCATTTCCTTTATGGCCAAGGATGGTGAGCATTTTTTCATGTGTTTTTAGCCATTTGGACTTTTTCCTTTGAAAAATTCTGTTTAGTTCAGTTGCCCATTTCTTTATTGGGTCATTGGTTTGGGGGAGTTTAGTTTTTTGAGCTCCCTGTATATTCTGGTTATCAGTCCCTTGTTTGATATGTAGCTAGCCAAGATTTTCTCCCATTCTGTGGCTGGCCTCTTCAATTTAGAGACCATTTCTTTTATTGTGTAGAAGATTTTTAATTTCATGGAGACCCATTTATCCATTCTTTCTCTTAGTTGCTTAGTCTTTTGAGTCCTACTGAGGAAGTCCTTGTCTATGTCTATTGTTTCCAGTGTATTACCTACTCTTTCAAAGACTATGAATAGCTGTCAAGGCAATACTGAGCAAAAAGAGAAATGCTGGAAGTATCACAATACCTGACTTCAAACTATGTTACAGAGCCATAGCAATAAAAACAGTATGGTACTGGCACAAAAAGAGATATGTAGACCAGTGGAACAAGATAGAGGACCTGGATATGAATCCACACAACTACCCTTACCTAACTTTCGACAAAGGTGCCAAAAACATATGATGGAGAAAAGACAGCCTCTTCAACAATTGTTGCTGGAAAAAGTGGTTATATTCTTGCAGAAAACTGAAACTAGACCCATGCCTGTCACCCTGTATTAGTATCATTTCAAAGTGGATTAAGACCATAGTGTCATCCTTTTTGTTTTGTTTTGTTTTTTTGGTAGGACTGGGGTTTGAATTCAGAGCTCAACTCTTGCAAAGAAGGCACTCCACTGCTTGAACCAAACAACCATCCCTCTAAAAAACATTTTAGTTTATTAAAATATTGTATGGTGACTTTTTCTTTTTACCTTATTACTTTAAATATGCTGTGCTATTGTCTTCTTTCTTGCAATGGAAAATTTTAGCCATTGTACCTTTAATTATTTTTCCCTATTCCTCCAACTTTAGGGAACTCTGATTACCTACATTTTTGATTCCTTGAAATTGTTTCATACTTCACTGATGCTCTTTATTCAGTCTTTTTCTCTGTGTTTCTTTTGGTCACATTTCTTTTTTAAATGTTTTTCCAGTTTTATTAGGATATTTTCCTTGTATAAGGGGGATTCATTGTGACAATTCTGAATAGCTTTACACTGTACATTGGTTTGATAACCCCTAACATCTCCCCTGCTTGACACCTTCCCAGTGCCACTTAAAGCAATTACAAAGGGTTTTATTGTTCTATTTCACATATGTATATGAAGCCCATCAACCATATTTTCGCACCTTCATCTCCTTCATTCATTCTCCCCGTCACACAAGTACTCCCCCAGCACTGTCCCTATTTTACAGTCCTGTTTTTCATTAATTCCAAAGTCAATGCTCGAAAGGGTTTCTTGAAGTATCCCTACTGTGAGTACACTTTACTTTGGTCAGTTCAACCCCTTCCGTTACTCTCCTTTCCCTCTACCATCCATTATTCAACAACTTTCAATACCTAACATTATATCCTCTACCTGCACAGATATATTTTGATATTGTTTACTATCTATCATTCTCTTTTCCTTTCTCTCCTCCTCTAAATTCCATAGAGTATTTCCACTATTACAAACATGTTATACATATAAGTTTGTATATGATCATGTTTGTTTTTATGTACACATTTATCCTTTGATTCTGTCTTCCACATATGAGAGCAAATATACAGTCTTGATCTTTCTGAGCCTGGCTTACTTCATTTAACATGAGGTCATCCAATTTCATCCATTTACCTTCAAAACACATGGTTTCATTACTCCTTTTTGCTGAATAAAACTCCATTGTATAAATAGATAGAGATAGATAGATAGATAGATAGATGATAGATATAGATATCACATTTTCTTAATTCATTTATCAGTTGTAGGGTAACTGAGTTGTTTCCATAGCTTAGGTATTGTGAACAAGGCTGTGATAAACATCAGTGTGCAAGTGTCTCTATTGCATCCTGACTTACATTCCTTTATATGTCCAGGAGTGGTATCACGGGATCATATCATACTAAACAGGGAAAAACTGAAACCATTTCCTTTCAAGTCAGGAATGAGACAAGGGTGTCTACTCTTTCCACTCTTATTCAACATAGCTCTGGAATTCTTAGTCAGATAAATAAGATAGGAAGAAAAAATAAAAGGAATTCAAATAAGAAAGAATGGAGTAAAACTATACCTGTTTGCAAATAACATAATCTTATCATTACATGACCTGGGAAACTCCACCAAAAAACTCCAAGACATCATAAACAACTTTAGCCAAGTCGTAGGATACAAAAGCAATTTAAAAAAAATCAGTAGCCTTTCTACATACCAACAATGAAGAGAGCAAGAAAGAATATAGGAAAACAATTTCATTTAGGATAGCTTAAAAAATAAATAAAATACCTTCGAATAATCACATTTCTTTATTATGCTTCCATAAGACAAATAAGTCTTTGCATGTGAAGTTTCTCTTGTAACATTTATCACTCATCTCAGACATTGAAGTTTTCATGTCTGGAAGTTCAACAAGGACTTCTGTGATTTTCTTCATTTTTTTTTTTTTTTTTTTTTGGTGGCACTGAGGTTTGAACTCAAGGTATCAGGCTTGCAAGGCAGGTGTTCTTACTGCTTAAGCCTCTCCACCAATGCTATATCTCACCCTTATATGTTCATGTTGATCTAGTTTCTTAATGGAATATTAAATTCCATATCTATGAATTTAATTACATGTGTAATTTCTGAGTGAATTGATCAATTTTTCTCCTTTCTACAGATTATATTTTCCTTCTTCTTTTGCCTGACATATGCCAAACACTGAGTTTGATATTGTGTGTTCTGCATATGTTTACATTCACTTAAAGTTTCCTGAATTTAGTGTGTAAATTACTTTAAAACTTTTCATTAAGTTAGTGCTTCCCTATGAGCATTTTCAGATGGAATCAAATAAGCACTTAACATGGATGTTTTTGTCCACTACAGACAGATGCAAGACTCTTAATAATCTATCCAATGTATCACTAAATGTGGAGATCTCCCCTCTGCCTAATGAGAATAGACATTATTACAAGCCTTGTTTGGGTGTTCCTATTGATCATTTAAGGTACTACTTTAATGTCATGCCTTTCAGAGGAGAGGAGTCTTATGGAAACACTGATATTTAACCTTTGTATATAAAATGCATTGCTATTCCTTTCCTTTTCTATTTTTGAACTTTTCCTAGGAAAAATGATCAGATTCTGATTTATCCTGTTTCCAGTTTTTCATTTTTAATTTTTAAAAATATTTCAATTCTTAATTCTATATGATTTTTTTCAATTCTATATTCTAATTTACTATTTTTTGTACTGGCAACACCCTATCCCTGCTGTGCATTTAAAAAATTCAAATAATTAGATGGATACCAGTGGCTCATGCCTATAATCCTGACTACTCAGAAGGCTGACATCAGGAAGATTGTGGTTTGAAGTTACCTTCTGGCAAATACTTTGAGAGAATGTATCTTGAAAATTCCCATCCCAGGTTCATGTTATTACTGTTAAATATATATGTAGAGTAGCAGTTCACTTTTTCCAATTGTAAAATGCAGAAACATCCCTGTAGAAAGCTCAATTCTCAATGGAATCAGTTCCAGAAATGTGTTATAAGAACAGCCACAATAATAGTTCCATATTTGTACCAAGCCATCCTCTAACTCTAAGGCACTTCTAAGTGTTTACATTTGATCTGTTCCCAACTCGGTGTGGTAGGTACTATCTTATTTTGCACAATTAGAAGCTATAAGTGTGTTACTTATAGTCCAAATAACCCTATTTCTTTCTGTAAGAATACACTTTTAAATGTTATAATGAATAAAAAAAAAGAGAGAAAGAGAAAACCTATCACAAGAAGAATGACTCAGCCAGTCCTTCTTCGAGTGCTTCAAATGGTAAGAGCATCTGCCTATCAAGCATGAGACCCCAAGTTTAAAACCCAGTACCGCCACAAAAATGAATAAATAAATTCAAATACTATATTTTTCACTTGCCATAAGTTTGATTGGTTCACTTTCGAATTCCCATTAATTCATTTGATTTGATCATGTTTTTTTCCAAATAGTGATTATATAGTTGCCTTATGCAAGGACAACTATCATCTTTGCAGACCACGCTACTCCACCTTCATGGTGACAGGACATGTTTTAGATAGCATTTTTAGAGCAGGTGATATTTGTCGACTATCTCTATATCATTGTTCCTCTATAGTCTCAGAATTCAATAGCCGTAGGCTACTTACTCAGAGATACAAACACATCCTGGCCTCAAGCTTTGAGATTATCTCCGGTCCCAAATCCAGCACAGAGCCCCTCTGTGCTACTTTACAAATCTACAGTCAAACCACCACCACCACCAAATCACAGCTGTGACAATACTCAGTCCCTATCACCATTTCACTCTTTTTAAAATCTAATCTACAAAGATACTGTTTCTGAATGTGGTTTTTGAACAATAGTTATATCGAAGTACACCTCATTTTTATAATATCTTCAGTAAAGTTTTTGTCATAATGAAACCAATATATCAATTAGTAATTCTATTAACAACACTGATTCATTATAAATAGAGACAAAAAACAGCAGTAAAAAAATCCCTGAGAGAAATTAACAACAAAGTTGACTCTCCGGCTTCTCCTTGACTGTTTAAGATGATTCATTTTGTAAACTGGGAACAAACATTAATAGTTTTTCTTAATTGAAATGACATGACTTCGAAAAATCATTTTTTTCAAAAAGAAAACCATGAAGAAGGTCAGCTGTTTATAGTGTGAAGCACAGAAATTAGTCCAAACTATCTTAGTTATTTATAGATACCTACTTCCAAATAATTAGTTACAAAAGTGCTTCAAACTTCTAACTTCGAAAGTGTGTATTCAATTAACCATTGCCTTGAAGGCTTTTTTGCTTGTATCTCTTAGAGTAGAGGTCAAACAGAAGGGTTAATTGGGCATTTCAAAGTAAAATTTTAGGAAAAAATAAAATATTTCCCTCTAAATCCTGATTTTTTTAATGGATACCTGGTAATTTGAAATTCCACCAATTACTTGAAATAAAGCAGTTTTATACAGCTTGAAAATACGGGACACTGAAAGATATGTTAGTTAAACTATATCCCTAAATGTTCAGCCTCAATTTTGCAGAACTTTTTAAACAAATTTTAAAATGGAAATATACATGGTCTTAAGAACCACAGAATACTTGTTATTTAACCTTACCAAAAGGATAATCTCAACCCCAAGCACAGAGTTATCCAGATTTTTATATGCATTTCAGCTGTAGGCCACTATTTAAAAGATAACTTATGGATGCCCTAAGACTACTATTATCTTGAATAATTTATTACCGCCAACATCCTGTATCCCATCAAATTCTACTATAAAAATTACTTTTTATAAAGAAGGTAGTGACATTAGCTTTCTTCCTATCATTTTGTCACTTCCAAAGTCTCTCAGACAGAGAGATTAAATTAGCCAAATTGAAAAAGGATGAGAGAGCATCCTCACTCTGTGTTCCTTTGTTCTTTATTGTACAGTATTTCCCCTATGAAAAGAATTTCTGTAGAACAGTCCCTTTTTTATAATCCTACCATTTGCTGATATGATGACCTTTAGAGAGCAAGTTATCTAAATTTCTGGAGATTGTGCTCAAGAAGTAACACCTTCAAAGACAAGAAAATCACACACAACAAAAAGTCATGTGTGGGTGTATGTGTGCACACATACATTCAAATGTGTTTTACTAATTACATAAGTGGCTTCAGGGAGGGCACACCTCACAGGGCCCTGGCTTCCATCCCCAACACTAAAAATTTTTTTAAATTACTTGCAATTTTATGGCACAGTTTTTTCAGCATTCAGTGATGATTCAGTGCAACCTGTCGACCTCCAGGCCTAGGAAAATGGTTCTTAAAATCTCTTCCCCTTTGCCCTCAAAACAAACCTTTACTATGATCAAATACTTTGACCTTTCATTTCTTATGCCTCTACCTTTGTTGTCAATATACTCTGATTTGGAGTTCCAGGAGACATTGAGCAAATACTGAACTTAGGTAAGGTAATGTTTTTCTCTGAATGAAGGAAATGTTATTCTTAGTTTTCCTCAGAATTGTTGAAGGTCCATTATTTTATCCACATTTGTGTTCTAATTTGTGACACCAAGGGTATTTAGAAATTATTCAAGTATTCTGATCAATTGAGTTTGTCCACTGAGGAAAATTTTATAATTATTAAAAATCAAATTTCTCTCCTATTTTTATAAATTACATTGCAAAAGTTATACTAGGAGATATTGATAAATGTGTGTTTCATAGTAATTCTTTCACTTAGTCATGTAATCTTATATTACTAATTATACTATGCTTTATTCATGTACTCACCTCTTTTAGGTTCTTCCTTGGTTTTTATTCTGTGAAGCATTTTTGCATGCTTCTGCCCCCTTATGTGGCCTGCTGGATTCCTACTTGTGATTGGGATTGCTCAAATAATTTACAAGAAGTGCAAAGTCAGTTCTTTTTTTTGTTTGTTTGTTTTTTTGATGGTACTGGGACTGAACTCAGGGCCCTAAATTTGCTAGGCACTTTGAGCTAGCAGTCAGTTCTTGATCATGGTAATTAGAGAAATATTAAAGGCTAAAATTATAAGTAGAGTAGCTTTATTTTTATACAGCATTTAATAAATTCAATTCATTTAATTAACTTTTTCTAAATTTTATTCTATGATAGAATATGTCAAATTTCAGTAGACACTCATCAAGTAGAGATAGGGTGCTAGATAGATGAATCATAGTAGGTTCTGGTTAGATGATTTTTTATCTCACACTTGAACAAGATGAGGGAGTGACCAGTGCAATAAGCCATGAAGAATCTGGCAGAAGATGGAACAAGCCTGTAAGGAAGGGTTATATGTTGCATACTTGAGAAACAGCAAGAAGCAGAGAAGACCACACATCTTGGGCAATATGAATGAGAGAAAAATAGTAAGATATCAAGTCTAAGGGAATGAGTGAGTTGTGTATCTTATGCAGAAGTATTCATGGGACTTTGGCTTTTTCTCTGCATGAAAGCAGGAATTATCAGAGGACACCTATTTTTTTTAAAAATTTCATCTGAGTTGTTTTTCCTGAGGGATTACTGTAACATCACATTTGAGAGAGCACAATTAGCCCTCTGTATCTGCATGGTCAGCATCAGTGATCTCAAACAACTTTGGATAGAAAATACACAGGGGCAAGGAAAAAATTGTCACATGGTTTCTAACATGTAGTATGTAGGCTGGTTATAGATGCATCTGTATGGAAGAGTTGCAAACTTTTTTGTCATTAATCACAAAATAATAGAGTAAATAACAACTATACCATACTCACATTGCATTCTGTATTTTAAGAAACCTAGAAATGATTCAAAGAATACAGGAGAATGTGTGTAGTTGTATGCAAATTCTCCACCATTTTTTATAAGGCATTGTGAGCATCTGTGGACTTTGGTATCCAGAGGGTCCTGGAAAGTACCCCTTAGGAATCCTAAGGAAGGATGCAATAGTGCTAAGAGGAATTGAGGAGGAGGGAGTTGATAGCTCTTGTTAAGAGCTTGATGCCTTTCCAATCTTCAGGGATGCAATAAGTATGTTGGATATGACATTTACCTCAGGAGTCTCAGAGTGCATGTTCATAGGGCCCAAGTTATATGAGGAAGAGAAAAATTAGGTGGATACACTAAACGAGAGATAATAAGGATTCTAAGTACAGGAATTCTCGTCTTCTGAAAGACTGGGTAATTTGTCATTCAGAGGACAATAGAGTCTATCCAATATTGTCAGTTTCATGTGTCTACATCTCACAATCACTGAATCTCCAGGAGTACTGCTGGCCTTGGTATATCCAAACGCAGAAGCAGGAAACTCGTACTCGTACCTTTTAATGACTGGCCTATACTTCCTACTGGCACTAGTCTAACCAGAAACCTGTTATCAACGAGTTGGAAACCTGATTCTCCAGCTTCCAGGCTTATAAATGACAGAGGTAAGCAGAGAAGAATGGCAGTAGTACTGGTGCTGCAACCATCAGTTTCTCACTCAAAATTCCCAATTTCATAATTTGTGGCTAGAACCTTCCCAGGGAATCTCTAAGTGTCTTCTCTCAACCTCAAAATAAATTGTCTGAAATAATATTATAATTCAGTAAGGCTTCTTCATGATAGAGAGAAACACGATACAATATTAAAGGTTTACAGAGGCAAATTTGAAAAGTGATTACCAGCCAGGTGTGGTGGCACACACCTGCAGTCCTAGTGCCAAAGAGACAGAGACAGGAGGATTGTAAATTTGAGGTTCACCTGGACTATACAATAAGCTTGAGTCCATAGATTATGTAGTAAGACCCTGCCCCAGACTAAAAGTTAATATCAAAAATTCAGCTACAAATACCTACATCAAAATGCTCTTACTTCTCTCATCATTCTAAAAGTTCTACATTGTCACATAGTCAGAGCTCTTCCTTGTCATAAGCAACATATGAGCTATGCCCAGAGTTGAGATATGTTTAAGAAAAGTAACTCAAAGCAAAATATATACACTCTTTGTAATTTATTCCCAAATTGTTTATTGTAAACCTATTTGTCTTTCTTTGAACTACAAGTAAATCTCTATAACTGGCTATAGAGCAGTTCATTTGATAAATTTTATTCTTGCATTGGCCATTATATATTAGAGACTGGTAAATTAAGGCTAGTGTGCCAAAGGCATCCAACCCTTGTTTTTGCAAATAAAATGTTATTGGAACACAGTCACACATGATTATTTACTCATTGTCTCTGGTAGAATTCAAAATAGAATAGCAGTTGAATAGTTGCAGTATATAACTTGGGGTCCAGATTCAGATAAACCTAAAATATTTATTACCCACTTTTTAGAGAAAAAGTTCATTGTTCTCTGCTATATAGGAAAAGTTACTCTGTATTTCATAGTAGGTAACCATTTTTTTAACATAGATTACAACAGGATTTATTCTATTTTGCTCAATCTTCTCTTTTATCACTTATACTTACCTTTCTCCAAATCTAAATATGTTGTTACAAGATTAAATTAAATTTTTAATGCTTGTCCTTATCATGTTTGAAGCTTAGATTCTTGAATAAATGAAGTATTATAACAGACAGCTGAATTATCACCTTGTCTCCAACCTTACTATCATTCTAACTCAAACCAAATGCCAAAAACAGGTGAAGATTCATAATTTTTTATGTAGCTCTTTGCTCAAAATCATCTAAATTTCTCCAATTGTCCAATTAAGATTAACTTCTCTCTCTTTATCTCTGTCCTTTCCTCCCTTTCAAATTTCGATTGAAGTCTTAAACAGACCATCCTCAATAGTCATGTACAGAATGCTATTCATCACTCAGGAAAGTCAAGAACATCACATTAAAATGCTATCCAAATGCTATATACCTAATAGAACAGTGATTCTAACAATATATTATCATTTCTGGTAATTATAGTATTTTTTTTCAGGCACAATTTCCTGAGACACAGAAAGGTTAAAATTTATTTTTTGTAAAAGAAATTAAGATCATATTCTTCATCAGTAGTATTCTATATATAAAGTGATATCAGTAAAAGTCCACCTTAGTGATAAAATTATTTTTCATGCCTAAAAAATGACTGATGGGTATTCAGTGTTACAAACAGTATTACTACGTGAGAATTGACTTAATTATTATACGTTGGTTATGTATAAAGTGAACACTGAACTGGGGAAATTTTAGGTCTAATCTTTAAACCATCTAAAATTATTATTGCAGTGTAAAAGAATCTCTGTTCTGCTTCTGAATTTAGATAACATTTCTCCAAGGTCCAAGGAGAATACTTTTGCCAAGACTCTGTACCTTTCCTAAGGGTTTTTTCCATTTTATTTTTTCTCTTTTTTTTTTTTTTCCTTTTGCAGAGGTCATTGGAAAAGCTTTATCCTTGAAAGGTAAGCTAAGTTAATAGATTGCCTTTGAAGTTGCAAGTGCTGTCTAGCGTTTCAGATGTAGGTGATTATTACTGCAGTGGTATTAGACATTGCGCTTATAAAAATTTTAATCTATATTGTAGAGAAATAAAAAATAAATATTATAGACGGAATTACTTTTTGGTTATGGTTATTTGGATACTGCTGAGTGATGAAATTAGTTCCTTGCACAGTTAATTTTATTCTCTAGATTCAGTTTGATAAAATAATAATTATAATTCTAAAAATTTAGGTATAGGAACTGAAAAGTATGAATCATTATTCTTTTTATGGTTTAATGGAAAGTGTAAAACATACATGCACAAACTCTTGGACAGCTTCAGGAACCATTAGAAAGTTAGATCAAATATTACTATTTATTGAAGATTAATGTAAATAATTTTCTTTAGAATTCAAAGGTTACTAAATAAAAATTAATCACATTTCAATAAATATGAGTATTGTGATTTAGTGCTTAAGTTTCCTCTTTTTCTTTCTTTCTCTGTCTCTTCCATATATCTCTTTTTTATCTTATATATTTACAAAATGCAGAGGTTAAGAAATTTGTGCAGAGTTAGCAAAATTCAAAGTAAAAGATACAAAAATAAGCAAGACCTTGAAATTCCAAAAAGACCATTGGTCATTAAGATATTGTTCATATTCAAAAAGTAAGAAACACAGATAGATAGTTAAAAGCCATTCTGATATAAGGAAAGCATAGTTGCTGGGTTACAGCTGGTCCCCCTTTTGTTTTACTCAGAAATGTATGCAGGATCACTTAGACAGTGAAGGAAATCCAGAAGTCTGCCCAGACAGAGGTGATATCTTAGGCAGCTACCAACACCAAAAGTATCTAAATGTCAAGCAATTTTCTTAGGTTTCATTTTGCATCTCTATTGGCCTCGAAGACAGGCTTGACAGTGACAGATAATAAGTAATGCCAATGACAGTAGGAGCATTCTCTCCATACCTTTGCTGACCTGCTTTAATTCTGTTCACTCTGATTTCCATGATATATCACAATCAGCTTCTGCTGGTTTGTCATTGATTCACTGAGACACCTCATTTATTTCTAAATTCTGTTCTATGAATAGAGTTATTTTCTAATGTTGATAAATATCAGTCAATAAAACTGAAAAATGCATGTACTGAGGAATGTTTCCTCTATTGTGGTAACATAATTGTTACTCTTTAATTTAGTAGCTTTTAGAACAATATTTATTATTATAGCATGATAATTTTGCAACTTTTCTCTAAGAATTGGACATCATTTGTAATTGTACATTTAGGTAAAATGATTTCCATTAAGTAATAGTGTATTATTTTTCAACACAGTGGTTCTGAATGATTCATCAGTGATAGTCAATAGAGTGTTATTGTTAGTGAGTTAATAATCACAAATAATTTTATAGTCAAAATTTTTTATTCAGTTTTAGGCATTCAAAAAGTGAACATTGTCTCTACATCATTTTGAGATCAATTTAATTAAAAGAAGAGAACTCAAAAATTATAAAAGAGAAATAGCATTTCTTTCTTCATTCTATTTTTCAACTTATAAACTCTTTAAGTGAAACTAAGTATCCATAAACACTAGGGAGACTTGACCTTTCTGTGACAAGTATAGAATAAGTGGATAAACCTCAGGGGGTACATTTGAAAGGAAATATCCTAAAAATAATTAAGTACATTTTTCAGGCTACTGAAAATGCCTGTGTGGGGTATAGTTTTAGTCAAAACTCATTTTTTAATCAAAAAGTTCAGGAGAAAGAATATTTTGCCAGTTTTTCAGTAGAAATAACCTTCAGAATCCTTTGTTTAGAAGTATTTCCCTGAGTTGCAGAGAAAATGTGCAATAATAAGGTGATTATTATCCTTATGCCCATTTTTCACATTTAACATACTCTGTAAGTGATTCCATACCAAACTAAGTAGAGTTCTCCTGTAGCTAAATTTGTACTTTCACCTTTGCTCAAACAAGAATGGAGAATTTAAATTAATGGAATGGCAAGTTATGTATAGATAAAAGGAAAGGGTGAAAACTAGGGCATCCTGGATTTCTTAGTTCAAATCCCATCGGGTCCCTTCTTTTGCCATGGTACAAAATTTGGCCTTCACATGACCAAGTATAATACTGGTTCAAATATAAATGAAATTTAATTTTACAAAAGAATGCTAAGCTAAGCTCTTGAGTGTATGAATTATAAAGATGCCCTTATGACCATGAAGATAGCACAAAAGGTGATTTGGAGAATAAATAGTTACATGTGACATACTTTGTTCATCCTATATACTATTTGCTTGTGACATTCAATGTCAAGATATTCTTTACAGGATGTTCAAAGTACAGTTGTAAATATGTGCTATATCTTTTTAATCTTTGTTTTTATTCCATTATACCTAGTAAAGTTGTGAATTCACCAGGGATTTGGGTCAGGTTTAACACATGCCCTTGAAAAATTTTAGTAAACAATGGATACATCCAAGTCCATGATACTCAGATGGTTCATCAAAACCTGAATGAATAGAAGATGATTATAGTATGACCTATGGTTCAAAAATGCAGTGAAAGAAATTAACAGAGAAAAATGTAATTCAAGTGATAGCCGTCCAGTACTAAATCTTCAGTGTGGTGTCATAAAAATAGAAAGAGGTACTTCAATTAGCTTCTTCTGCCAATCAAACAAATTTTTGAACTCTTAGTTGACAGAACAACAAAAGTGCTGATATTTCTTTTCAGTTTTCATTAACCTATTCATTCAAATTATATGAATTGAGTTTCTATTATGTGCAGTGTGTTTTGATGGATTACAAAGTTGAATTATATGTGTGTACTGATTTAAGGTGAAGTTACCTTTGGAGTAATTAATAAGCTGATACATACTATATTGAAAGGCAATTCCATGTGTAAATATGCCCTCTAAAGCTGAAACAGTCACTCAACTCTAGAGTTGAGATTGTTAGTTTTAATCAATTATAATTATTCAAGTATTTAAGTATTGAAAGTTAAAGCAGTTATAATGCCAAAATTTATCTTGAATAAGAAAAATAAATCAACATTTCAGTACTCAATATCTCACAAAAAATTCAATTGCCAAATATCTAAATTACATGTTCTATTTGTTTTATGACCCAGAGGTTATTAAACTTGAATTAACATATGAATCATTCAATGTCAAATCTTTGAAAATTAAGGTTAACACAATAATAAATGTAGGAATGTAACATCTAGCAAAAAATCTTCTGACATATATGTAATATATATATATTTATATATATTACCTAATATATATATACATAGTGTATATAAACACATAACATGTATATAAATATATATAAAGAGCATAAAACTATTATACATAAATTTTATTTCAAAGTTCTTTAGTAGATTTTGATGTCAACAATTTGAATATCTATATGAAAAGTATAATATTTAAACAGATTTTTATATTATTACTTGTATTTTTTCTTCATTTTATAAGCAAAACTATAATTCTTTTTTTACCCACCCCAGTGAAACAGTGGTATTATTCCATAATTTAGATGACAAATTGGGGAATCCAGAGGTTATGGCTAAGGCTACTAATGTAATCAGTGGTAGATCACAATAAGGAGAACAATTTACAAGGAACTTTGCTCAAAAGCCATAGGGCAAAGATGTGACTTTTCATCTTTTTTTTCTAGTCATGAATTGTATAATGCTTTAAAGGAAAATTGCACAATTATGTTTCAAAGAAGTTCTTTGAAAATCGATCACAAAGATGAATAGCACTTATAAAAAGTCAAAATTATACTACATAATATGCTATATCTTAACTGACTAGGGTCAGCTGAAAAACATTTTTCAAATACTTGGGTTTAATGTAAACAGGAATCTCATCTGAAATTATTCAAACATAACATTTGAAGTGATTTTGTTAGTTGTCCAGAAAACTAATCAATTTTCTTTCAATATACATAATGTATGCATATGTGTGTCTATGCATATTTTAAAAACATAATGGGATACTTGAGAAAATTGTAAAATTTCTAATAATTAAAGAAATAGACAAATTATAACATGAATGTCTAATTTTCTAATTCTTCTAAGAAATTCAGACACAATTTTCTTTTGACAAAGAATAAATTTAATCATATCTCTTTGTCTTTGGTAAATGATTATTTTTCAAACAATATTAACAATACAAATTGCATTAAGTTACACTCTTTATCATCTATTCAAAGCTTATATTATAATTAAAATTCCCATGACCTACTGGCACTGTGGAAATTAGTGGAGGGAAATTCTCCCAGAAATGTTTAAGTGGCAGCTAGAAAGAAAATCTGACGAAAATAATCAATAAGTCAATGTAAAAGATATAATTAGAACAAAGTATCTCTCTCTAATGAGAGCCAGAAAAATCTCTGTCAAGATCTTCTGAAGAAAGTAATTGTTACATTGGAAATGACAGAATATTTTTAAGAATAATGTCTGCTGGAACTTCCCAACATGTAGGAAAATCTAATATAAATTTTGTATTTTTGTACCCCTTAAAACAGCAACTTAAATGAAAAAGGGAATGAAATTATGTGGAGAAAAAAATGTTGTAAAGCAGCTGAGTCACATTAATGCCAAGGAAGCTCAGGACTCCTTCAATCATCTTGTGTCTAGTCTCTACTAGGAACAGAAAGGGAGGATGTGTTTCCAGCATGCCAAGATGGTCCTTTTGGAGTTTAACTCCTAAAGCTTTGTGCTCTCCTGGGTGGGCTAAGTAGCTATTTCCACATGACTGAAAAGCTAGAGATACAACAGTCACCTGTGAGATGCAGCAAAATGTGAGCGATGTTAAGTATGGGAGATGGTGTGTGAGACTCAGAAATGTATCTAAACAGCTGACTCAGACACTCCAGAAAGGAAAAGTAACAAATACCTTGTACAACACAAATGCTAGTGAAATTTAAGAATATCAGTGACAATCTCCCAGAAAGAAAATAAAAATAGTCCACATAAAAGGAAATAGTACAAAGTGATTCATTTTTTAAATTTATATTACATTTTGAGTCTCAGTCATTTTTGTGCACAAGACTTAGGTTATTCACTTTTACTCCTGTCTAATATCCTGTGGTATGTCCATACCATAATTTAATCATTCAATGGAGTCTGGTTCTATTAATAGAAATTTAGGTAGCTGGTTTTATTTATTCTGTTCAATGCAGTAGGTATATGTAAACTGTTCCCTAAAGATTTTTATAAAGGTTACACAGATTCAAATTTATCAGATATTTCAGAACTGTTTTATAACATGATTGTACAAGTTTAACTTTCAAAGTCCATAGTGTGTAATGAAAGTATGTATTAAATCACATCCAACATCATGCACATGGGAGTGTTTTTATTTTCAAATGAAGTTTGTAAATTTTTATACAGACTAGGTAATTAATATTTTGTATTGTGGCATATGCCATTTGGTGTAAGAAATCCTTCCCATTCAGAGAGAAGAAAATACCCTCCAAAAATATCTTCTAAACATATTTTACCTGCTTGTTCTTGCCAAAATATTACAGTCTTAATACTGTGAGCAACTTCTGTTCATTTTCCAGGAAAGTCATGGCTGGATCTTGCCTTTTGTGATTTCATATAAATTTTAGAAATTATTTCTAAAAAATAGCATTGAAGTTTTGATTATGATTATATTGTTCCATAGTTCGTGTAGCGAAGTCAACAACTTCACGGTACCGAGTATTGCAACCAAAATCTTATAAGTTTTTCCCTTTATTTATTCCTATTTCAATGTCTTTTTATAAAATTCCATCAATATTCTAAATCCCTCCATTTAGTGTTTGCATATTTTAGATAATAAGTAATAGAACTATTTTGATGTCATATCTACAAGGCTTTTTAAAAATGAATGTTCTTATCATGAGTTGTGGTGGCTCATACCTATAAACACAACTTTTCTAGAAAAGGAAAGCAAGGGGATCTCACATTGAGTCCAGCCCAGTTAAAAAAGCATGAGATTCTATTTGAAAAATAATCTAAAAACAAACAAAGCTAGAGTCATGGCTCAAGTTGTAGAGCACTTGATGAGCAAGTGCAAGGTCTTGATTTCAAACCCCAATGCTGCCAAAAATATGTTTCTTATGTATCAAATTATAAAGGTGTAGATTGAAGACCCACCAAGAAATATTAGAAAACATATATTAATTCTAAAATTGCCCTATTTCTTTTTGATTTTCTGCATAGACAAATATATAATATGAAAATAATGATTGTAGTAGTCAGTTTTCCATTGCTTTGATAAAGTATCTATGGCATTTAACCTATAAAGAGAACAAGTATATTTTATCTCACAGTTTTGAACTTTCCAGTGCATAACTGACTGGCATCTTTGCTTTGAGCCTTTGGCAAGGTGGTATGTCTTTACCAGATGGCATGATGGCATGATGGAGGAGCTTCCCCATTTCATACGTGAGAAGGCAAAGAGAAAGAAGAACCAGCCAGAGTCCCATAACCACTTTGGAGCATGACCCCAGGGACTTATGGGTCTCCCATAAAGTCCCACCTCCTGAAGATCTACAGCATTTCTTAATAACACCACCCTAGGAAAGAAGGTTTGTACACATAGACCTCTCATTTATTAATTTTAAATTAATTTTCTTTCTTTTCTCATCTTCATGTTCAAAGTGTCAAGCCCAAACTTGAATAGAAGTGGTGATAGCTTCTGGTATAAAACTGAATGCTTTTATTTATTTTCATTGAAAATTATGCTTGCTTCACTATATGGTAATGCCATTAGTAATCAATTTCTATTTTAAATTTCTAATAACTTATTTGTCACAAATAGGTTTTTACTCAGAGCTTTTTTGGTCTTTTGAGACAATAGCCTATTTCACTGTTTTCTTCTTTTTCTGTTAATGGGAATCAACTAAACTCTGTCAGATTAACTTTTTATTTAAACTTGCCATTGGACTTATTGTGATAATAATATACTGTGTATTAATATCTAGGATAATAGGTAATTTTCTTTCACCTATTAATTTCCTTGTCAAGTTTTGTTTCGTATGAAAGTTGTGCTTAAGAAATAAGGTAAGGAGAGAATTCCAAGATGGCAGCTAGAAGGAGGAAGCAGAAAGCATGCCTCCAATAGTGAAATCTTGGAGAGACACTGGAGACACACCTTGCAGGCAAAACCACTGAGAAGAGGCAAAACTTTGACCCCTCCACGCCTCCAGCCAGTGCAGAGAATCTCCACTTCACATTAAACAGAGAAACCAGGAGGGCCCCTGGGCTGCCAGTCACCCGCACCCAGAGAGCTTGGGAAGACACAGACAAAGTGAGTTTAGTGGTATGCAGTACTCCCACAGACAACCCTGGGCCAGAACAGCATAGCCCCCTGGACAGACCAACCTCTACCCAGGGAAAAAAGAGAAACTCAGTAATAAGCAATAAGAACAATAAAGACACATTGCTAAGAGGGTGGGGCACCCTGAGCACTGAAGAGTGGGGTAGGGGAATCCTTCCCAGAACTGTAAATAAGCTGGGCCTGGCCGGAGAGGCTCCGGTGGGAGCAGGAGCGTGCACCCAGCAACCAAGAGCGGGGAAGCTTGTGAGAGTGGCAGAGGGAGGAAAACTCCACAAGGGAGGGGGAAAGACCCACCTCCCACATGAGCTGTAAACAAACACAGCAGCTTGCAAGAGCAGCAGCACCACCCAGCAATCAGGAGCGGGAAAGCTTGTAAAAGTGGTGGTGAGAAGAAAACTACACAGGAAAGCGGGGAGGACTCACTTCTCACTTGAACTGTAAATAAACATGCAGGCCAAAGAAAGTGGGTGCAGTGTCACCTCCCCCAGTGTGCTTGGAAAGGGGAAAGCTTGTAGCAGAAGCTCCCGCACAGGAGAACTCTGAGTAAACAAAGCCTGTAGGGTCAGGTGAGTGTTAAGCTCACTCCAGAGATCTGCATAAATAATGCCTCCAGCAACAGCAGGCTGACAGCAGCAGGCAGGCAAGCCACAGCCACAGATAGCCATTCACAGAATTGTCTCCAGACTGTTTTTTTTCTCTCTCCCTACCTTTGATGAAAAAACAACTGAACTACACCTGCATCCTCAAAAACTTATTGAAACTGTATTGCATTTGAACTTGGGACACTGTGGGGTTTTCTTGTGTGTGTGTGTAGTTTTGTTCTACTTTATGTGTCCCCTTTGATGAGACAACTACAGAACAATATCTGAGGCACCATTTCCAGGATGCTTGGAAAGGTGAAAGCTTGTAGCAGAGGCTCCCGCACAGGAGAACTCTGAGGAAACAAAGCCTATAGGGCCAGGTGAGTATTAAGCTCACCCCAGAGATCTGCATAAATAATGCCTCCAGCAACAGCAGGCTGACAGCAGCAGGCAGGCAAGCCACAGCCACAGATAGCCGAGACAGGCACCAAAATTATTAGGACTGAAACTTCATTGTATTTGAACTTGGAGGTTGTTTTTTTTTATTATTTTCTGTCTTTCATTTTGTTTTATTTTATTTTTATATATATACATACATATATATATTTCTTTCATTTACTTATTTTTTATTTTTATTCTTATCTTTATTCTTTTTATTTTTTATTTTCAATCCTCCCTCAGGTCTCTCTAATGCCTGTTCAGCTTACTGTCGATTAGTACACTAATGCTCCCTGTTTATATCTTTAACACTTTTTTGTTTGATTCTTTGTTTTGTTTTTTCCTACTTGTCAGTTTATTTGTTTTTCCCTTTTTCTTTAACTTCTTTGCTTTCCATATCCTCACCCTTCCATTCTAAATATTACTATTCATATTATTACAGGCTAGAAAATACTTAAGTGCACAAAGTACACAGACAGTTACAACACCAAGGGCAAAGACGGGAAGACAGAAAAAACAGGGAAACCAGTTTCCCCACAGCAAAAAATTAGTACAGGAACCAGAGGGAAATGAAGAAAATGGATCCTCAGATCCAGATTCCCACAAAATGAAGACAAACTATGCCAAAGAACCCAATGAAGCCCACAAGAATAATTTAAAAGAAGACATACTACAGGTACTCAATGAAAATTTTATAGAGATGATACAGGACATTGTCAACTGAAATGTACAGGAGACACTCAGGAAATTCCAAGACAACAAAAATAGAGAATTTGAAAAAGCAAAAGAAGAAATAAGGGAAACCATAGAAGCACTGTATAAACACCAAAGTGAAACAAAGAACATGATTAATAAACAGATAAATGAACTCAGGACAAAAATAGACAACATTAAAGAGGAAACCACCCAGGATATGGAAAACCTCAGAAAAAAGAACAAAACAGAACTGCAAAACAAAATGGAAGGCCAATCCAGCAGAGTAGAACAAACAGAAGACAGAATCTCAGAACTTGAAGATGAAACAGTAATTAAAGGAAAAACCAAAGAATTATTAATTAAACAACTCAAGACCTGTGAAAAGAAAATGCAAGAACTCACTGACCCCATCAAAAGACCAATGTGTAATATATTAAACAAAATAATAATAGAAAATTTCCCAAATCTAGAGAAATATATCCCCATACAGATGCAAGAGGCCTCCAGGACACCAAACAGACCACATCAAAATAGAACTACCCCATGACATATCATCATTAAAACAACAAGTTCAGAAACTAGGGAAAGAATATTGAAGGCTGTAAGAAAGAAAAAACAAATAACATACAAGGTAAACCCATCAAAATCACAGCAGACTTCTCAACAGAAACATTAAAAGCAAGAAGAGCATGGGGTGAGATTGTCTGAGCACTGAATGAAATTAACTTCAACCCCAGGATACTCTATCCAGCAAAACTACCATTCAAAATAGATGGAGCAATAAAAGTCTTCCACTATAAGCAAAAACTAAAACAATATGTGACCACAAAGCCACCACTACAAAAGATTCTTCAAGGGATTCTGCACACAGAAAGTGAAACCCAACTTAACCATGAAAAGACAGGAAGCACCAAACCACAGGAAAAGAAAAAGCAAGAAAGTAGAGAGTAACCTCAACTTAAGTACACACAATCAAACCTTCAAACAACTAAGACAACTAAATGACAGGAATCACCACATACCTATCAGTACTAACACTTAATGTTAACGGACTTAATTCACCCATCAAAAGACACCGTTTGACAAAATGGATTAAAAGGGAAGATCCAACAATTTGTTGCTTACAGGAGACCCATCTCACCAACAGAAATAAGCATATGCTTAGGATGAAAGGCTGGAAGAAGATTTACCAAGCCAATGGCCCCCGAAAACAGGCAGGAGTAGCAATACTTACCGCTGACAAAGTAGACTTTAAACCTACATTAATCAAACGAGATAAAGAAGGACATTCCATACTAATAAAAGGGGAAACCAAAAGGAAATAATAATTATCAACCTGTATACACCCAATGTCAATGCAACCAATTTCATCAAACATACCCTGAAAGACCTAAAAGAATATATTAACTCCAACACAGTGGTTGTGGGAGGCTTTAACACCCCATTATCATCAATAGATAGGTCATCCAAAAAAAAATCAATAAAGAAATCCAAGATCTAAAATATACAATAGATCAAATGGACCTACTTGATGTCTACAGAATATTTCATCCAACTTCTACATAATATACATTCTTCTCAGCAGCCCATGGAATCTTCTCCAAAATAGATCATATCCTAGGGCACAAAGCAAGCCTCAGCAAATATAAGAAAATAGAAATTACACCATGCATACTATTTGATCACAATGCAGTAAAAGTGGAACTCAACAACAAAAGTAAAGACAAAAAACATGCAAACAGCTGGAAACTAAATAACTCATTACTTAATGAAGAATGGATCATCGATGCAATAAAAGAGGAAATTAAAAAGTTCCTGGAAGTCAATGAAAATGAAAACACATCCTACCAGAACCTATGGGATACCACGGCAAAGGCAGTCCTGAGAGGAAAGTTTATAGCCATGAGTGCATATATGAAAAAGACTGAAAGATACCAAATCAATGACCTAATGATACATCTCAAACTCCTAGAAAAACAAGAACAAGCAAATTCCAAAACAAATAGAAGGAGAGAAATAATAAAAATAAGAGCTGAAATCAATGAAATAGAAACCAGAAAAACTATACAAGGAATTAATGAAAGAAAAAGTAGGTTCATTGAAAAAATAAACAAGATCGATAGACCCCTGACAAACCTGTCTAAAATGAGGAGAGAAAAAAACCCAAATTAGTAGAATCAGGAATGCAAAAGGGGAGATAACAACAAACACAATGGAAGTCCAGGAAATCATCAGAAACTACTTTGAGAACCTATATTCAAATAAATTTGAAAATCTTAAAGAAATGGACAGATTTCTAGATACATATGATCATCCAAAACTGAACCAAGAGGAAATTAATCACCTGAATAGATATATAACACAAAATGAAATTGAAGGAGCAATGAAGAGTCTCCCCAAAAAGAAAAGTCCAAGACCTGATGGATTCTCTGCTGAATTCTATCAGACCTTTAAAGAACTGATACCAACCCTCCGTAAACTGTTTCACGAAACAGAAAGGGAAGGAAAATTGCCTCACACATTTTATGAAGTCAGTATTACACTTATCCCAAAACCAGGCAAAGACACCAACACCATTTCATGATAAAAGCTCTAAGAAAACTAGGAATAGAAGGAAAGTACCTCAACATTATAAAAACTATATATGACAAACCTACAGCCAGTATTATACTTAATGGAGAAAAACTGAAACCATTCCCTCTAAAATGAGGGACCAGACAAGGATGCCCACTGTCTCCCACTCCTATTCGACATAGTACTAGAATTCCTAGTCAGAGCAGTTAGGCAAGAAGAAGGAATAAATGGAACACAAATAGGTAAAGAGACTGTCAAAATATCCCTATTTGCAGACAACATGATCCTATACCTTAAAGACCCAAAAAACTCTACTCAGAAGCTTCTAGACATCATCAATAGCTACAGCAAGGTAGCAGGATATAAAATCAACATAGAAAAATCATTAGCATTTCTATACACTAACAATGAGCAAACTGAAAAAGAATGTATGAAAACAATTCCATTTACAATAGCCTCAAAAAAAAAAATCAAATACCTAGGTGTAAACCTAACAAAAGATGTGAATGACCTCTACGTGGAAAACTATAAACTTCTGAAGAAAGAGATTGAGGAAGACTACAGAAAATGGAGAGATCTCCCATGCTCATGGATTGGTAGAATCAACATAGTAAAAATGTCTGTACTCCCAACAGTAATCTACATGTTTAATGCAATTCCTATCAAAATTCCAATGACATTCATTAAAGAGATTGAAAAATCTACTGTTAAATTTATATGGAAACACAAGAGGCCATGAATAGCCAAGGCAATACTCAGTCAAAAGAACAATGCAGGAGGTATCATGATACCCAACTTCAAACTATATTACAAAGCAATAATGATAAAAACAGCATGGTACTGGCATAAAAACAGACATGAAGACCAGTGGAACAGAATAGAGGACCCAGATATGAAGACACACAACTATAACTAAGTTGTCTTTGACAAAGGAGTTAAAATATTCGATGGAGAAAGAGCAGCCTCTTCAACAAAAACTACTGGGAAAACTGGTTAGCAGTCTGCAAAAAACTGAAACTAGATCCATGTATATCACCCTATACCAAGATTAACTCAAAATGGATCAAGGATCTTAATATCACACCACAAACTCTAAAGTTGGTACAGGAAAGAGTAGGAAATACTCTGGAGTTAGTAGATATAGGTAAGAACTTTCTCAACGAAACCCCAGCAGCGCAGCAACTAAGAGATAGCATAGATAAATGGGACCTCATAAAACTAAAAAGCTTCTGTTCATCAAAAGAAATGATCTCTAAACTGAAGAGACCACCCACAGAGTGGGAGAAAATATTTGCCAGCTATACATCAGACAAAGGACTGATAACCAGAATATATAGGGAACTTAAAAAACTAAATTCTCCCAAAACTAATGAACCAATAAAGAAATGGGCAAGTGAACTAAACAGAACTTTCTCAAAAGAAGAAATTCAAATGGCCAAAAAACACATAAAAAATGCTCACCATCTCTAGCAATAAAAGAAATGCAAATTAAAACCACAGTAAGATTCCACCTCACCCCTGTTAGAAGAACCATCACTAGCAACACCACCAACAACAGGTGTTGGTGAGGATGCGAGGAAAAAGGAACCCTCTTACACTATTGGTGGGAATGTAAACTAGTACAACCACTCTGGAAAAAAATTTAGAGGTTACTTAAAAAGCTAAATATTGATGTACCATTTGATCCAGCAATACCCCTCTTGGGGATATACCCAAAAGACTGTGACACAGGTTACTCCAGAGGCACCAGCCCACCCATGTTTATTGCAGCACTATTCACAATAGCCAAGTTATGGAAACACCCAAGGTGCCCCACCACTGACAAATGGATTAGGAAAATGTGGTATCTATACACAATGGAATTTTATGCAGCCATGAAGAAGAACAAAATGTTATCATTTGCTGGTAAATGGATGGAATTGGAGAACATCATTCTGAGTGAGGTTAGCCTGGCCCAAAAGACCAAAAATCGCATGTTCTCCCTCATATGTGGACATTAGATCAAGGGCAAACACAACAATGGGATTGGACTTTGCACACATGATAAAAGTGAGAGCACACAAGGGAGGGGTGAAGATAGGTGAGACACCTAAAAAATTAGCTAGCATTTGATGCCCTTAACACAGAGAAACTAAAACAGATACCTTAAAAGCAACTGAGGCCAATAGGAAAAGGGGACCAGGAACTAAAGAAAAGGTGAGATCAAAAAGAATTAACCTAGAAGGTAACACACATGCACAGGAGATTAATGCAAGTCAAATCCCTGTATAGCTATCCTTATCTCAACCAGCAAAAACACTTGTTCCTTCCTATTTTTGTTTATACTCTCTCTTCAACAAAATTAGAGATAAGGGCAAAATAGTTTCTGCCAGGTATTAAGGGGGTGGGGGGAAGAGGGAGGGGGCAGAGTGGATGGTAAGGGAGGGGGTGGGTGCAGGGGGCAGAAATGATCCAAGCCTTTTATGCACATATGAATAATAAAACAATAAAAAAGACGGTAAAGAAAAAAAAAAAAGAAATAAGGTAAGAGAGGAACCATGATGGTGGCTAGGGTAGGGAATCAGAAATCCTAAGCTCTGTGACACCAGAAACCTCTTTGAGACCTCGAAGCTACAGGTGGGTGATTCTGATTGCTTGTAGTGAAAACAATAACTGCCATTACATTAGGTACAGATAAAATTCAAAGACTGACTCTTAAATCAGTCTTTAATTGCACATAACAGCCACAAAAATCCTGTGCAGACAGCAAGGAGTATCAGGCCCTGGGGAAAAAAAAAAATCCAAGCTGTTTGTTTGTTTTTTCTCACTCTCTCTCTTTTTTTCTCCCAAAAAGCAGAAGCCAAAGCATCAATCAGAATCAAACTCTGTGAAATCCTGGACCCCTAGCCCATGGAAAGCCTCCCTAAGCTGCACCACACTGAAAAAATTTACATTTCTCCTCACCAGCTGGTTCCAAAGTTGCTTCTGTGAAACTGCAGAATGAATAGATGAGCATTACGCACCATGTGTGACTCCCCTACCCACTCCCAGGGAAAATAATTCAGTGCAGCCCCTGGGTAGACTAAAGCCTTCCCCATCAAAACTGAGAAAGATAAACAGCAAACTGTAATCTAATACTAATAGCTGAGGTGGGGGTGGAGCTCTGAACCTGCTCCAGAGGAGGAGGGTGGGACAAGGAGCTGAACTTTCATTGAACAAATGCAGGTAAAGCAGCAAAGGCTGATAGTGGGGGAAGGGTGACAAGCCAATATCCCAAAAGAGCCACTAGCATCCAGCAGAGATTGGGAGGGGTATAAAGGCTGAAAGTGGAGATGGGGTGAAAAGCCAATCTCCCAAATCAGGGCAGGTGATGGATCCCAGAGCTGATCTCTGGGAAAGAGGGTAGCATTCAAAACTGAATTGTTCCACCTTGCTCAGGATTTGCTGATAAAACAGAGCTGCAGATGAAGGGCAATGCAGCAGTGGCCACCTGGTGAAAACAACAGCTCTGACCACCCTGAACAAGATGGCAGTCTATCTCACTTCACAATGCCAAATAATCTTGTGGACAGAAGGACCAAATACTATTCACAAGCCAGTCACCTGGTGAGACCACATCAGAGCTCCTGCTTATGTTCCAATACCTGGATTGGATATCTAAGGAATAACTCCAGAACTTTTACCAAAAGACTGAACTTTTTGTGGTTCCTGAACCCAGTGTTTTTTATTGTGTTTTTTTCTTTTCCTGTATTATTAATTTTATCATCACTATTCTCTTATCCCTATTCTTTACCTCTTCACTTTCCCTCCTTCTCTTGTGTCACAATCCCAAATACTCTTTCTGCCTCTTCTCATCCACTCTCTCACCCATCTTCATCTCCCCCTCCTATCCTTCCCCAATCTGTCACCTCACTACCTCTCCCTCTTACACACTCACCACCCCCTGACTAGCTTATGATACCAACTGTATACCAACCCAGCTTCCTGCAATCCCTGACACAAATATTCCCCCACTGACATAGAAATACACCCAAAGGTCACACAAATTCCACAAAACCCAGTAGCCCCCATACCTCTTCATCCACCCTTTTCCTGCCCTCCCCTTTAGCCACCTTTACCAATTCCCTAAAATCTATAACTAGCATAAAAACATTACCTGCCTCCAGCTCCCACTGTTTATAGATATTATCATCAAGGGGTTTTCTACATAATATGTAAGCAAATGTTCTGACATTTATCCTATGAATTTGTTATAGCTAAATTACACCTCCCTGCCAGGAAAAGAAAGAGCACATTAACCTAGCTAACAAACAAGCCAGTCACAACACAAAAATTAAATCAGGGGAAAAAAATAGGAGCTCAAAACCACCTACTATCCAATCAAGAACATAGTTGCACGGCACCAAGTGTAATATAGGAGGAAGAAGAAGGTATGGAAACCAGTCTCCTCAAAAAAAAAAAAAAAAAAAAACAGGATTCATTAGGAAATGAAGAAAATGGATACACAGTTCCTGACATCAACAGAACCATGATACATGTCACTAAGTAGCCCAGTGACAACCACATAAAAACCCTCAAAGAAGAAATATTGGAAGATATCATGAGAAATTCATGGAGAAGATACTAGACATGGTTAACCAGAATGTACAAGATGTACTTAAGAAATTTCAACACATCAAGAAGAAAGAATATGAGAAGATACAGAAACAAATAAATGAACTCAGAGAGGACTTCAGCAAACACCAAAGTGAAACAAAGGACACTATAAGAAGAGAGATATAGGAACTAAGGATGACAATACAAAATATAAAAGATGAGTTGAACAAAGATATGGAAAAGCTCAGGGAAAAAAATCAAACAGAAACCATGGAGATAAAAGATCCCTTTAGTCAAACAAAAAACACAGTGGAAGGCCACTCCAGCAGACTAGAACAAGTGGAAGACAGAATCTCACAGCTCAAAGATGAAACAGAAATTAAAGAAAAAACAGAAGATCTCTTAGTCAAACAACTCCGGAGCTGTGAAAGAATATACAAGAACTCAGCATCTCCATCAAACCTAACAATCATGAGCTGAAAAAGGAGAAGAGGTGCAAACCAAAGGGATACATAATATATTCATTAAACCAATAACAGAAAATTTCCAAAATCTCTAGAAAGATTTGCCCATTCAGGTAGAGGAAGCCTCCAGGACACAGAATAGACTTGACCAAGTAGAACCTCCCCATGGAAAATTATCATTAAAACAACAAGCACAGAGAACACAGAAAAAATATTGAAGGCCATCAGAGAAAAAACTAGTAACATATAAAGGTAAACACATCAAAATAACAAGAGATTTCTCAATGGAAACATGCAAAGCAAGAAGGGAATGAAGTGAGGTATTTCAGTCACTGAATGAAAATAACTTCAGCCATCAGATACTCTAACCAGCAAAACTATCATTCAAAATTGATGGAGTGATAAAAATCTTCTATGATAAAATAATTTGTGACCATCAACAACCACAACAAAAAATTCTACATGGAATTCTGCACATGGAAGATGAAAGCAAACAAAACCATGAGAATACAAGAAGCATCAAGCCACAGGAGAAGAAATCACAAGTAATCAGAGAGTAGCACTGATTCAGTTGCACACAATCAAATCCTTAAACAACAAAAACAACTAAATGACAGGAATCACCACCTACCTATCAGAATAATTACTGAATGTCAATGGACTCAACTCCCCCATCAAAAGACACCATTTGGCAAACTGGATTAAAAAGAAAGATCCAACAATCTTTTATTTACAAGAGACCCATATTATTGACAGAAGTAAACGTAGGCTTAGGGTGAAAGGCTAGAAGATTTGCCAAGCCAGTGACCCCCAAAACAGGCAGAAATAGCAATATTAAATGAGACAAAGTAGACTTCAACTTACATTGTTCAAATGAGATAAAGAAGGACACTTCATACTAATAAAATTTGCAATACATGAAAAGGAAATAACAATTATCAACCTATATGCACCCAATATCAGTGCACTCAATTTTATCAAACATATTCTAAAGGGCTAAAAGCACATATAGACTCCAACACAGTGGTAGAGGGACTCTTAAATACCTCTCTATCACCAGGAGATAAGTCATCCAAACAAAAAAACCAACAAAGAAATCCAAGGACTAAATGACACCACAAATCAAATGGACCTGAATGATATCTACAGAATATTTTATCCAACAGCAACACAATATACATTCTTTTCAGCAGCTCATAGAACTTTATCCAAAATAGAAATATCTTAGGCACAAAGCAAGCCTCAACAAATATAAGAACATAGAAATAACCCCCTGCATTGTCTCTGATCATAATGCATTAACACTAGAGTTCAACAACTAAAACAAGAGCAGAAAATATGCAAATAATTGGAGGATGAATAACACATAGATCTAAGATCAGTGGATCATAGAAGAAATAGGTGAGGAAATCAAAAGGTTCCTGGAAGTTAATGAAAATGAAAAACCACCTACCAGAACCTATGGGACACAGCAAGTACAATCCTAAGAGGAAAGTTTTTAGCCACGAGTGCACATATTAAAAGGACAGAAGAATCTCAAATTAATGACCTAACGCTACATCTCAAACACTTAGAGAAATAAGCAAACAATCAAAACCAAAAGAAGCATAAAGAGAGAAATAATAAAAATAATAGCTGAAATTAATGAAATAGAGACCAAAAAACAAAAACAAAGAATCAATGAAACAAAAACCTGGTTCTTTGAAAAAATAAACAAGATTAATAAGCCCCTGGCAAATCTGACTAAAATGAGGAGGGAAAACGCCCAAATTAGTAAAGTCAGAAACGAAAAAGAGAAGATAACAACAAATGCAAGGAAATCCAGGGAGAACCTATATTCCAATAAATTGGAAAATCTTGAAGAAATTTCTCAATATTTATGAGCATCCAAAACTGAGCCAAGGGGATATTAACCACCTAAACAGATCTACAACATGTAATGAAATTGAAGCAGCAATAGTCTCCAAAAAAAGAAAAGTCCAGGACCTGGTGAATTCTCAGCTGAATTCAATCATACCATCAAAGAACTAATTCCAACACTTCTTAAATTTTCCATGAAATAAAAAGGGATGGAACATTGCCTAACACATTCTATGAAGCCAGTATTACACTCATGCCAAAACTGGACAAGGATGCATCCAAAAAGGAGAACTCCAGGCTGATCTCCTTAATGAACATTGATGCAAAACTCCTCAATAAAATAAGGGCAAACCAAATGCAACAACATGTCAGAATGATCATACACCATAACAAAGTAGGCTTCATCCCAGGGATGCAGGGATGGTTTAACATATACAAATCAATAAATGTAATACAACATATTAATAGAAGCAAAGAAAAAAACCACATGATCATCTCAATATATGCAGAAAAAGCTTTTGATAAGATTCAACACCACTTCTTTATAAAAGATCTAAGAATAATAGGAATAGAAGAATGTACCTCAATATGATAAAGACTATCTATGACAAACCTATAGCAAACATCATACTTAATGGGAAGAAGATGAAGCCATTTCCCATAAACTGAGGAATGGGACAAGGGTGCTACTTTTCCCATTCCTATTCAACATTGTCCTAGAATCCCTAGCCAGAGCAATAAGACAAGCATATGAAAAAAAAAAGGAATACAAATAGTCAAAAAATACCCATTTGCAGACAACATAATCCTATCTCTTAAAATGCAAAAAATTCCACCCCAAAACTTCTAGACACTATAAACAGCTTCAGCAACAGAGAAGGATACAAAATGAACTTACAAAAGAAGGGGGGAGAAATGGCCCAAACATTGTATGCACATATGAATAAAAGAAAAAATATCAGTAGCCTTTCTATACATCCACAATGAACAAGCTGAGAAAGAATACAAGAAAACAATTCCATTAACAATAGCCTCAAAAAACAAATCAAATACCAAGGAGTAGACTTAATGAAGGTTGTAAATTACCTCTACAAGGAGAACTACAAACTACTGAAGAAAGAGATCAAAGATTACTGAAGTTGAAAGATCTCCCATGCTCATGAATTGGCAGAATCAACATAGTAAAAATGACTACACTACCAAAAGCAATCTCCATGTTCAACACAAATCCCACCAAAATTCCAATGACATTCATCACAGAGATTGACAAATCTACCCTAAAGTTCATTTGGAAACTCTAAAGACCATGAATAGTCAAGGCAATACTGAGCAAAAAAGAACAATGTTGAAGGTATCACAATACCCAACTTCAAACTATACTACAGAGCCATAGCAATAAACAGTGCATGTTACTGGAAAAAAAACAGATATGAGGACTAGTGGAACAGAATAGAGGACCCAGATATGAATCCACACAGCTATGTTCAACTTATTTTTTACAATGTTGCAAAAATATAGGATGGTGAAAAGAGAGCCTCTTCAACAAATGTTGCTGGAAAAAGTGGTTATCTACCTTCAGAAAACTGAACTAGAATCATACCTGTTACCCTATACTAGTATTGACTAAAAGTGGATTAAGGACCTTAATATCAAAACAAAAGACTTACACTTAGTACATGAAAGAATGGGAATAACCTGGAAACAATAGGTATAGTCAAGGACTTCCTCAGTAGAACACCAGCAGTCCAAAAACTAAGTGAAAGGATGGACAAATGGGACTACATGAAATTAAAAACTTCTGCACAACAAAAGAAATTGTCTCTTTATTATTGTTTTTTTTTATTCATTTATTCATATGTGCATATATTGTATGGGTCATTTAACCCCCCCTGCCCCCCATCCCCTCCCTCTTCCCCCCACCCCTCCACTTCCAGACAGAACCTATTCTGCCCTTTTCTCCAATTTTGTTGAAGAGAACATATATGCAATAATAAGAAAGACATAGCGGTTTTGCTAGTTGAGATAAGGATAGCTATATAGAGAGATTCCTAGCATTGCTTCCACGCACAAGTGTATTACAATCCAAGTTGATTTGTCTCCACCTGACCTCTTCACTACTACCCAGTCACTTACGCATATTGATCTCTGTCATTTTAAGGTTTCTGTATTAGCTCCACTGCAATGGGGACATCAAGCATTTTCAAGTTTTTGGTTTCCTACCTATCCCCATTCCTCCTGTATGTGCTCTCCCCTTAGTGTGTGACACAAGTCCAACAACATTACTGTGTTTGTCCTAGATCAAAAGTCTGCATATAAGGGAGAACATATGATTCTTGGTCTTCTGAGCCTGGTTAACCTCGCTCAGGATGATGTTCTCCAGTTCCATCCATTTACTTATGAATGATAAGACTTCATTCTTCTTCATGGCTGAGTAAAATTCCATTGTATATAAATACCACATTTTCTTAATCCATTTGTCAGTAGTGGGACATCTTGGCTATTTCCATAACTTGTCTACTGTGATTAGTGCTGCAATAAACATGGGTGTGCAGGTGCCTCTGGAGATATCTAAGTATATCCCTAGCAGTGGGATTGCTGGAACATATGGCAGATCTATGTTTAGTTTTTTAAGAAGCCTCCGTATTGCTTTTCGAGTGGTTGTACTAGCTTTCATTCCCACCAGCAGTGTACTATGTTTCCTTTTTCCCCACATACTCACCAACACTTATTGTTGGTGGCATTTTTTCATGATAGCTATTCTAACAGGGGTGAGGTGGAATCTTAGTGTGGTTTTGATTTGCATTTCCTTTATGGCCAGAGATGGTGAACATTTTTTATGTGTTTTCTGACCAACTGAATTCCTTCTTTTGAAAAAATTCTGTTTAGTTCATTTGCCCATTTCTTTATTGGTTCATTGATTTTGGGAGAGTTTATTTTTTTGAGCTCCCTGTATATTTTGGTTATCAGTCATTTGTATGATGGGTAGCTGGCAAATGTTTTCTCCTACTCTGTGGGTGGTCTCTTCAGTTTAAAGACCATTCCTTTGTTGTGCAGAAGCTTTTTAATTTTATGAAGTCCCATTTGTCCATCCTTTCTCTTAGTTGCTGTGCTGCTGCTGTTCTACTGAGGAAGTCCTTGCCTATACTTATTGTGTCCAGAGTATTCCCTGATCCTTACTGTACTAACTTGAGAGTTTTAGGTCTGATATTAAGGTCCTTGATCTATTTTGAATTGATACTAGTAAATGGTGATAAACATGGATCTAGTTTCAGTTTTTTGCAGGCAGATAACCACTTTTCCCAGCAACATTTGTTGAAGACGCTGTCTTTTCTCCATCATATGTTTTGGCTCCTCTGTCAAAAATAAGATGGGCATAGCTGTGTGGATTCATATCTGGGTCCTCTATTCTGCTCCACTGGTATTCTTGTCTGTTTTTGTGCCAGTAGCATGTGCTTTTTATTGTTATTGCTTTGTAATATAGTTTGAAGTGGGGTATTGTGATACCTCCAGCATTGTTTTTTTTTGCTGAATATTGCCTTGACTATTTCTGGTCTCTTGTGTTTCCAAATGAACTTTAGGGTAGATTTGTTAATCTCTGTGATGAATATCATTGGGATTTTGTAGATCGGTTTTGATAGTGTAGCCATTTTTACTATTGATTCTACCAATCCATGAGCATGGGAGATCTTTCCACCTTCTGTAGTCTTCCTTGATCTCTTTCTTCAGGGGTTTGTAGTTCTCCTTATAGAGGTCATTCACATCTCTGTTAAGTTTACTCCTTGGTATTTGATTTTTTTTTTGAGGCTATTGTAAATGGAATGTTTCCATATATTCTTTTCAATTTGTTCATTGTTGCTGTATAGAAAAGCACATGATTTTTATAAGTTGGTTTTGTATCCTGCCACCTTGCTGTAGTTGTTTATGGTGTCTAGGAGTTTTGGGGTAGAGTTTTTTGGGTCTTTAAGATATATGATCATGTCATCTGTAAATAGGGATATTTTGACAGTTTCTTTACCTATTTGTATTCCTTTTGTTTCTTCTTGCCTAATTGCTTTGACTAGCAATTCCAGGACTATGTTGAATAGGAGTGGGGATAGTGGATACCCTTGTCTCATTCCTGATTTTAGGAGAAATTGTTTCAAGTTTTCCCTATAAAGTATGATGCTGGCTATAAGTTTTTCATATGTAGACTTTAAAGTGTTGAGGTAAATTCCTTTTATTCCTAGTTGTCTTACAGCTTTTATTATGAAGTGGTGTTGAATCTTATCAAAGATTTTTTCTGCATCTATTGAGATGATCAAGTGGTTTTTTTTCTTTGCTTCTATTAATGTGCTGTATTACTTTTATAGATTCGTGTGTGTTGAACCACCATCTTTCTGTCCTTTTAATATATGCTCTCATGGCTTTAAACTTTCATCATAGAATGCCTTGGCTGTGTCCCATTGGTTCTGGTAGGTCATGTTGTCATTTTCATTAACTTCCAGAAAACTTTTAATTTCCTCTTTTATTTCATCAATGACCCACTGATCATTGAGCAATTTGTTGTTCAGCTTCCAATTCTTTGCCTGCTTTCTACTGTTGTTTTTGTTGTTAAGTTCTAGTTTTAATGCATTGTGATCAGATAGAATGTATGGAATTATTTCTATTTTCTTATATTTTCTGAAGCTAGCTTTGTCCCCTAAGATTTGATCAATTTTGGAGAAAGTTCCATGTGCTGCTGAGAAGAATGTACATTGTACAGATGTTGGATTAATTATTCTATAGACATCAGCTAGGTCCATTTGATTTATGGTGTGATTTAGTTCTAGAATTTCTTTATTGATTTTTTGTTTGGATGACATATCTATTGGTGATAGGGTAGTATTAAAGTCTCCTCTACCACTGTGCTGGAAAGCATATATGCTTTTAGGTCCTTCAGAGTATGTTTGAGGAAACTGGGTGCACTGACATTGGGTGCATATAGGTTGATAATTGTTATTTCCTTTGGTGCATTTCCCCTTTCATTAGTATGGAGTGCCCTTCTTCATCCCATTTGATGTTACATTGGTAAGTTTGAAGTCTACTTTGTCTGAGATGAGTATTGCTACTCCTGCCTGTTTTGGGGGACCATTGGCTTGGTAAATCTTCCAGCCTTTCATCCTAAGCCAGTGCTTGTTTCTGTCAATGAGCTGGGTCTCCTGTTATCAAGAGATGGTTGGATCTTCCTTTTTAATCCAGCTTGCCAAATGGTATCTTATGATGGGGAAGTTAAGTATGTTAATATTCAGTGTTAGCATTAATAGGCATGTGGTGATTCCTGCCATTTAGTTGTTTTGCTGTTTAAGGGTTTGACTGTGTGCAGCTAAATCAGTGTTACTCTCCATTTACTTCTCTTTTCTTCTCCTGAGGTTTGGTACTGCCTGTCCTCTCATTGTTTTGTTTGCTTTATTTTCTGTGTGCAGAATTCCTTGAAGAATCTTTTGTAGTGATGGCGTGGTGGTCATATATTGTTGTAGTTTCTGCTTATTGTTGAAGACTTTTATTGCTCCATCTATTTTGAATGATAGTTTTGCTTGGGAGAGTATCCTAGGGTTGAAGTTGTTTTCATTCAGTGCCTGTAATACCTCACTCCATGCCCTTATTGTTTTTAAGGTTTCCATTGAGAAATCTGCTATGATTTTGGTGGGTTTACCTTTGCATGTTCTTTCTTTTTTTTTCTCTTACAACTTTCAATATTCTTTCTCTATTCTCTGTGGTGTTGTTTTAATGATAATATGTTGTGGGGTAGTTCTATTTTGGTCATGTCTGTTTGGTGTCCTGGAGGCTTCCTGTACCTAATGAGCATAGCATTCTCTGGATATGGGAAATTTTCTGTTATTATTTTGAAGAATATATTACAAATCCCTTTTGCTTGCACTTCTCTTTCATCAATGCCCATGATTCTCAGATTTGGTCTTTTTGATGGAGTAATGAACATGGTGAGTTCTTGCATATTCTTTTTACTTGTCTTGGGTTATTTGACTACTAACTCTTCAGTTTTTCTTTTAATTTCCATTTTGTCTTCAAGTTCTGATATTTTGTCTTCTGCTTGTTCTAGTCTGCTGGAGTGGCCTTCCATTGTGTTTTGTATTTCTCTTTCTTTCTTTTTTCTGAGATTTTCCATACCATGGATCACTATCACTTTAATATTGTCTATTTTAATCTTTAATTCATTTATCTCTCTATTTATAGTGTTCTCTGTTTCACTTTGGTCTGTTTCATACCAGCGTCTAGTGGTGGCAGCAGGCCTCCTGTTTTCTCAGTATAAAGTGGAGTAGAGAAGTTTTCTATGGGCTAGGGGTTCAGAGTGTTGAAGTTTTGATTCTCCTGGGTGCTTTATTTCTGCCAAGGGTGGCTCCAGTCTCAGCAAGGTTTTGATTCATAAAGCTCACACTATCTGCTTCTGTGCCCTAGTTGCCATCTTGGATCCTCCTCCAAGAAATGGTCTCTAAATTGAAGAGAACACCAACAGATTTGGAGATAATATTTCCTAGCTATACATCAGACAATGGACTGATAACTAGAATATACAGGGAGCTCAAAAAAACTAAGCTCCTCCAAAATTGATGAACCAATAAAGAAGTGAGCAATTGAACTAAATAGAACTTTTTCAAAGGAAGAAGTCCAAATGGCCAAAAAAGCACATGAAAAAATTCTCACCATCCTTGGTCATAAATGAAATGTAAATCAAAACCACACTAAGGTTCCATCTCTCTCCTGCTAGAATAGCTAGCATCAAGAACACCACCACCAACAAATGTTTGCAAGGATGTGAGAAAAAAGAGCCCTCATGCTCTGCTGTGTTAATGTAAGCTAGTACAACCACTTTAGAAAACTAAAAATAGATCTGCCATATGATTCAGCAATCCCACTCCTGGGGATATACTTGAAGAAATGTGACTCAAGTTATTACAAAAGCACCTGCACACCCATGTTTATTGCAGCACTATTTACAATAGCCAAGCTATGGAAAAAGCCAAGAAGCCTCACTACTGAAGAATGGATCAAGAAAATGTGGTATTTATACACAATAGATTTTTACTCAGCCACAAAGAAGAATGAAATTCTGTCATTCCCAAGTAAATGGATGGAACCAGACAACATCATCTTAAGCAAAGTTATCCAGGCTCAGAATGCCAAAAATTGCATGTTCTTCCTCATATGAGGATCATAGATCCAAAACTAATGCAGTAATATTACTGGACATGGGTCACACACTAAGGGGAGAACATGTAAGGGAGAAATAGGGAAAGGAAAGGATATCTAAAACTTAAAGGGGTTGATGTGCTCATTGTAGAGGAGAAATAAAGTAATCTTAAACTGGCAGAGGCCACTATAGGAAAGGGACCAGGAAGTAGTGAAGAGGTCTGGAAAAGATGAACCAATGTGGGTTGCAATACATAAGTATGTGGAACCAACACTAGGAATCTCTGTATAGTTATCTTTATCTCAAACTAGCAAGAACTCTATGTCTATCTTATTACTGCCTATGTTTTCCCTTCAACAAAACTGAAGAACAAGAGTGAGGAATAGGTTCTTTCCAGAAACAGGGCAGGGATGGGGTGGGTTGTGGGGTGGTGGGCAGTGCATACACATGTAAGTAATTGTAAAAGTGATAAAATAAAAGAAAAAAAGAAAGAAGATAAGAAATGTTCCTTTCTTTGCTATTCTTTGTAAGTTTATGTGATACTGAAATTATTTATTCTTTTAACTACTACCTGAAATTCTTTAAATGGGAGAAACATAACTTTTTAGTCAAGCTGGACACCATCTTGGTGGATCCTTTCTGGAATTTTATCATTTTATAAATTTATTGGTATGACAATTTTTATATCTTTTAACTGTATTTTAAACCCTGTATCATGTGTATAATTCCTCCATTTAATTACAAATACATATAGATGCATTCTATTTATGACTAATCATAGCTTTTCATATTTTATTATTTTCTGAGCACTAACATGACATGCTAGGACATTTTACAGGAATAAATACCAAAATCTTTATGGCTTGAAAGAAAAATTTTGGATTCTTTACATTCAAGTTTACTGCAATTCAGTATGTGTGTGTGTGTGTGTGTGTGTGTGTGTGTGTGTGTGTGTGTACTTTTAATGGTAGAGCTTGTCCTCAGCATGTAGGCTAATGGAATGTTCTTTACCAGGGACACAGGAGCCTAAGTGGAAAAATAGGCTCCTTCTGTCAAAGAACCACCCCAAAATCCCAAGTTGCTTCTATGCATCATTATTGGCCAAAATAAGTTGCAAGATTATGTTCGCATTTAATGGTATAGAACATGCCTGGAAGTAGAACGTAAAGCAAAATGTAAAAAGTGCTCATCTTATCTGTGAACATGCAGTTTTGTTTTGCTGATACTCTCTTGTATATGTTTTATTTATTTCAGCATTAATCTTAATTAGTCCCTTTCATGTTTTTCAAAGTTTACTTTACTATACTTTTAATAACTCACCTAAGGCAGATATTTTCAGCTTTTTATAAATTATGAAATAACTATTCAAAGATATACATTCCTTAAGTCCTTCTTAGATCTCCATTTCTAAATTACATTTTAAACAGTGATTTTTCCTGGTTACAAAACTGTAATTCACTTTCATATTGACTGATCATCCATCCAAGAAAATTAGCAATTATATATTTATGTAAAAATTTTCATGTGGTTTATTTTCAGCTTCAATTCACTAAATTATACTTTCATTATAATTCTTTTCAAATAACTCTCTTATTGTTGTTTGGTTGTACCAGGTTTGAACTCAGTCTTTTTAAGCAACTCTCTACTAGATATTTTCTCAAATTTCATCTCATGTTTTGTTTTTTACATTTTAGATCACATTCCTTTGTTTTTGAAATATTTTATATTTAGTTTACTATTCATTGGTCACAGACAGAAATACTTAAAATATTTCAATATGTGAATTGTTTTGCTTTTTTCCCATTAATATGCTATGCAATTTTGATTCCTATGTTCAGATTATGAAATTAAGAGCCCAACAAATGAAAATAATTACATATTTCTATTTTGAAAAATATTTTATGAATCCATGGTAAATTTCTATTAAACTGCAAAATACCTGACTCACAGTCACCTGTATATACTATTTCAATCCCTAAATCAACTTTCCTTTGATTGTTAAAATTCCAGTTTATTTATTATTTTTATGTATGTTTTACCAGTGGGTCTCAAAGCAACTGTGTTATTGTTTTCTAAAGTCCATGTAATTATAAGTCACTTTTAATAAGAACATTGAATCTACACTTACTGAATGTACTTACTGATACTTTCTATGATCTTACTCTGTGCTGTTTCTACTTTTGTTGTGGTTTTTACTAACTCTACAATGATTTTTTCACTTTCCACTTTTAATTTTAAGTGACAATTTTTTACATATTTTGAGCAAAACTAAATCTACTAGACCCCTTTCATTCTGATTTGATTTGTCTGCATATTTACAAATTTTATTCCATCTTTTTAAACTTTGATATTAAAAATTGTCACAACTATATAGCAAATATTTCTTTTGGATTTGTTACCTATACTATTGTCTTTGCTATCAATATTACTTTTGTACAGACCCTCTACCTTTATCACTTTCCTTAAGCTGAAAGTAGATTCTGTATATTTAATTAATTAATTTATTTATTTATTGTTCTGTTTGGTGTGGGTATATTGTGGCATTAACAAAGTTTTTATAATGTATCAAATATATAAAATAAATCTATCAAATTTTCTTTCTTGGTTTTTATTTTTAGTAACTTGAAAATTTTTCTTGGTGAAGAATTTTAGGTTAACCACTATGATTCTTGATACACTCTTCAGGGTATCTTATTGACTTATGGCTTTCAAATGCTGCTTTTCAGAGTCATCTATCAGACTAAATTTTGTTCCCAGGAAGTCATATTTATTTAACCATTTAAAAATACTGTATGATTTATGTTTTATAGTTTTGCAGAGATACGTGTGTGGACTTTTTTTGTTTTGTTTTTATTTGTGAAGTCTGAGTTTCCTTTGAATTTTATGAATCTTAATATTATCTTTCAATAATTCTAAACATTTCTCAAGCAGTTTGTTGCTGTATAAGTTACTATTGCATAGCTATGTTTAAATATCTGACAGAAACAACTTAAGCAAGGAAGGATTTATTTTGACTCATGGTTTTAGGAGGTTCAGCTAATCCATACTTGCATCACGTTATGTTGGATAAGAAGCAGAGAGGAGAGACTGACAGGAGTCTGGGACTGGATAAAGACCTCAGATGTTCACCTCCACTGAACTACTTCCTCTGGCCAGGCCCTTCCTCCTGAAATCTCCTAAAATAACATCAACTAGTGACCAAGTATTCAATATATGAATCTGTGGGGAACACTTCATACTCAAATAGTAATAATTACCACTACTCTTTCTTTTCCTCTGTCTATATTTTATCATTTTAGACATTCAAATGACCATGTGTTAGATTTGTTCATTGTATCCTACATGTCTCTTAAATTTTTTTGATTTTGCTTCATTTTTTTCTGTCTCTGTGATCTTTTCTGGGTAATTTTTTTTTTTGCTTCTGTCTTCTAGACTCTTACTTTCTCTTTAGCTATGACTAATCAAGTGAAAACTGTTTGAGCTATATAGAGAAATATATTTCTACTAGTAAAATTTAGTCCTTTCTAAAAATTTTTCTGGTCATTTTTTTGTGAGGTTTACTTCTTGCTATTATGTTCAAAACTGAAATTTATTTATGAAACCATCTTGAATAGATTTTTTATATTACCATGATCTTATTATGCAAAGTCTTATTATTTGTCCAGACTAGTTGGTTCACAAGCAGTTAAAGATGCATTTATTCAGAGATGTTGTGCATATACACAGGAAAGCCCTTTCAACCTTAGAACATTTTGGATTGAATTACTTGCTTGTAAAGTGCACATGTAGTTTCAATATGGGGTTTCAACTTCTTGCTATCCAGCTTTTATTATCAAATGCTCAAAGGGAATTTATTTTTTCTTTACTACTCAGCACCAAATAAACTCTTTTCGTGGATGGGATTATATCTCACTCATCTATCTTTTAATGTCCCAACTTTATGTGGAGAGTTTCTTTAAGGCTTTTCACCTTAGGCAGGCTGTACTACATTCATCTAAATGCTGTATATGTCTTTCACAGTGGAAGTGAAAGCATATATTAACAAATACCCCCAGGGAAGTAGTTTTGAGAGTTATTTTACCTCAAGGTCACTGTTGTCACTTTATGTTTGGCTTCTGTATATATATTATATTCTTGACATCTCAGTTATTTGTTTATGAAGATGTAAAACATTTTTATCATCTAATTCTTTTTAGTTTTGTTTAGGAATATAATTTATTGCTTCTAGAAAGTTAGTGACAGAAAGCACAATGTAATATTTAAACCATCAAAGAGGAAAACAAAATGCTGAAAAGAACCCTATCTTTCCCCAAAAAAAGAATAAATGAAAAAATAATAAACATAAAAAACATAGCAATTTGAAGATATATGAAAACTTGGAAAGAATTTAACACAGACTATCTCATTAGATTCAATAATTTTAAAATTCATCAAGTAAAAACTAAACTGAAATATTACAGCAAAATTACTCTTACTACTCCAACAACAAGAAAAATAATTCAACAAAGAGTTGTTCAAAGATAAAAATACTGACAATGATGCCATGCAAAAAAGCAGATGTAAAATTATGGAAAAGGCTGTTCTAAGACAATATGTTCCAAAATAAAGGAAAAGTAGAGACATTTTCCTATAAGATAAGTTTAATATCAGAAAGATAAAATTTAATAAAATAATTAAGGTGACTTTAAGGGAGACAATCCCAAGAAGTAAGACAACATGCCAAAATAATAGAATAACTGAATTAGCAATTGCAGTGATAATCTTTGTCATCCAACAATCCCAGTCTCTCCATGACAAAGAGCAAAGAATTTTCTTTCAGACAGATGTTAGTCAAATGTGCTTCAACTGATCTCATCTAAAATCAACTGATCTTGTCTTTGTCTGCATGCATGTTCCACCTGTATCTTCACGTGAGATCATAACTAAGGAAGGGAGAGTAAAGGAATTCAAAAGTACAAGAAGCCAATTCTAGGCTGAAGTTCATTCAAGCAGCTCTTCACATAATGACTGCTAAGTGTTTTTGGTGAAAACATGAGACATGTTAAGTTCAAAATTGGTAGGTAGGAAGGCATTCTCTGCCTCCCTTTTTAGGATGCCCAGAAGAATCACCAGCAAAGATTTGGGCATATAACACTAGGACAGGGGAGTAAAGGATTAGTAAAATGATTTTTACAATTTATGAATCAAAGTCTTGGCCTTCAAAAGACATGAGATAAATGTCACTTTTTTTCTCTTTGTCTTGTGGTACAAAGGAAGTGGGGATAATACTTAATAATCCTTGTTGGCTTGCCTAACTGATTATTTATATCAAGCTGTCCATGCTCAAAGCATAGGTTTTGTTCTAACAGGATAGGAGAGAGTGAAGAGGGTTTAAGTGTTTTCCCTGGTGATGAGATATTGTACTTTGGAGCAAAGTCATTAGTATTTTTCAATTCTCAAGAGTAGACACTAGTAGAAATGATAAGTCAGAAGCATTTGGTTGCATATTTAACTCTTTTGTCACATAGGGCCACCAGTTGGGCAGTTATATTAGTCATCAACAAATAACTCCAAAATTCAATGGCATAAAAACAAACCAACCAAAAATTAATTAGCACAGTTTCTGTGGCAGTGCATTGGGTTTGAAATTTGCTCAGAAGCCACTCATTAATTTTCATGTTTTTCACAATGTGAACAGGCTAAGAACAAGTTATTTTTTCAGTTAACTCCTCGATTATTTTCATTTAACTACTCTTTCCTCAACTTATTTCTCTCCTTTGGCACTTTACTATAAGCAGTAAAGAGAAACCAGGAAGCACTTTGAATATCTACCTTATAAATCACCTTACTAAGTAACTCCACATTTCCTACTTTCCATGTTGTTGAAGGTAACACTGTCTTTAAGCTTTCTGTTTCTGTATAACAGAGATTACCCCATCCACAAAATTCCAATGAAATGTGTTTCATTTCTCCATTCCTTTTGATCTCTTTTCACTGACATCTTCAATGTCCATATTTTTACCAAGAGTCTGTTCAAAACAGTTTAGGCTTTTCCTAACATACTTCTGAAAATCTTTTCAATCTGATCTTTCCGAAACCACTTCTGCATTTTGCATTAAATTTTTATGTACAAACACTATTTCCAGGTACCAAAATATGGATGTTCTCTATCACTGCAAGAGAAATTGCCCCAAGTCTTGCAATTAAAACTATACACACTTACCATCTCACAGGTTCTGTCTTTCAGGAATTTTCATGTGGCTTTTCTAGGTCCTCTCACTCTCAGGTTGCCAAGTAATTAAGTGCTAGCTGGAAGAACAGCCATCTCGAGGCCTGAAAGAAGGGCATGCCATTAATTTAGTTATTGGTAGGACTTGTATCCCTGTCACATGGGCTTTTCTGTAGGAAAAGTTCATAACTGAACTTCCTCAGACAGGAGTAGGAGAGAGTGACATAGAAGCAAGATGAGGGAATTCACAATCTTTCTGAAAATTTTTTCAGAAGTGGTACCCCATAACTTTTGCTGCATTCTTTTTCTTGGAAGTTATTCAGTTCAACTCACACTTAAGAAAAGGATATTGCGTGACATTGTTAGTATCAGGCCCAATGAAAAAGGCACTTTATTATTGTTAACAAATACCAGAGACAAAATCAACTTAATAATACAAAAGGTTTATTTTGGCTCGTAATTTTGTAGGTTTCAGTTCATGGACAGTTGACTCTTTTTGCTTTGGAACCTGTGGTGACATAATACATCAGGGTGGGGAGCATGTGGCCAAATCTGTTTTCCTCATGGAAGGCAAGGAAAAGAAAAAGGAAAACACCAGTATTTGACAATCCTTTCAAGTCATGTTCCCAATAATCCAAAACCCCTCACTAAAGCTTCTATATTAAATTTGCCCACCACCTTCCAATAGTATCAAGTTGAGTGCCCAGTCTTTACCCCATGGACCTTTGGGGGATATTCCAGATCTAAACTATAGAAAACTCTTAAAAAATGTAAGGGCTTATACTCTATTTTTATGCTTAGAGGCTTCAAATTAACACAAAGATATATTTATGATTCTTTTTTCTTATGTACCAATAGTTACAAATTAGAAAACATAAAATAGTAATAATATATAGTAAAAACCTTAAAAAATGTTCATAATATGAAAAATGAATGAGTTAATTAATTATATTGAAGTAATAAAAATAGGACTGGCCATTCATACAGAAGACTTAGAAATTTTATGGAAAGTTTTCCAAAATTATATTATATGTCTGTCTCAACTTACAGGAATTGAAACATGAAAGCAATGGTATATTTCAAATTGACACTTTAGAACTATTGTGGTTCAGTTGTGTTGTTACTAAACATATCTTCTTTCAAGATCCCAGGTTAATGATTCTATTTATATTTGTCAGCTTTGGATTTATTCCTACAATGAAATACCAAGAAAAAGAATTTTATTTAACTAACAGTTTTGGAAGTTCAAGAGCCTAGCTACATATTGTTCAGATCTGTGTAGGAATCATTGCAAATGGCAGGTAGTGGAATGTGTTTTACGAGGAATCACATCATTAGTTTAGGGTGCAGAGAGAGATGAGATCCCAAAATCACTTCTGAGGACACATCCCAATGACCTTAGAACTTCTCATGATGCTTCAACTTTCAAAGTTCCACATTATCTTCTTTTTTAATTATTATTCATTTATTCACATGTGCATACATTGTTTGGGTCATTTCTCCCCCTTGCCCCCGTCCCCCACCATCTCCCCCCTTCCTCTCTCAGTTCCAGATAGTTCCTGTTCTGCCTTTATCACTAGTTTTTTTGAAGAAAAGAGACAAGCCTAATAAGGAAGACAAAGTGTTTTTGTTAGTTGAGTTGGAGATAGCTATCCAGAAATATTCTTAGCATTGCTTTCAGGTACATGTGTTATGCCAACATATAGACTAGATTCACTATCTGCGACCCTTTGAAGTAAACAAACCATAGAACTATCCCTTTCTGGGATATTTCTCTTGTGATCAAGGCAGAATACACACATATACCAAAGATCTGTGAAGGCTATTAAAATTTCTTGGAGTCACATTTCACTTCCATTTATATTTCATTAATTAAAGCAATCATATTGTCAAAACTTTTAATGTGGTGAAGTATTATTTCCTACAGGAATAAAAATTGAAAATAATTGTATTAGTTTCCTATGCCTCTATAAAAATTATCATAATTTTATCCTACAAATGTATTATCTTATAATTCTAGAGGTTAAAATCCTAAAATCAAAGTATCAATGGGACTGCCTTTCTTCAACAGGTTCAAAGAAGGATTCCATGGTTTTTCCTTTACTAGGTTCTAGTTACCACCTGAATACTAAATTCTCTCACTCTCTTTCTTTCCCCACCCCCAAGTGTTATCTCCTTCTTCTCTTCTGCTGACCTCCTTCTTGCATCTTTCCAATAAGGACCCTTGTGATTATTCTCCCACTCAGAAAATCCAGGATTGTCTTCCCAACTCAAGATTCACAAATGAAATGAATATACTATGTTCATATTACATAAAATATGTTCAGATTCTGGTAATAAGAAGTACATCATGAGTTTCAGGCTAACACCAATATTAGTGTCCAGGAACAAAAAATATTCTCTAGGTAAAATCTGAATGTATCTTTTCTTGATCTTCAAAACAAAGATTTTAAGATCACATGAATTAAGTACACAATAGCCTCAATAAATGTTCTCTTTCAGGAAAATGGAGAATGAAAGTTATAAAATGGCTACATCTCCACAGAGATTCTGAAATACAATGAGGGGGTGCAAATCATTCGTCATTCTTTCCTGTGAACTTAGACTCTGCCCTCTGGATGTTCTTTTCCAATATCATTCTTGGCCCCATCTAAAGAAGACAATAGAGAGAAGTCTCTCCTTCAGAGCTAAGTGTATTTTCCATGCAGATTTGGGACTTCAGGTCAGTCACTGTAGATCATTCTATAGTTTATATCTTTAAAAACTTCTTAACTTTTTGCTAATCTGCAGCTTGTGCCAAAAGTTTTCTAGCATTAATTATAGATAATTTGAACTTAAAAGACAGCTGTATCTTGAAACTTTTCTTTTGAACTACTTGTGACCAACTGGAAGAATTCACTGGATATCAACTTCATCAGAGTTATGACTTAATAGGATGAAATGTTGGTGTTATCTTTTATTCAGTCCTTCGTGCAAGACTAATTTAATATACTTTGCTGTGTTATGTTCTCGATATTGTTTTCATAGTTAGGGATCATCGGTGGCATCTCTCTACCTGGCAAGGTGCAGAATGTAGGATTTTTGAACCTTATCTTAATCTTATTTAGAAAGGATTTTCTTTTCTAAAATCATCTTGAAATACCTTATAAAATTTAGCCAGTAGTAGCCAACACTTTATTCCATCACTTACTCAACTAAAGCCAGATTCACTTCACACATGATCTGCCTTTTGAGTTGCCATTGGAGACACTTTTACAAATTGATCAATCATCAGAATGCATGGATTGACCATTTTCCAATCTTCAAATGAAGTTTTTTTTTTTTTTTGCTATGCAATGCCCACTGTAAAAGCCTAGACCACCTTTAAAAAACAAAAGTAGATCCTCAGTCTGGTAATGAAGCCTTTATTAGTATATTTAGTTTAGCTAAGAACAACTCTAAAACTTCAGTAATTTGCAATCACATATGCCAAGTTTAGCTTATTTATGTATCCAATTAGGATAAATTTTTCCCCTGTACATTCTTTCACTTTACAAGTAGGCAAAGATCTTATTTATTGTCTAGAAAAAGTTTTGGTGCATATTATGCATATATATGCGTGTATGTGTATATATATCCATATAGGAATGCATATACACACATACAAGTGTGTACATACACACACATATATATGTATGTTTATATATTAGATTTTGAGGAAAGACCACACTATATAGTATGAAAATGTGAATGTGTGTTCACAAATGTGCACATATGAGTGAAAACAACAGAAAAGTAACATTATGAAATAGATAAAGACTTATGGGTCAGATTCTTTATGAAGCATATTGTAATGATTTAGAAGTAATATGCCATCAAGCCCAGAAGAAACAGGGAATAGGCTAAAACATTGAAGAAAACTCCTTTCTTTTCCTTGGGACATGTGCTCTTTGGTCATTTGCTTTCTGGCTAGACTAATAGATGAGATCTCTAAAAACTGTGTCAGCTGCCTCACACACAAGAGAAAGTTTGATGATGAATCATATAGTTTTTGCTCTCATGACATTATCAAGGGGAGTGCCTCATAAATCCAAAGATTCTAACTTTGCTTTCCAAAAACAATCCTAAAATGCAGGCAATCTGGTTAAGTATCCCATAGGTAAAAACCCTCTTATGGCCTTTACAATTAGTCTGTTTTCCAAGCGGTCCAATTATGAGCATGTTTTCAGGAAGATTAGATTGTATCACTACCTTCCTTCCTTAGAAATATCTCCAAGTAAAGGGAGATAAATGAGTCAAAATGTTGTTATTTTAACTCCTTAAAATTTTAATAAAATCAAAACATGGGGAAAATAAAATGCCTAAGCTCTATCTCATTTATATTTGTAGAAAAAGTATGTATAAAATAGCATAATAAATACACCTCATATAATTTAATATAGTATGATTTTCTCTAGTATACATGTAGATAAATTATATGGAAAAAATTATAAAAATGAAATTAAAAGTATTAATTAAATAAAATAGATTATGATGGCTACTATCATATAAGCAAAGCTATCAATAAAGTATTAAGAAATTGAGAAATGTGTTATAATTTTTCTTTTGCTTATATCATTTTAGATTAATAAAATTAATTTATAAATCAATTTACAAGTGCATTAAAGATCCAAAAATTATATATACACCTCTTGATATAGAAATCTCATGATTGCAAATTTATTTTTTGGAAAAATGATTGAAGAAGCTACAAGGTAAGTATATATCAGATTGTCACTTGCAATAATGAAAAATTGTAGCAGTTAAAATATTCTAAAAAGACTGAAAAATTGGCTCATATGGTAGACTGCTTAGTTCAAATGTGCAAGACTTTAGTTTAAACCCCAGTATTACCAAAAAATGTAATATGTAATATGACCTGAGGTAATTATATTAAAATGCAGCAACTGTGTCAGCAAGGAAAACTGAACATCACGGACATCCTATATCTAAATGAATTCCAAGTCTCCATCACTATCTCTGCTTCTAATTATCTTTTTATTCCATCCTTTACTATAAGACATCAATATGGAAATTGATTAGTATTACAAATTTTTAAATTTTATGATTAAAGTAGTAATACATATTCTATTTTAACTTAATAATAAATAGTTGAATTATTAGAAACCATAAATGAACATAAATTTTGATGCTAAGAAATACCAGAGTTAGTGTTACTTAGTACATAAGTATATGTCATGCAAAAAAACTGGTATGCTTCTAAAAGGATAAATAATCTATGAATGACAAATATTTGTTTTGTTAAAGTTATTTTATCTTATCCTTGGAATACAAAAGAATTCTAAATCAATAGCTTTTCACATGCTGCAAGCTCTCTAACACTTTAGCCACACCCCAACCCTTTTTACTTTATTTTTCAGAAAGCATCTCATGTCTTTGCCCTGGATCAGTCTAGGATCCTAGTACTCCTACTTCCAACTTTTAAACAATTGGGGACACTGGTGTGTGTGTTACCAAATGACCATCTTGATCTCTGAAATAATGTCTCACTAACTTTTTGTCCTGACTGGCCTCAAACAGCAATCCTCCTGTCTGTACCACTTGCATAGCTGGAATTATAGATAGGCTATCAAAATTCATTTAATCATCAGCAGTAAAAATTTATATCCAGTATTTGATTTAAACATTGCTGCATTTCAATAACTTAACTTTTTATATTACCTCAGAAATTGCTAAGCCCATAGTAAGCCTTGACTATGGACCTCTGACATATTTGGTTGGCTTTAAAGGATTTATTTATATTTTGATAATTACCAGCATTTTGTCACAATTAACAATTGGAATTGAATGATATTACTATTTTCATGTAAGTGATATTAAATTTTAAATTATATTTCATCCCAATATTTAGAGGAAGTAATTTGAAAGTATTCTTTTCTCTGTGTTAATACAACTACAGGCAGGGACAGCAAATAGACACAAAAATCTCTGTTTTATTTCAGACTCTTTCATATTCATCCGTATAATCAAATCCCAAACACAGCATTTACATTTCAAATGTAAGTGAGTTGATGAACTGGAAATATAGGATAATTTCAATGCAAGTGAAAGTTTTCAGAGGATTTGAGTTCATGTAAAATTGCTGTGAATCTTTGTTGTATTCCATTCCTCTTTTGCTCTAGTACTTCCCCCATATGCTGAAAATGTTAAAAGGAAAAACTGTAAAATACACCAGAACTCTAGGAATAGAACTACACAACCTCAAGTGTTACAGAATAATCAAAATTGTGTAATAACAGCCACAGAATTTTGAAAAGAAGAGTAAAGATTTAAGTGTATTGAGCTAATTTAGAAACCATTAGACTTACTCTAGGACTGTTCTAGGGGCAGTTGAAATAAGCCTACTACCTATAGAGTATATCTAATGGCAGAGTATGCTTTTGTATTAATGAAATAGTTAAGTAAATTTTCAAATTGTAAGTAACATGTACTTCATGAGCTAGAAAAATTAATTTTAATATTACAAATCTATAGCTTATTTTTTCTGTATAAAATGTTTATTATATCCCCTAGGTGGCATTTCCTTGGCTTTTGTTTCAGCATTAAGGTTGTTAAGATTGCCTGTTCTGTTCTCATTACTAGAATATTTTATAGGTAAATCCACTCAAGGAAACTATTGTGCTTTCTGATCAAAGTGGAAAGTGATGCCAGGCTATAATAAGCAATTTAATTTTTAATGAGCTTATTCATACCCAAGGTCAAAACAAAGGTAAAAAAAAAAGTTAAAATAAAACTGCAGCAAAACACTAATGATAATGCCCTAAATACACTAGGGCAACATAATATTTGGCAGAGAGCACATTCAAAGTAATTTGGTGGTACTTTTTAAAATTTCGTTTCAGAATAGACACGTAGCTCAAGTAGAATACAATGTATTAAATGATACACACAAATAAAAATGAATAGATTTTTCTCCTAAAAGAAGTAAGCAAAGCTACTGGTGGAATTTTAATATTCAAGCTGAAAAACATGAAGTGGTTTTTACAAAACTCTGTGTTGTTAATTCTTTGTTATTTCCCAAGTAGATAAAAATTTGTGGGATTGTTTTACAATGCTTTCCTGCATTTAAAAAAATGTATACCAGAAGTTTCTGGCCATGAATTAAATACTCAATTTGGTTTGTGAATACTTGTGAAGTTACAGGAAAATGTCTTTTGATTAATAAATATTTAATAAGTTAGATTTTAAAAAAATAACTTCTATCCTAAATAATAATGCCTTTGAATTTACACTTTTTGTTGTTGTGTTAGTATAAATATATTACAGAAAGGCAATAAAAAGTTTTGTCTATAAGTTCCTTTGCAAAAAATGATCTTTTCTGTATAGGAGATGTTCTAGTTTGAACTAGATGTTCTAGTTCTAGTTCTAGTTCTGAGTTTGAATTTTCAGGAACTATTTTAATTATTTCATGCTAATGGATTTAAAATATACATTGGTTCAGTAAAGATCTTAACTTACATTGGAAGAAAGTTTCATCGTCTATCCATTATTTCAATATCTGGTAATTATATATACAAATCTTATATCTCCTTGCTATATAATATTATTTATTGATTTTAATTAAAGAAAGTCTTTATCCTTGAATTGCCCATGTGGAAAAAATTGAAAATAATTGTATTCCTATCTTTGCAGTAAATTTTTGTTATCAGAAAAAAGAGAAAAAAATAAAAAATAAGCATAGACCATGGACTTGAAAGAATCAAATTGACACACAATGTCACAAAATATTCAGGATGGGATTGTGCTAACAATAATAATTTTTTGAAACATTGTTAAAATTTTAAAAAGTGGTAAAAGTCCTTTTATTGAAATGCAATGGTATTAGTTTCAGGTAAAATATTATATTGGTATAATATTATCAATTCTACAATGGATGAGAAGTCATAAAGCTAATGTTTACAATTGTTAAAGATGTAGATCCAAATTTCCTTTACTATTCATTAATATTGAGATTTTTTCAAATAGAATTTAAAGTGAAATTGGGGCAATAAAAATGTATTATATTTTTTAGATGTGAAAATAAAAAATCTGAAGTGACTTTAAAATATATTGTGTGAATACACATACACCAAATATATACATACATGTGCATACTCACATATATTTGGATATACATACAGTATCATGAATATATTGAAAAATTACAAAACAATCTGGTGTACTGTGACATTACTAAGTATGATTAATGATTTTCCAACAAATCATTTTGATTTGTCATGTTTAGATTAAAAAACCTGTCTAACATATAATACAACTCATTTTTATTTTTTAATTTTTAAAAATTTTACTTTGTTTCTTTTTTTTCCACTTTTGACCTATTATCAATTCATAAAGACTTATGGTATCTGGTTTTGATTAATAAATTTGAATGTCAGAAATCTAGGTACGTGTTATCTGTATCTTCTGCTCAGGGTCTCATAGTCTGATGTGTTGGAAGAATTGCATTTCTTACTGGAAGGTATGGTAAAGAATTTGCTTCCAAATTCTTGCTATTGGCAGATTTTATTTTCTAGTGGTTATAGAATGGTTTTTCCTATTTCTCCTGTTAGTCATATCAACACCTGGAGGTCACTTTCAAATCCCTGCCATGTGGACCCACCTATATTCAAAGCCAAGAATGAATAAAACTTCCTCTAACTGAATTGCTCTCCTGTATCTTAATATCCTTCTCTATGACCAGCTTGAGGAAAAAAAACCCAAAAAACCCTCTGCTTTTAAAAGGCTTTTTTGGTTAAAACAGGTATGTTCTAGAAAATGTCTTTATCTAGGGGGAGATCCAAGATGGTGACTGGAACACAGCCACAGACCTTCTGACCTCCATGATCCAGGGACTTTGATAGTAAGCTGGACACTTGCTTGAATGAAGTAAAATACCAAGGAGAGCTGAAAAATCAGCACTCCAAACCCCTCCCTCATGGGAGGCCTCTCCACCTCACCATATATTAAAGAATAGCAGGTGCTGCATGCTAAGCCCCACTCCATAGGCAGAGCCACTGCTCCATACACCCTGCGATCTCCTATCCTGCAGCCCTGTTCCTTTGCCCAACCAGGGCCATGCTACCCCAAACTCCCACCCCCCAGGCCTGTAGGACCTCTGTGGGATGAGACCTTAAGGCCAGGGATCCACAGACACCCATGATCTCTGCCAGACCACAACTTTCCAAGGCCTGCACAATGCTGCAGGAGCTCCATCACAATGGGCCACACTCCCCAGCCCTGCATGATCTCTGCTCTGCCTACCACACTCCCAAGACCAGCACAGCCCTGCAGGAGCTCCGTCTTGCTGGGAGGCACTCCCCAGCCCTGCACGATCTCTGCTTTGCCTGCCATGTTCCCAAGGCCTGCAAAGCCCTGCAGAAGCTCCTTCTCACTGAGCCATGCTCCCCACCCCTGCACAATCTCTGCTTTACCGGCCACACCCCCAAAGCCTGCACAGCACTGCACAGTATTCACTCTGTAAGGCTAAGCCCCTAAGGTCTGCCAAGCCAGGGACCCACACACACACTATCTCTGTTCTGCTCCACCTCCCCCCACAAGCCTGTCAAGCCAGGGATCCACAGACATGGAGGATCTCCACTCCACCCACATGTGCCCTTCAGCCATGCCAAGCCCATGCTCCAAAGGCCTGCTACTTCACCTCAGCTAAAGGCCTCCACCCAATGGCCCATGGGACACCACCAGCCATCCACCTGCCACAGGAAGGCTCCAAACTTACCTAAGAGACACACACAGACAGGTATGGATGCTAAAGAACTAACATAAGAACAACTAAGACTGCAATTCTACTGCTCCAGAACTGGTGATTTTTTTTTTTAATTTTAAATTTTTATTTTTTTCCCTTCTTTAAGGGATTTGCTGCCTGGCTTACTATTTGATCATCCACCATCTCTACCATTTTTTTTCTCTTTTACTTTCTACTCTATTCCTTTTATCTTTCCCTCTCTCTCTCTCTTTTATTTTTCTCTCTTGGTTTGTTAATATTAATATTTCTACCCAGCTAATACTAAATTACACACAGTTCAGGGATAGGAACATTACCTAGTCAAAATATGGGAAGAAGAAAAAGGGAAGGAAACTATTTCCCCCTGCCCCCAAAAATAAAGTACTGCAGGATTTCAAACAAAATGAAGAACACAGATACCCAGACCAAGACTCCAACAAAACAAAGATAAACTATACCAAGAAACCCAATGAAGCCCACAAGAACACTCTGAAAGAAGAAATCCTACAAGTAATTAAAGAGAATTTCAAAGAGATGTTATTAAACATGGTTGACCAAAATGTACAGGAGGCACTCAAGAAATTCCAAGAGGACAAAAATAAAGAATATGAGAAAACACAGAAACAAATAAATGAAATCATAGAAGCCCTAAATAAATGCCAAACTGAAGTTGAGACCACAGCAAACAGAGAGATAAATGAATTAGGTCAAAAATTGACAATATTAAAGAGGAAGTAAACCATGCTATGAAAAACCTCAGAAAAAAGAATGAAACAGAAATACAAAAAAAATGGAAAGTCATTCCAGCAGAATAGAACAAACAGAAGACAGAATCCCAGAAATTGAAGATGAAATGGTAATTAAAGGAAAAACTGAAGAACTATTAGTTCAACAACTCCAGACCTGCGAAAAGAAAGTGCAAAAACTCACTGAATCCATCAAAAGACCAAACCTGAGAATCATGGGCGTTGAAAAAGGAGAAGAGGTGCAAACAAAAGGAATGCGTAACATATTCAACAAAATAATAACAGAAAACTTCCCAAATCTAGAGAAAACTATGCCCACTCAGATATAGGAGCCTCCAGAACACTGAACAACCTGACCATAATAGAACTACCCCATGACATATTATCATTAAAATAACAAGTACAGAGACTAGAGAAAGAATAATGAAGGCTGTAAGAGAGAAAAAACAAATAACACACAAAGGCAAACCCATCAAAATCACAGGAGACTTCTCAACAGAAACATTAAAAACAAGAAGAGCATGGAGTGAGCTCTTCCAAGCACTGAATGAAAATAACTTCAATCCTAGGATACTCTACCCAGCAAAACTATCATTCAAAATAGATAGAACAATAAAAGTCTTCCATGATAAGCAGAAACTAAAACAGTATGTGACCACAAAGCCACCCCTACAAAAGATTCTTTAAGGGATTCTGCACACAGAAAATGAAAGCAAGCAAAACAATGAAAGGACAGGCAATATCAAACCACAGGAGAAGAAAAGACAAGAAAGTAAAGAGTAATACTGATTCATCTACACACAATCAAACTCTTAATCAACAAAGACAACTACATGAAAGGGATCACCACATACTTATCAATACTAACACCGAATGTTAATGGACTAAACTCCTCCATCAAAAGACACCATTGGCAAACTGGATTAAAAAGGAAGATCCAACAATCTGCTGCCTACAGGAGACACACCTCATCAACAGAAAAAAGCACTGGCTGAGGGAAAAAGGCTGGAAGAAGATTTACCAAGACAATGGTCCCCCAAAACAGGCAGGGGTAGCAATACTTATCCCAGACAAAGTAGACTTTAAACCTACTTTGATCAAACGAGATAAAGAAGGACACTCCATACTAATAAAAGGGGAAATACACCAAAAGGAAATAACAATTATCAACCTATATGCACCCAATGTCAATGCACCCATTATTACCAATGATACTCTGAAGGGCATAAAAGCATATGTAGACCCCAATACAGTGGTTGTGGGAGACTTTAGTGCACCCTATCACCAATAGATAGGTCATCCAAACAAAAAATCAACAAAGAAATCCTAGAACTAAATCACACCATAGATCAAATGGACCTAGCTGATATCTACAGAATATTTCATCCAACTTCTGCACAATATACATTCTTCTCAGCAGTCCAGTAAAAATATATGAGAAAATGTTATTCTACATGTGTCCAGAAAAGCCAGAACCTGGTTTGTGATGTTTTTTTCTTTCTGTTTTACTAGGAAGGACTGAAAGAATTATAACAATTAAAACATCGGGAAAGATGAGTTTAGAGGAAAGATTCTAGGCAACATTTTAGCAAGTTTTAGTCAGCTGTTACTGTGACAAAATACCAAAGAAAATCAAGTTTAGAGTGAAGAAAAGTTTATTTTGGCTCACAGTTTTAAACATTTCAGTCCATGGTGGTTCGGAGATTTTGCCTTTGTGATGAGGCAGAACATGATGGCAGGGAGTACGCAACAAAGGAAAATGCTCACTTCACGGTGGCCAGGAAACAAAGAGAAAGAGAGGTCAGGTTCTCAATGTACATCTATAGAGCAGAAGCCCAGTGTTATAACTTCCTTACAATGGGTGCTGCCTCTTAAATGTTCTATTACCTTCCAGGAAGAAATTTATTTTATAAATTGGAACAATCATATGTTCACTTCCAAGATCTTAAGATGCCATCATTGAACATTTGTTAAACACAGTAAAATCTTCTAAGAAGAGTCTCACTTGAAATATAATACATTAAAATGCAAATCAAATTTTGAATAGTAATGTCAAACATTTTAATATATTCATGTTTATATAAAATGGAATTCTTGCTTTGTGTGCTTAAGTATAATGTTGCTGATGAATCAAAATTAGTTTTCACTTTCTACAAATAATTCAAGGGATGTTGGAATGTAAATAAAATTTAATTATCAAAGTCCTTGTTCATAATTTGAAAAAACAAAGATCAATGCAAAATAACCTGTTTTATAAAATACATGATGTGCATATGAACAAAAGAATGACATTATTTTTTACTGCAGAACAATAATGAATCTTTCATTATTTCAGCAATGTTTTTCTGACTTCATTCCTTAAAGTATATATGTACATATGTGAGTATATATATATATACATCTATACTATTGAGATGAAAATGGTTTTAAATATCACCTGGTAAACTCTAAAATTTTGACTAGTTTATCCATACAATTGTACAAATCAATGAATATCATTAAGTCCAAACCTATAATTTCACAAATGAGAAGCCAGAAATAATCCTACAGAATTTAATTATTTAGAAAATACAGTGGCTTTTCCTGAACCATAATCACTACTTTTGTCTTCCATGTTTCTGGTTCCCTTTACAAGCATGTTAAATATATATGCACAGTATAACATCCATAGAAGAATAGGTATCTATGTCGATATAGACATTGATGTGATCCCATATATGTTACCAGAGGAAATCTTATGAAGTAATTGGAGAGTTCTTTGCTGTACATCATTCTTTCTCAGTCCTTTTGTTCTATCTCTGCTCCTAGGCACAACTGCTTATTCCACACATCGCAAATTAGAATGGAAAATTACAAGTAATCTGTAAATTTAATAAATATAATATGTTGCCATTATATTTGAATCTTTTAAATATTAAGGCAAGTGAGATGGCAAAACAATCTCAAAAAACAGCATTAAATGATAACCTTTCAAAAAATAATGTCAGACAGAAAGAATAAATTTGAGGGTGTTTTTCCTGCTGCTACCATGTCTTTAAATGATTATTTTCTTCAACATTGTTAATTGCCTATAAACACTTTGCTTAGTGTCAGGAAGAAATTACTATTTTGGCTTGTGCATAGTCAGACTATTCTAAGCAAAAACTTCTGGAAATGTGTATTAAATGACAAGTTTGGGAAATTAAAGGATGATTAAATATTTAAGACCAGTGTTATATATAGACTTATTTCTCAGTTGCATATACTTCCCAAAGCCTTATAAACCAGACTTATTTCACTTCTCATTGAATTCCTGTTTTGTTGTCAATTAAAAGATGATCACAGCACTATTAACAAGAACCAAATTATGGAATAAGTCAAAGTGCCCATTAATGAGTAAGTGAATAAAGAAAATGTGATATATGTACACAACAGAGTTGGAAGATTGAAATTGTTTCATTTGCTGGAACATGGATAGAACTGGACACTGTCATGTTCAGTGAAATAAGCCAGTCCCCCCCAAAACAGGGGCATCAAACAAAATAAAACACTCAAGGTCATGAAATTAAAAGAACTACTTGGGAGGTGAAAGGGGAAAGGAAAAGTTTCAGAGAGAAAGGAATGAGGGATTAATTGGGGATCTAAATAAGAAGATAAGTAAGAGAGGGTGGGAGCAGTTTTGTGATTCCTATATAAAGGTTCACACTCATAATTTCAAAGATTCTGTCCTGTTGTCCAGGCTGTACCGGCATAGCCATGTGGCTCCTATCACATTGCCTTGAAGGAGAAGGTATGACTGTGAAAATTGAATTTATTCAGTTGTTTCTGTATCTTATCAAGTTTTTTTATTTGTGTTATCTTGATATTCTTTGGTTGTTTTTGTATGTTCTCCTTTAGCTTCTTTTGAAGCTCCTCAACGAGTTCCTTTATGAGTTCCTGTTTGAGCATCTTTTGCTGACCTCGTTCAGCTCATTGGACATACTTATCATCATTCTACTGGAGCCAGCAACCAGATATTCATTTTCTTCATTCCAAGTCTCCCTCGAATCCAGAAACCTGCACCTTGCTTTCAGGACCAAATATATGCAGCATTAAAATTCTGTCCCTGACTCTGTATGTTAACCGAACATTATTATTCCCAGCTACTTAGTACTCCAGATCAAATGTAATAGGAAAGACAATCAAGGAAATGCATATAAAATGAAAGGACCTGAAATTTTTCATGAAAGAAATAAGCAAGGCATGGTAGTAAAAAATAGATGGTAAGAAATATGCAATTTTTTGTTCACTCATGTGAAACATTAGAGCAACTGTAACACTATATTATAAATTAGTTTTCTTGCCATCCTTTAACTGTTGACTAGTCATCTTTTCAAAGATAATAACTAGACTCATGGATTTATTATTTCCTAGTAAATTGTCTACTGGACTTAATAAATATTCTAGTGTTAATGAATTAATGGATAACTTAACATTTCACTGTCCCTACCCCAATTTAAAATTAACAACCAAATCTCAAGAAAATACACCTTTGTAATTTTCTTTCCATCTCATCTAAATAAGTCACTTAAGTAGGTTGTGGAAGCTTTGGAAAATATAAAATCTCATTCTCTTGCAAAGAACATTTGACCTATGAAGATCTAGCATTATTTTACTTATTTATTTGTTATGGAACTGGGGCTTGAACTCAAAGCATTGTGCTTGCAAAGCAGATGCTCTTCTGCTTGACCCACCACTCCAGTCCAGTTTGCTCTGGTTATTTTGGAGATGGAGGCTCACAAACTATTTGCCCCAGCTGGCTTCGAACCACGATCTTCCGAATCTCAACCTTCCACGTGCTAGGATTACTCGTCTGAACCATTGATGTTGGGTAATATAGTATTATTCACTTCATATTATCCTGGGTGGGTCTCCAAGCAGAAACATCAAAAACTTAATTCCAATATTCAAATTAAGATAAATGAGTTTTCAATAGAAAATTATCTTGATTTTTGGAGGTGCTTGTGAAACAGGTAAAATTAAGATATTGTTCAGTGCCGTAGAGATAAAATTTCTTATAAAATAAATATGGACAATATCAAATGTGTGACACACAATGCTGAGAAAACCTTATGTCTCTTACCTTGCAGCTTTTTATTGACTCTATTCAATTAAATTTTTAATAACTATTTCCTTATGCATGCAAGAAATATGAGCCACCTTTTGTATATAATGTTCAAAATAATTGCCATTATTAACACTTAAAAATTTGATGTGTTAAATCTGTGCAATCTTTTCCCTATGAGCAATGTCTTTTTGTTTTTCCATTTTCATCTTCATGTATATTCTGAAACCTGCTTTGTGCGTTTATTTTCTTTCAATTTCATTTTAAGTTCCATAATCCTGATGATATTTAAAAACAGTCCTCAGCATGTTATGGTTTACGCTCTAGTGCCTATCCTCTTTCTGAAGAGCATCCCTTTCTTTGCTCATGTGTCCGCTGCCTTTTAAGTCAGAGGCCCAAATATGTAGTAGCAGAGCTATTTGATTACTGGAGTGTAACTCTTGTTTTCTAAGTCTATCATTTGAAGACATGTCTCTAGGTCTCTGGTTTCATTTATGAAACTTATAATTGTATCTGAGCCCATACTGTATTATGTACTTGTAAGTTATTGGTACACAGTGCACTGGAGAAAGCTTTTTGAACTTGCAAAATGAAGGTGATTTTGTTATGCCTTGAATAATTATTCTGCTCCTGATAACATATAATGAATTGAACTCATCCTAGGTTTGTGTACATAAACCTTTATTTATATAAAATAAATGTCAATGTAATTATACATGAAATGCTAAAATCATGGAAAAATGGAAAATTTAACTTAAAAATGTAAAACCATTTTTATATTTCAGAGTATCCAAAAGAACAAAGTAGAATAAATTAGTGAAATAAATGCTGTGTTGAAAAAGGGACAAACATTTTATTCAAATAATTTTCTTTTCATATTATAAATAATGGTCTTTTGACATATATACAGTGGAAGTATTTATTTGTATATTATTTCTTAACAAAATAATTGTTGTGAGAATCACTTATCAATTGCCTATATAGTGATATTAATGGAAACATTAATCTAAATAATAATAAATGCTAATATTAAAACAATTAAATTGAGAATCCCAGCATTGTATTGCATAAGATTATATTCCAATCCAATCATTTATTCATTGGGTTATTTTGGAGAAGTAATTTAACTTCTTAATGGCTCATGATGACATTTAAAAACCTGTTTCTAAGGTTAAGAAAAGAATTAAGTGAGTGAATACAAGTCACATTAAACACCTAGATTTAAGGGTTCAAATTGAAGTACCTGTGTGTTTTTAAACAATTGTAAGCCTAGAAATTTACAAGAAATAGTATCAGATTGGTACTAGCTATCTTGCCAGAGAGGTTAATTTGAAGGCTCTCTGGTGAGATCATTCTAAAACCAAACGTTGCAAAAGTGCTACATATAAAGTTCTGCTAAGTGTAAACTATTAATGCAAATGTAGAAAATACACAAGAGCCAAAGATTAGGCTTTAAGAGTAATCAGAAACACTGATAGAATGTTTCAAAATGTGAAGTTGAGTCATTGAGGTTAAAATGAGAAGAATTAACTTCCAAATAGAATTCTACAATTAGATAATTGATAAGATGCAAACAATAGGCAAAAAAATGTTGGGTGAGAAATTGTCAAAAACTAAAAAAGGAAGATCTAAATTCTTAGATTCAGAAAGCTTGATAAATCACAATCCAGTTAAAGGAAAAGACACTTACCACGAGATATATCAGGTTAAAACTGCTGAACTCCAAAGACAAGAGAAAATCTTAAACAACAGATCAAACAGATATTGTCCACACCATAAGGATAATTTATAAAATATAACAGTATATTTCTTATCAAAACACAATGAAAGTTATCAGAGAGTAAAAAATGGAATTTTAAAAACGTTAAGGGACTTAAGGACACACACACACAACACATATATATATATATATATATACATACACTAATATATATTTATAGAACATATATTATTTTATGGATAAATTGATAGAACAGATTAAGTCATGAAAGAAAATGTAAATAAGAGATATATAGTGTTTACCTAATTTTTAAAATTCCCACATCAATCTATAAGCTCAACTTGATGCAATTCCCATTAAAATACTGACATGATTTTTGTAGTTAGTGGTTGTGTTGTTGTTGTGGTAGTGATGGTGTTGTTGTTAGTGGTTGTTTTGTGTGTGTGTGTGTGTTTAACTGACAAACTAGTTAAATATTTACAGAATACAGAGTTCCAAAACATTATAAATCAGAAAATAGCCTAAAAATCTGTCAAAGAAAGAAATGATATACAGTAGAGAAAAAAAAGATCCATTGTAACATCATTGTAGCTTATGTAAGGACAAATATGACCCTAACAAAGACAGAATTGAAGGAAGTCATGCTTCAGAAAAATGAATAAAAATCATTTCCACTCAGATGAATTTAAAAATACATAATACAAAATTACAGTGAAGATAATGGATTGTCTAATTCAAATTGTCTCTTTGTATATTATCATTCACTAAAAAGATTTTAAACTAAAAACCACGTTATTTATACTTGTTTATGGATAGAGTTTCATATCTAAATTAGATTTTGTAATTTAATGGATTCCTGTGCTATTTAAATTTAGTATTACATGTTGAAGATTTTTGACCATCTAGTGTGGTCAAAATTCTGCCAGTTGAGAATTAACAAGCATAAAATACCTCCTGGAACAGCAAGTTCTTGGCAGCAATTTCAATAAGCCTCTGGTTCCAGCTAACACAGTGCAGTCCTGGAGCCAGCCACACTGCTGGTACAGAAATCTCCAAGAGTGAGAGAGGTACAGTGCCCATGAATCAGCATTGCAACCAAATCTAATACAATGGATGAATTCTGAAAACCCATCAAAATCTGCATCTAAATATATATCCTAGAGGTATGCTTTAAAACACTTTTCATATCATGAAATACATTCAAAATGGCATTCTGAATCAATGAATGGGGCTGTTCATCTCTACAGGAAATTAATAATACTGGACCTATGGCTGAGGAAATAATCCTTAAGGGTTTAACCATGTCATAGTGCATTGGTTAGAAAACTTTACGCTATGGAAGAGAGATGTGCACTTGGAATGGTCATTGCAAAATTGCTTGTTACTAATAAATGTTTTCAAACAATTGCATATTCATCAAGATGTTTTTGAATGAAATAATTATGGGATTTTTACAGTAGAATACTTTAGCATATACAATAAATATATATGTCAAACTAATAGAAGGCAATTGTAAAGAAATATAGAGAGTATAGTACCTTGTTTTCAAGTCAGAAAACCTCCCAAAATGATATGGGATTTTATAAATTTAGAAATAAATAATCATATTATTATTTGTAAAACCTATATGAGAGTTTAAAATACCACATTCTAATCTGGTTCCAAGTGGAGAGAGAGGAAAGGAATTACATTAGGAAGAAAGATACAGAAGACATCAATTTAGCTATTATGTTTAAAACTTTCAAAATATTCTGCACCAAATATCACAAAATTTGGTGGTTCATGAAACACTATTTACAGCATTTGATGGGTTCTTGCTGATTCTTTCATCATTGATCTCCTCACTCTGTTGGCTTTGTCTTCATGCTGGCTTCTTTCATTTTCTCAAAATGATATCCAGGAGCAAGCATGACTATGTGATCCCTTATTCATACACAAAGAGACTATACTTCTTGCCAAACACTCATCAAATTAAATTATTGGCTTTCATCACAGCTGGACAAGTCTAAGAGAATTACTGGCATGGGAATTGTGTGTACTAATTACTTATAGGTGATTCTTTGTACTTCTGTCAACCAGAGACTGTACAAAGAGATACAATTATACCATTGGTTTACACAGACCTTTTGATTGAGCCTTGGAGCCTGAACTAACATAATACCGCCAAAACCTCACAACCAAAATGGAAAATGAAATTCAGCATGGAATATATGGATACTCTTTAGGAGGTAGAACAGGGGAATGGGATGCTGAACAGGTAGCCACTGAATATCCATGGCAAGTGTACACACTTGAGCAATTGAACATACTGATCTCTAGGTCAGCATTAAAACAGCATTGTCCCTGGACCAACAGCATCAGCATTGTCTGGAAACGCAGCATCATGTGGCCTCAAACTATGGCCAAGCTATATGGAATCAAAAAGGCTGGAGCCAGCAGTCTCTGTTTTATGACCCTGACAGGAGATTTTGATGACCACCAAAGTCTGAGAACTTCTACTTTACGTTCTTCTTACTACAAACTTTTTATATATGAGCTTGTCACTCGATATGCACACTTATTTACAGAAATATATTTTTGACTCACATTAGTATGCAGTCATGTGCACGGCATGTACTGTATTTTCACAATAATATGGAGAATCTTAATAGATAAATGTGGCTATGCCCAAGCTCATCCACATGCTGACTTCACAAACTATTCTGCAAACTATCACACCATATAATAAAAATATAGTAAATATAATACTTAATAATGCAAATCTGGCACGTGTTTAAATATGTTATGTTTCTTATTATCTTTTGATTTATCACACGAGCTTCTTCAGTCCTATGACTCTTATGACCAATAACAATTATGCAGAATGGAAAAATTAATTCAGAAAAAGTCAAATGTGGCTGTTTTCATTGCTCATGCTTTTTCTGTCAGATTCTATTCCAAAATACTAAGTCACAAATATTTGCTCCTATATTTTCTTCTAGCAGGTTTTGTATTTAGGTCACTAACTTGAGTTAATATATATTTTTTCCCCATCTTAGGGAAAAAAGAAGCAAATATTATCCTCAAAAATCCTAAATTAACTTTTGTGATGGTATATACACATAATATGGTGAAAGAGTACCCATAAACAAAGCCAAATAAAATGAAACTTATTTTCAGCTGAATATTTACTTTTAAATTGTTTTTACAGTAGGTATTTTCTAATCTAGTACAAATATATGGAAAATACATTTTCAATGGAAATAGTGAAATATACACAGAATAAATTTTTAAATTTTTGTCAGCTTTTGCCCTCCCCAATGAGTTGTTAAAAACTATCATTCCAATCATTTTATGGATTCATACACTCACCCCCACACAATACACATGAGTGTTTTCAATGTCTCTGACTCCTAAGCATCTCTCAGTACCCACCTCACTCGTTCTGACAGTGAATGCAAGTCAGTCTTTCTCCTGATCCTGGAATACACTATCTAATGGACACCAATGTGGGTTCTAGTCTTGTCCAAACCTATGCAATGTATTCAAAACACTCATGCCCATACCAGCAGAGAGTTTGTAACTATATGCTTTTTCTTCAATTATTTTTATATCATCATTCATAAAGGAATATAATTTCTAAAGAATTATATGCTTTTTTGAAGGTGGAGGAAATGAAATTTCATTCCTGAAATCTATTGTTTAGTCTTTTTCAGTTTAATAAACATACAGTATTCCCCTATATCATAGAAGTATATCCATGACAGAAAAGAGAGACAATTTTTCACCACAAATTTTCTGCTATAGCTTTGGTCTTCTGGTATCATTTGCAACTCATTATGCTTAAATATTAAATTGTGATGTGAACTTTGTACTGTTGCTCCAATTGACCAGCAGTATTAGTAAACTGTGGTTTTGGTTTGCCCCTAGAAAGATATTTTAGTCCAAGATGCATCTTTGGTTCCAAGCCTTGGCACAATCTTCTCCCAAAATATATAATACTATTGAGTCTGATTTGCCTATTTTGGTCCAAGTGAAGAAAGATTGTAATGCAGTTTTATATAATCATTAACACAGTTCTAGCTATAATTCTGGATAAAATAAGGTAAACCTACTCTAGCCTACTTCTTCCACTATAGTTATAAAACCTAGTTAGACTGCATAAAATAGTCATGAAACTAATCAGGAGAATCGAGAGAGTCAACACTCAACAAATGACAAATTTATAATTTATCTTTCTTCTGCCAAACAATCCCAAGTGGTCACAGTGATAGTGGGAGGATTTCGGGAGTACTATGTTTCCAGCTTAAGTAGCTGTTAAAGGTATTTTCAATACTCAGAGAGAATTCAGAGCTCCCTGACCCAACGTGGACATTTTTCTTTTTGTGTTTTTTGTCTTCTGATGACCAAGGCCCTAATCAATTCTGTGTTCAAGGAGGCAGGAGTGACAAATTGAAGTCTTCAGGAACCAAAACTGTGAAGAAAGGGATCTTACCTCAATTGAGTGAAGCTGTGGCCCCAAGAAGATGGGGAAAATCTTTTTATTATTTTTTCTGTTTTTCCTGCTTGGTATCAGACAAAGGTGTATGTGTAGCATGTATAATGGAGTGAGATAGCTAAAACTCCAGTTTTCTGGCCCTTTGTGAGACTCTAGAGAACCAGAAACTACGAAGGAAATAATCAAGAGGGAAGAACTAAAGTGAGTGACTTCTAATATTGTTTATGAACTCCTGGGCTCACTCACCTGCATTTGGGTACATCTGTTCCTAGTCTACATTCCAAATTATTTTGAAAATTATGCTAATAAAACAGTGCCCAGTAAAACACCTATAGGAGAGGTCCAAATAGGATCACAGGTCTGTAAAAATTCACATGACATAAGACCCACTCGTGTTGGTCTACTAGGGACCAAATGCCCAGTCACATATATTATAAACATATACACACATATACATGCATATACATATATACATACATAAAATATAAATCTAGGACTCAGGTAAGACTTTGAGTCTCACAATCTGATATATGAAATGATGTGGTTGGCAGGAAAATAGATGACAAAATCAGACCGATTGAGACACAAATATTTCATATTCTATCTCATATTTGGAATCCAGGCCTTAAATATGAATGATAGGAATGCAAAATAGGGTATTGTGGGGAGAGGTACTAGTGGGAGGCAGAAAGGAGAAAGTGAACAGGTGGCAAATAGTGACAAAGCACTTCACACACATATGAAAGTAGGATTATGAAACCTGATAGGATTATTTTAAAAGGGTGTAATGGGATGAGGAAGAGTAACGGAAGGGTGGATTTGATCAAAGTTCATTATATGCATGTATGGAGATGTCATAATGAAACCTACTTTGTACAACTAATATAGTAATAAAAGTGTTAGGAAAATAAAAACTTAATAACGGTAAAAATAACCGTGGGGGAAACATGTAACTGAAAACACAACAATGCAAATTTAAAAACTTCCATGGAATTTCCACAATAGAAGAATGGAGCTAATGGTGGAGATTGTCAGTAATTTAAGATAGATCAATAGATAAACATCCAATCTGAACAAGAGAAACAAAAACAGTAAAAAGCAAACAAGCAAAACAGATCCTTGGAGACTTGTGCGTCCATAGTCAAAGAACTAACATTTATATCATTGGATTTCCAGAGGATAAGAGAAAGAGTACAGTCCTGGGGTGTGTGGTGAATTAAGAAAGAGTAATTTAAAACATCTAAAAGTTGGTCCAAGATGTAAGCACACTGATTCTGGAAGCTTAGTGTTCTTCAAAGCAGGAATACCCTGACACTTTAACGTTTTGTTTTTTCCACTGTTCCATTTCTCTTGTTCCTTAGTCTGGAAACATCACCTACACTCTCAGGTGTTTTCCCCCAAACTCCTTACTTAGGCCTTTCCACAAGCTTTTTATTATCCACCTTGCATGTTTCTTGATATTTTTTTTATCATGGAAACATAGTTTTCAAAGCGTGAAAGTAAGGTCTTGAGATGTTGCATGAATTTCCTATTGCTGCTCTAAAAAATACCGTAATCTCAATAGCTAAAGCAATACACATAATTTGGAGTTATTTAAGATATAAGTATAATTGAGATAAAATTATGCATTGGTCAGGTTGCAACTTTTGCAGTTGTTTGCAAAGAATCAATTCCTTTCAGTTTACAGCTTCTGAAGACTGGCTACATCCCTGGCCCCACGTTTCTCTTGCATATTAATGGCCAGCAGTCATATAACTGTAATCTCTGTGCAATATGTAACTGTAACAATAACGGTCATCACATGCCCTTCAACTCTCCTGCCTCCCTGTCTCCCTTACATGGATACTTGAGTTTGCATGTGGTTCACCCAGACAACTCAAGATAATCTCCTCACCTCAAGATTAGTTGAATGACAGCTACAAAGTGTTGGCTCAGCAGCTGACATACTCAAAGGATCTGGGGATTGGAATGTGAACATCTTCTCCCTACCATAGTGATCAAAACCAGAATCACTGATAGTCAGGTACAAAAGAAAGGTAGAAAACACAACACAGTAATCATTTTTGTCCCATTACATTCTCTTTTCAAGATATTGCATTTCTCATAGGCCTTTTGAAATTTCATTGGAATAATATGGGTTTGTTTTCATTTATCTTTAATGAGTAAGGAGTCTTAAGTTATGATAATCATTTCTACCTTTTATTTTGTTATGTCATTCTCTCCACATCTCTATTCTTCCTGCCATCCCTAATTTAAAGGTTTTTGAGATTTTATATCTATCCTCAATGTTTCTCAGCCTTTAGTTCCTGTATTTTCTACTCCCCCTTTGCCTTTAATTCTGAGAGAGACACCTGGCTTTGTTTATATGTTCATTAATTTCCCTCTTCCTCTTCTTCGGTCTAACAATTACATTTTAATTTCATTTTCTTTCAAATTAGAGTAACTTTTATTTTTATTTTCTTTAGCATCTTCCTCTTCTACACACCATCATGCATGCAATTTACTATGGTGGTGATAATTTGAGTACACTTTGAAGTGTTTTCTCCCTTAGATTTTCTTGTAATAACTTTATTCCTACTACTGTGGCTTTTTGTTAAATGTGACAAGTTATTTTAGTTCATGGTAGCAGGTGTCCTCAATTGCCACTTAATCTTTAACTTACTGCTCCTTACTTTATTTGAGGATTACTACTCACCTGTCCACGGATGCTGTGCATGCTAAAGATTCTGGAAGTCAGGACCTATTGAAAATATTGCTCCTTCTATCTGTTTCATTGATTCTGCCAGAGAACAAACCCAGTTACCACCAGCTGTCCAGCACACAGAGAGAGGCAGAGCTAAACAGCTACTCTGCCCTTGGTCTTCAGTTAGTAATTCTGACACTTATGCTCAGTCCCTGCTATAGTTTGTATCTTGCATGTCCCCTGAAAGGCCACATGTTAAAGGTTTGGTCTGCAGGATGGTACTTTTAAAACATGTGGAATTTTCAGGAGATGACTTTTATACAAGGTCCTTAGGTATTTCTGAAAGGAATCGTGGGAACCCATCTCCTTCTTTGCTTTCTTGCCATAGGTGAGTGTTTCTGCCTTGCCTCGTGTCTAGTCTACCATGGTGTGCTGCCTCACTACAGGCCCCAAAACAACAAGGCCAATCAATCATGGACTGGAACCTCCAAAACTGTGAGCCAAAATAAAACTTTTCACTTTATAAGTTCAGTATCTCCTATATTGTAGTGACTGAAGGCTGAATAGCATAGTCCCCCTAAAGCTGCCTCTACAATGATTCCCACCTCCCTTTCAGTGTTCTGAAACCTATGCTCATTTAGACCTATGACCAATTCCTTCTTTGCTTGTTCTTGTTCATTTTGATCCCATTAAAGTCCTATGTGTGAGGAAATTCTCAAATATTGTTTGAAAGTTGACAGTACATTTTGTTTTCTGAAGGAATAACACTTTTCTTTTTTGTTAATATCAATTTTTCTGTGAATTTTTAAATGTACTTTCTTGTATTTCATGCATTTTGTGACTTAATGTTCATTATATTCCTTTATTTAATGTACCAACACTTTCTCAAATTTCAAGAATACAGTTAAATGTCTTTCCTCTGGTAGATTTTTATTGACTATTGCTATTTTAGAAAGAGTCCTCCATAATAATCTCCCAAATCCACTGAGATTTCTTCTTTATGGTCATCAACTTGATAGTTCAGTGTTTCTTCACTAGAAGACAAGGGATAGTGCATGCTGTTTTCTTAGAACTTAATGGAGAACTCTCACATAGTAGAGGGTTTTGTTTTGTTTTGTTTTTTACTGGTACTGAGGTTTGATCTCTGGGTTTCATGCTTGCTAGGCAGGCAACTCTACAAATTGAGCCACTATGTCAGGATTTGTTTGTGTTGAGTATTTTTGAGCTAGGGTCTCATGAACAACTTTCCAGGGATGGCTTGGAACCACAATTTTCTTGATCTCAGCCTCCTGAGTAGCTAGTATTACAGGCGGGATAAACCAGCACCTGGCTTTTTTTAAATTTTCACTTTAAAAGTCATTTTTTTCTGGAAGTCATCTTTCTTCATTAACAGCAGGCAAATGACTGAGACAAAGAATCGGGTCATAATTAGCAAATTTTGAAAATAGTAGAATAGGTTCAACAGGGATGGGAACAGACAACAAGAAGGCATTTAGTTATAGGAAAAGAAGCTTGTGAAAATGTTGCACATAGTTAATATTGGTAAAGGAACTGTTCAAATCAAAGGAAAAGGAAAAAATTGCTCAGAATTACTGTAACTATTTATTGTTACTTTAATGTTGAGATTGTTAGCAATTTACAGGGGACTATATTAATGTTTACAATATGAATATTACAAAATAAATTTCTAATCATTAAGATTAACATATAGAACTTAAACTAATATTCATATGTTTCAAAAGGATTCCATTCTAAATATCAGAATTGTAGAAGAAATCAAAAGGGAATTTAATATTGCCTAGATGAAAAACTAAAATATTAGTATGAAAAGTGTGTAATATTTGCCATTAAAATATTAATATGATTAAAAGGTACACAACCACCTGGGCATGGTGGCTCACATCTGTACTTCTAACTATTTGGGAGAGTGAGATTTGGAAGATAGCAGTTGGATGATACTCTGGGTAAAAAATGCTCACAAAACCCCATTTCAAATAATAAAACCTGGGCATGGTGGTACACACGCATCATTCTAGCCATTCAAGCAACATGAAAAGGAGGACCATGGGGAATGCCAGATTGGGGAATAAACAGGAGATTCTATTCTAAAAATACCTACAGTGAAAAGGCCTGGGGGCATGGCTCAGGTAGTAGAGTGCCTAGCAGTGAAAGATCCTGAGTTCAAAACCCCAATATTGATACCTCCTAAAAAAAGACAAAAATGTAATACAACTAAAAATAAAGGGTAGGATGACTTAGCAGTGGATATTGTTTTAATTAAAACATCAAAATAATTAATATTTTAGGTTTATTTCAATTTTTCAGAAAAATTAAAATTTATAAGAAAATAACTCAATACCTGCTAGCTAAACCCAAACTTGAGTAAGCAATTAAATAAAAAAAATACAGATTCAGAAATTTAAAAATATCTAGAATTAGGATTTAAATTTCTTCTTCCAACTGGGTATACTGAGGTCAAACAAATATAAACAGCTACAGCAGGTTTATTGCTAGGTTGAATGTCTTTATTCATTATTATTATGTAATAAATTAACCTAGATTTGATAGTAATCACAGATTTGGAAATTATAATTTTAAAGTAAGGATAAATAAGTGACCAAATATTAGGAAAGATCTGGAATCAAGAAATCAGGAAATGAGCTGAGTAAAAAAATAACACTTAATTGTTACATTGAAAAACAGTTCAAATGAAACTGGGCAGAAGTTTTATAATGTAAATGAAGTTCCTTAATGCACAATGTTGCAAATTATCTAATAATAAATGATAAAATATTGTGAGATAAAATGATTTGTCATTTCTTCTTTTCCTTCATTTTTTGGAGGTAGTATTAGGGACTGAATTCAACATTTTGCCAGGGCTCTTGCCTCTTAAGCCATGTTCCTAGCCCTTTTGCTTTTAGTTTGTTTTTCAGATAGGGTCTGGTGCTTTTGCCTGGGCTGCCTCAAACTGTGATCCTTCTATCTCTGCCTCCCAGCCAGCTTGTATTACAGAAATGTACCACCATGCCCAGCCAACTTCTTATTCCTTAATAAATGTTTCAAAGACCAGTTCAAATTCCAGCCTCCAGGAAACCAATGAGGAGGAAGACTTTTAGTGAGACTGTGAGTAGTACCAACTGAAAGGATATTCTGTGCTTGTTCTCATACAAGAATCATTCTACCCATACTCATTAAGTAAGCTTTTATGTCAACACACAATTTCAAATATAGAAGAATTTCATTTTAGTAGTGAATATTTTTATATGAAATATTGATAACCATGGCTAAGTGAAGTGGCTTGCTAATTAAATATGAGTTTTAAATTAAATTTAGCTATGTCTAGTCACAACTTGAGCATTAGCAATAGCAAGGGAAGCTTGTGGAATCTCATTCTTTGAATAGTTCTCAAAAGAAAAGGAGTTTCGTGTTACCAAAGTTGCACATAAGACAGTGGTGATGGGACAAGAAGATAATGTTAAATGATTTGTCAGGAATGCGTGCAAAGTACCAATGAATGCATAAACCTCTTTAGTACATGCCTTCTTGATATATACTTTCTCCTCCACTGGGTAAAATAATTCATGGTAGGAATAACTATTTTCTTTGTTTTCATTGCCTTCTTAGTCCTTATGATAGAGCTTGACACAAAGCAATTGTTTGTGATTATTTTCATGTTTTAATCACCAGTTCATCCAAAACATAAAAAATTGATCATATTAATTGTATTGGTGTAAACAAGGTTATGATTACATGAAAACTGAATATATTCAATTTATGTAGTGGAATTAATTACAAAATTAGATGAGATACTGAAAAGAACTAGTATTGTTCTAGGTAACTTACTCCAATGAAAAATATACTGACTGTAGGAACAAGGAAAAAAAACTGAAAAGTTGTATCTAACAAATTAGTTCTCAGACAAAAACAATGAATTAAATAAACATTATTTAGCAAATCATCCCAATTGTTCTTCCTTGATCTCCTCTTTCAGTTTTCTGAACAATTCCTTTCAGTCATCTACTGACCTTATCTTCCTGATGTTCCATTGCTTAATGACCTCCTGATTGCATCCTATTAGGATCTGCCTCTGGACTTGGATGTTCTCACGGTAAGTACAGGAGATTGCTCCCATTCCTTCAAGGCCTTGCTGCGTGATTGGCTGGCTATTGCTGAGAAAACCATATTAAGTTGTCAATAACACCTTCATATCGTCCATCTTTCAAGAAAGAAAGCACAAATTAGGATTATTTCAGGTTCTCTTGTGCAAGGCTTAGATTTTATTGTTTTTGCCTTTATTGCTATTTTGTGTCATTTGTAGGTAGGTGAGGAGAAATTAAACTAGGACAGGAGCAAATAGTGAATACTATGTATCATACACAAAGGTTTGAAAAGGGTAACTATAAAAGGCAAAACAATAGCCTACTAAGAGTGTTTGGTTTTTCCTGCAAAGTATGTAAAACTTTGAGGTTGAATGTCATTAGACTAGACATGACTTACTGTTCTCTATAGTCCCTATCTGTTGCTATAACTGTTTCATGTGACTGGTTCCTGAATGCATGCAAGAGTGCAAATTTTAACACAAGTCTATTCTCTCACAGCAAAGATTGGATTTATTACTTTCCTTTATTTAAAAATTTCTTGACTACAAATTTAACCAGAAATACTAAAAACAGCCAATATATGTCTAGTTAACTTATATTAGATGAGGGCAACAGACTTGGGTCATCTCTTTTCCAGGTTTACTCTAGTAAAAGAAGTTGGAAAAATGACTCTATTTTCTTCTTTGCCTTAGTAGAGCAATAATGTGTAGAAAACCTGAAAATAATCACTGCAATTATCCCTTTGTTTTTTATTAATTATTGTCCCAACCTGGATTACAGCAATATTATTGCTGAATATATATGACCATTATAGCATTGAGTGTCAGGACAAGGATGAGGCAAACAAGGCACCTAGAACTCAAAATTAAAAGAGGCACAAACACCCTGGTGACACTCATACACTGCCAGAACTCTGAGAACTGTGTCTCCTTAAATTTTGAGAATTGGTGTCTCATTCTTAAGGGATTTAGAGGAACAGTCAGTGATAGAGCTCATGCATAGTATACATAGATCTGGGTTAGATCCACAGATCTAAAATAGTGATGATAAATAATAATTTTAAATAACTTATTGTTGTGTTATGGTAGTCATTATCCTCCCATAGTGTTGTCATATAAATACATTATAATTAGCATAGCTCAGTTTATAATGTATTTTTATTATTGTTGTATTTGGGGATACATTATGACATTTACAGAAGTTTTTACAATAGAGCATAGTTAAATTCACCACCTCCATCATTCTCCTTTATCCTTCCTCCTCCCGTTCTTAGAATAGTTTCAACAGGTCTCTTTTTTCGATTTACATAGATGTTATAATGTATTTTTTAAAGTTCTCAATTACTTACACTAAAAATAAAGCCAATTTTGAAGAAGAGGCAATCATATCTTTAGACATGATCCCTGCTTTCATAACAAACCATGGAATTGTACTTCTGAGTACAATTTTTGCAAGGGTTTCAAAAAGTAGAAATTGCAGATAGAGTATTCACTCACCTCTGTTCATCTTCTCAGGTTTCATGATGATCCAAGCCATCATCATCCCACAAGGAGCACGCTAGAGTCTTCAATTTGCATTCATTTGTGGAAGAGTGATCATATTCTTCTCAGTGCTTCATGAGACACAACAGAGCTATCTCTCACCATAAACTGATGGATGTATTCATTATTTTGTGACTTGATAACAAACAGGAATTGATCATTTCCCTGCATAGTGCTAGCACAACAGCCCAGGGGAGAGGCTGTCTTAAACTTGGGGACCTCCATACAAAGAATAAAAATTGACTTCCTTATGGAATACTTTTCTTAGGATTTACTCAAAATGATTAAGTATGCATTGTTAGAGGACTGAGATCCAGATTCAACAGTTCAAGCAAGCAATATCTTATGAAAATTTGGTATTAATATTATTGGGATTTCCTATGTACCTACTACTAGTAAGTTCTGAGTTTTGAATTTAATTTTTATAAGTCATTCCAAGCAAATTCCAACTCTGCTTATCTCTTAATATTAAAGGCTAAGGGCTTAGAATAAGATAGCTACAGCATTTAGAAAGAAACCACAGTATAAAAGTGAAGATTTAAGAAATTTCGCATGCATTGCTCATTTGCAAGAAAACTGGAAAGAATAGTCTGTATTTTAACTCTTAAGTGAAGACTTGCGAGGCACTGTTTTTTTCCCAAAAGTTTGAAGAATAAGTAAAAGTACCCATGATAAAAATAATTCCCTGTATTTAAAATTACCCTGAGAATTGTAGGTTGTTTATCAGTAGCAATTAATATTGGAGCACCTATTGTGTATTTGTCAGATATTATTTGGAAAATATTCTACTGTAATTCTTCCTTCACCCTGTGCATTCATAATTTTCTTTTCTGGTAAAGTATAATTTAAATTCTTATTTCAGGGTAAAATATAATTGGTTTTATTCTCTTGTGCTAAGAAGCAAGTTGTTTTATCTTGGGTCTACCCAAAGAATCTCAAATATATATTAATTAAGGCTACTTAATTGCAAATAACTAATATACCCATATGTGCCCTGTTCTGGATAGAAAGAGGGGAAAACATGTGCCTATAAAGATGTTAACATTTACTAAATAATCAACCTAGTGAATCACACTAGCCAGAATTTATGTTTCAGTCATCACTTCTTTCTGAAAGTTTGAATGGAAAATTAGTCTTTAGATGAACACACTTCCAACCAAGCAAATAAGGTTTAACAATTAAGATTAACAGTAAAGTATGTCATACATGCAAAAAACACTTTCTGTCATATTGAACCAAATTTTTATTTCCTTTTCATTGCTGCCCTTAACCCTGTCCTTAACAAATCCAGGGTTCTGCCAAAGTAAACAAAAGATGATATACTCTAATGGCCATCAAAATTTCAGCTTTAACTCATAAATAAGGAATAGAAGTTTCCATTATATATTGGAACATTATTTACTTTCTAAGCATAGCTATGTACTTAAAAGTTTGTTTTTGACATTTTATCAAGTGATTTGTTATAAGACAGTATTTCAGAATGCAAGCATCTTCCACTTAATGTAAGTGATCTGACTCTAAAACCTCAGTATTCTGTATAGAAATGTAGGGAATAATTTTCTCCATCAATTTAAGAGGTAAAAATATAATGTATTACACCTCATCCCAAATCTCAACAAATTTCCTAAATCATCACTAAATATAATACATTTATTTATAAGTTGCAGACTTTCATGTTTGAATGTAAAAATGCTTAGAACCTTGCTTTCTGATTATCAATTAATGTTGTTAAATTTGTTTTGTATGCAGTAAATGTACAGTTTGCATGTTGTACCATAAACATTTTGTTCACAATATGGAAAAGCCAAAAGCACACAACAATAAATACATCCTCTTGGAAAGCTACACACAAATAGTGAAACTAAAACAGCACTTTCCCGTAATAAACCAGTTGAAATTAAGACCTAAGGCTTAAAGAAAGCTGAAAGACAGAAGTGGAAGAGGATTAAAAGGACTTTTTTTCATAATTTTCCTCATTACGGAGGTAGATAGCACTTCCATCTACCTAGTCTGGTGAAGAAGCAGCAACTTCAGGAAAGCTATCCAACTCCAAAGACCCAATGAAGAGTCACTGTCATTCTGGGGCTGTTATAAAACTGTGTGAACAGAAAAGCTTCGAAGGTGCTGGTTGAAGCTTTAAGAGGAAAAGACTGAAAGACTGAAAAATGGAACTTTGCTTGGACTTCTAATCACACATTTAAATTTTCTTTGTATAATACTGCAAAGTATAACAGGTAGAAGGTTCCTATCCCATTTCCATACTATTCAACAAAAATGTTTATTCTTCCTCTATGATACCTTCTAAAGTGCCAATAATATCTTATTAAAATAACCTTGTAGACCACAAGTGTGCTTTAAAAAATGTCTACATGTGATTCTGACATTCTACTACTCATTTATGGAAAGTAATTCAAGATAGATCTTCCATACAACTTGGTTTAAAGTGAGCTAATGTGTTTTATGGGTAATTTTTTAATGACTAACCTTTTGTTTTTTTAAAAAAAAAGAAAACTAAAGTTGTGTTTGAATTATGCAAATGCTCTGATATCTTGTAATAACTAAAAAAAGACTCCACCAAAATGGAATAACCATATTCCACTCAAGCTATACCTTAAAAGGTGCCTCTTCTACCCTACTTAAAGAAAGAAGGTTTTGGTGTGTTTAAAAAACATAATCCAACTCACTGATGGTTTTAAGACATTCACTATAAAATGCAATGGCACCAATAATTTTGAAAGTAAAAGGATGAGAAAAGATATGCCATGCAAATATTAATAAAAACAAAACAAAACAAAACAAACCAAGAATTGCTCTCATGTCTGATAAAATAGAACTCGAAGAATGAAGAGTGTGAGACATTTTATCTGTTCATAAAAGGATCAATTCCCTAGAGAGATATAATCATTCTAAATGTGTATGCTTCAAACAAGAGAGCCTCAAAGTTTATGAAGTAAAAACTGCCTACAGACAATTATATTTGGGGGATCTCATCACTCCACTGTCAGCAACTGATAAAACTACTAGAGAGGAAATCGGCAAGAATAGAAAAGTCAATCAGCCAAAATGATCTGATAAACATAGATAGAACTTGCTGCTCAGAATTCACGGAACTCATGCATTTTTTCAAGTACTTCTAGAAGAGTCACGATAATAATCTGTAACCTAGGCCAAGACGCAAATAGCAACAAATTTAAAAGAATTAAAACAATATGGAGAGTATATTCCCTGACCATAATGGAGTCAACTAAAATCAATAACCACAAGGTGAGATAAAATATTTAAACACTTGGAGATTAATAACAACACACATTTAAAAAACTCTTAGGTCAAAGAGGAATTCACAGAGTATTTTTAAACATGCATGATACTAAGTGAAGATGAAAACACAATAATATCAAAATATGTGGAATAACATGTTATTGGAAGTTCCATCTAGCAAAGTAAGGCAAGACAAGTAATAAGCATAAGAATTGGAAGGAAGCAATAAAACTATTCCTATTTTCTAAAAGTGATAATTGAGTTTGGAAAGGTTCAAAGGTAAGAAGGTTATCCGACAAATATTCAAAATTCTAAATATTGTCAATGAACATGTAAAAACTGAAATTTAACCCAAAATATCATTTGTAATTGTTACTAGCAAAATTGAGTATCGCTGTATAAGCATAAGAATACATGTCCAGGATTGCACTTGAAATTATAAAAGGCTGATAAAATGAAACGTGAATATGTGTGTGTGTGTGTGTGTGCATACACATCTTGTTCATGCTTCAAATTATCAGCACAGTAAAGATGTCAGCTCTCTATTCATTGATCTATGGATTTAAATGAAATTATTCCCAAAATTCCCACAAAGGTTTTTGTAGATACAGGTAGGTTTATCTAAGCATTTACATTAATCAGCACTAGATGGTATAGTGAACACTGTTTTTCATAAAACAATAAAGTGGAAAATCAGTCTACCTCATGTGAATGTTTACTATATAACTATCGAAATCAAGTCAATATGGTATTGCCTTGAGGAATAACATACAAACACAAGGAAAAAATGAATAAACCAGACACACAGGAATATAAAGCAATTAGATTGAGGAATGGTAGCCATTCTAACAAAGTTTTGCTGAATCATTAGAAAAATATAGATTTAAAACTAATAAACCTTAACTCAGTTGTAATCGTGATATGAAAATTAACTCAAATTGGATAATGAACATAAATGTGAAATGTAAAATTTTAAAAAATATATGCAACAGAAAAATTTGACAAATTATTTGAAAATATTTGATGATGACATTTCCTTGAGAAGAGTTCTTTGTAGACAACAAAAGTACAGAGACAAGAAGCTTTGACTGGGAAGGAAAAAAAGATAACCTTCAGAGAAGATGAAAATGTTTAATGTCATGAACTGAGAATTTTCACATGCATAGAAAGATCTATAGTGTGTGGGTTGTATAATGAAGATTTAATTGTCCTATTATTTGAGAATTTTATAGCTTGCTTATAAAATAAAATTTAAAAAAGACAAAAACACAGTGTTAATATAAAATAATAACATATCCCATGAAATGAAATCACAAATATATTGAAGTAGTAGAAAATAAAATTTGCAAAGAAAAAGACACACTCCTAAATACATAGATAGCAGAATTGATACTTTTCATTAATAGTGAAAGTGTCAGATAAATAATTTAGTATATAGTGCTAAGCATATTGGTTATGCATTTGTCAAATGTAGTAAGTTGAATTATTTACTCATTCTATATTTAAATAAATTTAAAAGTCTTCTGGTAAAAGCAAGTCTGGGATGATCTAGGAATAGAGGCTAATGTCTATTTTTCTAGGAAGCAGAATAATGAATCACTTGGAAGACAGACATGAGTCTGATTACACATTTTCTTAGGGACCAAAAGAAGAGCTTTTTATCTTAAAATGCTTTTTCTTTGTATTTTTATTATACAAAATAATGAGTTTCATTATATTTTCATATATTTGTACAATGTAGTTACAGATTTGCAGAGCAATCATCAAGATCTAATTTCAGAACACACTGTCACCACAAAAAGAAATTTGTAACCATTATCAGTCACTTCCATTTTCCCAGACACAGCTAACCTCAAATCTACTTGTTGTTTCTGTGCACTTGCTTATTCCACACATTTAAAGATTTTGTTGTTAGCAGTAGTGGTTTTAAGGGTACTGGTGATCCAATCCATTGAGCTATGGAATTAAATGGTATATGTCCCTTTTATGTCTGGTTTCTTTCACTTAGCAAACATCTCAAGGTTTACTCATGTTCTAGCATGTATCTTACTACTGAATACTATTGTATTGTGTGGAAATATCACCACTTTATTCATTAGCTGATAGGCATGGGTTTCTCCTTTTTGATTTTATGAATATGCTGCTAAGACTATTTTGTACAACTTTTGGAAGCTCATGTTTTCATTTCTCTCTTTTTAAAAAGTTTTTATTTGTATATTATAGAGTACACAACAAAAGAAGAACTTTTTGCTACAAACAAATTGAAAAAGTCAGTGATGGATTTTGCCAAAAACTGCTAAAATGTTTTGAGTTGACAGTGTGGTACATCTAAAGTGAATCAACTTTTGCCATTCAATAACTCCAACAGTGGAATTGAAAGTGTGAAACCACCAGAGCTGTTGGCACTGAATGAAATAGGAGAATAAAGTTCCCCTTAGGAACCAGGGAGGAATTATACACAACTAGTGAAAGGACCTCTGTGATGTTCTGGTGCTGTACCAGTACATGGGAACTTCTGCAGTGTACGAATAAGACCTCCCTCACCCTTCTCCTTGATTATTTGTTGGGGTGGAAATTTTCACCAACCCAGATATGAGGTTTCATAGTCATTGTAGAGCTTCTTAAAAGAAAACAAAGATATGTATAGTCTCCTTATTTCTCAGATTGAGGACGAAGACTCAGATACATAACAACATAGTTCTAGTCATACTGAACACAGCTACTAATCTGAACTACTAAAAATCTAAATATATCAGATTCTTTTTCAAAAAGTTGTAAACTAGCTTCCAAGAAAAGAAACACATCCCAGAGAGTCCAAAAAGGAAACATAACCTCAGTAAGTTAAGACTGAAGTTATCAAAGAATATATGCTAGTTCTAGATAGCATAATGACCTATTTTAATAGCTATGTGGATACTAGGGTTCATGGAAGATCAGATGGAAGATCAGATTTTCACTGAAAATCTGCGCAAAAAAATTCACTACATAGAATGAATACATGACTACTAAATTGTTGAACTGAGAAAAGAATTCCTGCCACAGAGAATAGCACAGATAATTTTCTATTTGAAATTTGACTTTCAGTTGAGAAAGATAAACATATCTTCTGATTTCAAATTTAACTCAAATTATTCAGCCCTTAAAAAGGTCCTAAGTCAATAATTACTTTAGAATAATTTCTATTTGGATGACTTACAGGAGTTAAAAAAGACACACAACACCAAAAAATGTATTCATGAGGAAAATATTGCCAATCCAGTACTTAGAGAATCTTCTCAGCTAAAGTCTCAGAACTTGAGAGAATAAAACACATTGAATTTTGTCTGGGGCAAAAACCCATTATATTCAGACTCTGTAAGATTGTTAGATTAGATTTTGGATATACAATGCAATATTCTGATTGGCAGGCAGAATAGAAAACACTGCACATAGAGACAAAGCAGACCTAAAATTTACATGGGCCAACAGCTTCAAGGTCATCCTTTAGTAGACAACAGTGCTGGCCCCTGTCTGATACTCAGGCAGGCTCACATTCCCAATGGTAATGTGAAGTAACTGTAGAGAATGGGAACAAAACAAGAGTGATACTTGCAGAAAAGTAAGAAGTCTGTACTCTACAGAGCATAGGTTAAACATTTTGTAAGAAAAGAGTGTCAGGCCATGTGCACATGTCAGAACTTATAAAATGATAGGAGTTCAGAAAAAAGAACAATAGCAGAAAAGTAAGATAAAATATGTAGTATAAATTGACACAATAAGCAAACTTCTCTGATAATTCAGTACTGATTCCTAAAATGTTGAGATTGAAATAAATTATTTTGGCAAATATCAAGATTAGTCCTGTCTTTATTGTTTGTTTTTTCATTTTCTCTTCATTGTGAACAATCTGATAATATACCATTTTCTAATTTAGTCTCCTAGGTCTGTCTGTGTATCTCTTAAATTAATAACAAGTATTCTTTGCCAATACATTTGTATAAATTCCACTGATATTTGAGAATTGAAAAGGTCAATAAATTTCAGTTAAATATTTCCACTATTATTTAATTATTTTAAATATTTATGAGAACTCACTACTATGATTTTGAATTAAGTATACTCACAGTAAAAAAACTAGCCTGCAATTGTTTCTAAATACTAAAAATTTTATAGTCTTTATATATAAAATATAATTTCTTTATCAGTGTACCATCCTATTTGTGAAGATTTGAATAACTTCATACAAATAATTGACAGATATAAGGCACAACATAAAAATTATGTTTTTAGATAAAGAAAATGTTGGTAATGGTGACTATTCTAAGTGTGATGACCTCATTTGAGTGATAAATTGTTGAGATTAGCTTTCCAATTCATTACAGTCAATTCTTTTGAAACTTTTAATAGATATTTCAGTGAGTTAGAGCTTAATCTAACACTCTGCCAAACAAGTTCACCTGATAATGTGAAGCTTTCCTGAGCATAATGTAATTTGGAACTAAAAGTGATCATATCCCCTGAGCAACAAACTGAGATATTCTGTGTAACTTAATTTTGAATGCTAATTATATTAATAAAATAAGATTTAAAAAACATTTTAAATCCATACATTCCTAAAAAGAATTGTTTAATTTATCCATTAAAGAAGGAGCTAATATTCTAAATTTCATAAAATGTTTTTTTTTAATAAGTACTTATCAGTGACAAAGTGATCAGTCCTTCTTAATCTATTTCTTAAGCTACTTTTTAAAAATCTGTGCCATCTAGGCAAAGCTCCACATGTGTATAGGTCTTGTTAGTGCAGTGTATTTTACAGACAATCACAAGAACTTTTGAAAGTCAATCTAGGAAATGCAAATACTTATGAAAGTGTTATGTTTCCAAGTTGTACTTATTAAATTCAGCATGACATTGTTTGGTCCTGTTTGGAATAAAGGCAACATATAGGTTCTTACTCAAACAGGAAAAATCAGAAATTTTACTAGATTCTAAGCATTATAGTATTCAACATAGGAAACAAAACATTCACATAAATAAGTGGAGTGACATGGGCCAGGTTAGTAAGATAAGCTTGTGTGTGCGTGTGTGTGTGTGTACACAGACACAAGGATATGGGGATGGTGGAATAGAACTGAAAGGAGAGGATGATTAAATAAATATTTTTAAGCTGTATAGAATTTTAATGT